>NC_057803.1:394294344-394624384 GCF_018294505.1 Triticum aestivum | reverse complement strand
GGGCGCCGGGGTAGCAGGGAGTCGGGGACGTCGGGGGTGGTGGTGGTCGGGGGCAGCAGGGTCGGTGGGGGTTGGCGGTTGGGCCGGCGGGCACGGGGACGGCGAGCACGGGGGCGGCGCGGGTGAGGTGATGGAGAGAGATAGGGGAGAGAGAGGGGTGGGCGTGGGGCGACCGTTTTTCAGTTAGGTTTAATTTATTTGCCGTCTGCTAGCAGACGACAAAGAGCATAGCTAGTAGGGTGGGGCGGTGGGAAACGGTCTTAGGTTGGCTATTCCCTTTGTCGTCTGCTCACCAACGGCAAAGAAGCTTTGTCGTCTGCTAGTAGACGGCAAAGAAAGTGGCTGTTAGGTGGTTCTCGTTAGTGGGCCACGCTCTCTCTTTGCCGTCTGCTAGCAGACGCAAAGCTTCTATGTCGGCTAGCAGACGGCAAAGAGCTGGCTGACGGTAAACATGCTCTTTGCCGTCAGCTTTCTTTAAGCTGATGGCAAAGACCATCTTTGCCGTCGGCTAGCAGACGGCAAAAAGCTGGCTGATGGCAAAGATCTTGATTCTGGTAGTGCGATAGCTTAACTGCGACCCGTTACGGTCGATGCCACGTGTCGGTCACCCTTGACGAAAGCACTTCTATGACGCGTGATTTATCGTCATGGAAGTGGATACTTGATAATTTTGGTAATGTCATGGAACACTTCTACGACAGCACAGGTATGGCTATCTTGATTCTGTCATAAAATCATCATGGATGTACATGCATGACAGAAAATGTGACCTACTCTGACAAAGATGTATCATTACAAAAGTGTATTTTTTGTCGGGTAGTGCTGGGGATATTACTATCAGTTATGATCCGCCCAGGAGGGGCCGGGTCAGCCCCAATGGCGGGTTACACAAGAAGCCCAGTAAAACATTCAAGATTATAGTTTATTAAGTCTTATAGAAGGCCCAAAGGCCTGAAGGCAGTTCAAGGCCCGATATTGTGAACCGCCGTATGTAAGGAAAGACTTGTAAAGAAAGGCATGTAAAGGAAGTCACCGAGCCGGACACGATTATGAGCCGGTCGGGACACTATAGGCCACCAGGCGTCAACCCATGTATATAAGGGGATGACCCGGTGGCAGCTAAGGGCAAGAAACAACAAGTCGAGAACCAAGCCGGCGAGTTGAGCCTCTTGGTGATTGAAACCCCAACAATACCAATCCCAACTAGACGTAGGCTTTTACCTTCATCGTAAGGGGCCGAACTAGTATAAAACTCTCTCGTGTCCTTTGTCCCTATTAACCCCTTTAAGCTTCCTAGTGCGACGGCCCTACGACTAAGTCCTTGCTCTAGGACATCTGCCGTGACAATTCCACGACAGTTGGCGCCCACCGTGGGGCCAATGCACGGTGGATTTGAGTTCCTGAAGGGCAACTTCGAAGGGCTCAAGGGATACGCTGTGGGCCGAATGACCAAGAGTCATCGCGGGAAACTCTACATCGATGACGAAGGCTGGGGCCCCGAGGCTGATTCAATTGAGTATGGATATCGGGTCCCTTCGGCAGAATTCACGTCTTCATTGGCCGGATCGGTGAGTCAGGCCCTGAGCCGGATGTCCACACCAACCTCATCGAAATGGCTCAGCACGCAAAGATCACCCGTGTTCAATCTGTCATGAAGCATGCCTTCGTAGGCTGCGTCCATGGCGGTGAATACTCTCAAGGGTCGGTGGAGGGCGGTGAGACGACCGTCTGTTCTCACACTGCATCATCAACGGGCGAGACGGACTCTTTGTACCTGCTACAGGATGGCATGCTCGGGGGCTGTTCCGATGGCAGCAGTATTCCGAACCCTCTTGAGCCGCCGAATTGGGCCGGAGTCTTCATGGCAGGGACATAGCTCGGGCAAAAATCTACAGCAGCGGCAGCAGCAGCTACCGGGTTAGCTCCAGCCGGGTCAGGAGACCGCGTGCGCCCCCGGCTCAGATCTTGATGGACCTCATGGATAAACTGCCGACTTTGTTGACTGTCGTGGTAGAGCCGGCGGATAAAGCCCAGCATGACACAGAGGTCGCACGCGTACGCGAAGAGATGGTGCAAGCTAAGGAAAATCTAGCCGCAGAGGAAGTCAGGATGGCAGCAGAGCGGGCGGCTTTGGACGTTCGTGCTCAACAGCTTCAAGCAGAGACCTTCCGGCTCTCGGTGGATCTGAATGCGGCAAACGAGGTCATGAGGAGGAGGCATCAGAAAACCCAATCACGTGTTCCTCTGACGCTCGATCCTAGGAATCTCTTTCACACACCCGGAGCCAGGGGAAGTAACCCGCCAGAGGCACCTCGGATTACAACACCTGGCGCACCGGTCCAGCCGCGTGCCATGGATCCGCCTCGTATAATTACCGCTCCGCCTCATTACGTCCCAATGCCTCCGGGTCACTTCTCCAACCCTTTGGAAAACCTCATCGCAGCATCGGCTTGTCTGGCTGCTCTTCCCATGGAAGGTGACTCACCAGCGGCAATTGAAACACAGAGGGTAAGAGAACTTCTTCAAACAGCTCTGGCGCAGCAGGATGCATACTCCTACAATCGAGATAAGATCCATTCAACTCTTCGCCCAAGCTGGAGCCCGAGTTACAGTAGGCATATGGAATCCGCAGAGATGTCAAGCAATGCTCAACGCCACAACCGTCCATATAGGCATGAGCCGGTGCGTGCTAGAGCCCTTAACTTGGCGGATCAGGAGAGGGTTCGTCAAGAGGCAGAACGAGCAGCTCAAATGGCAGCAGATCAGACGGCTCATGAAATGTTTCTGGCTTATCCAGCAACCTCGTTCGAGGCAGGAGTGGACACAAGAACCGGAGGCGTTCCTTGCTTGGTGTCGGCCATACGTAATGAGCGTTTGCCAAAGGATTTTAAGTGGCCTCGTAAGGTGCCTAATTACATAGCTAACTTACAGCCTAGGCCTTGGGTTGAGAGTTATGAGATGGCTATGGAGTTATTGGAGGTCAGTGATGCTGCAATGGCCAAGTATTTCACTATGATGTTAGATGGAACAGCTCGTACTTGGTTGAAGGGATTGCCACCCAATTCTATCGGCTCATGGGCGGAGTTAAAGGCCCGGTTCATCCAGAACTTTAAGGACACGTGTAAGCAGCCTATGTCGATTGTGGACCTAACCAATTGCAAGCAAGAGGATGGTGAATCCACAACCCATTGGGTCCGCCGGGTCAAGGAGATTATACATTCATCTGATAAGATGGATGCCGGCTCAGCAGTCTTGATGTTGGAGAAAAATTGCCATTTTGAACCTCTGAAGCAGAAGCTGGGGCTGCTCAAGCGTGACTGTAATGACATGGGAACGTTGATGGCGGCTCTCGTCAAGTATGCTGATTCTGATACTACCAAGGACCCAGTGTCTGACGAAGAAAAGGCAACGAAGGGAAAGAAGAACGGCAACGGCAAGGGTCACCAGCATAACCCGGCAAATCAGGGAGGTAATAAACGTAAGGCTGATGAGTTTGTTGCTAACACCAATGCACATGGCGGTAATCAACGGCGCAAGGGTAGACATCCCCCTCGGTCGGGCGGGTCAGGTCCCACCCTTGAGCAGTTATTGAATGAACCCTGTCCAAAGCACGGCACCCGGGAGAAGCTAGCCACCCACCTGTGGAAATATTGTACGATCATGAAGGCATTTAAAAATTCAAACGCGTTTGATGGAGGTCACGGCCCAAGTGGCGGTTCAGGAGGAGGCGGTTTTCACGGCCCGAGCGCCGGTTCAGGTGGAGGAGGATTTCACGGTCAGGGCCATCCTGGTAACCAAGGAGGATATAATCAACAAGCCGACCAAGGTAATCAGCAGCAACAATACGGTTATCAGAGCAACCCAAAACAACTGAGTAGTGGGCAATACCATGTATTTACCACTACTTTTTGCAAGAGGGACCAGAAGCTTCACAAGAGGGCCGTCAATGCCATTGAGCCAGCGATTCCACGTTATCTACATTGGTCAGAGCAGCCTATTATGTGGAGCAGAGAGGATCACCCGCCCCGGGTTGATAATCCGGGCCACTTGGCCTTGGTAGTGGCACCTCAGGTTGGTGGATAAAAATTCACTAAGGTACTCATGGATGGAGGCAGTAGCATCAACATCCTCTACTATGAGACATTCCGCCGGATGGGATTGACTGATAAAAATCTTAAACAATCCAACACTATTTTTCAAGGTGTGGTACCTGGTAAATCGGCATACCTAGTTTGTAAGATTGAACTGGAAGTAGCCTTTGGGGATGAGTATGACTCCAGAGCAGAAAAATTAACCTTTGAGGTGGTTAAAATTAAAAGACCATATCACACTCTGTTTGGGCGGCCGGCTTATGCCAAGTTCATGGCTCGGCCGTGTTATGTGTATTTATAGCTCAAGATGTCGGGTCATAAGGGCACCATTACAGTACATGGGAGCTGGAAGATAGCCTTGGATTGTGAAGAAGGTGATGCCGCCTATGCTGAATCTGTTTGTGCAACAGAGGAGTTAAAGTTTTATAAGGATCATGTTGACCCGGCAGACATGACGTCATTAAAGAAACCAACAACAGAGCATGAGCCTGTATTGAAATTAAAATCAGCTGATGACACCAAGATGGTTGACTTTGTGCCTGGCGACTCATCCAAGCAGTTCATCATCAGTGCAAATTTGGATCCGAAATAGGAAAGCGTGCTCATCAAGTTCATCCGTGAGAACCGGGACATCTTTGCATGGAAACCTTCAGACATGTCGGATGTCCCGAGGGAACTCGTTGAGAACACTCTTAATATTGATCCAAAATTCAAGCCTGTTAGATAGTTTCTCTGACGGATCAATGAAGAAAGGCGCAAGGCCATTGGAGAAGAGGTGGCCCGGCTCTTGGCAGCCAGGTTCATTGTAGAGGTCTTTTCACCTAGAGTGGTTAGCTAACCCGGTGCTTGTACTTAAAAAGAATGGCACCTGGCGTATGTGTGTTGATTACACTAATCTGAACAAGGCTTGTCCGACTGATCCTTTTGCTCTCCCCCGTATTGATCAGATCATTGATGCTACGGCGGGTTGCGCATGTTTGAGTTTCTTGGATGCTTATTCTGGTTATCATCAGATCAAGATGGCGGTCAAGGATCAGGAGAAGACAGCTTTTATTACTCCTTTTGGAGCTTTCTGCTATGTGTCTATGCATTTTGGGCTTAAGAGTGCCCAGGCGACTTACCAACAGTGTGTGCAAAATTGTCTTCACAATATTGGGCGTAATGTTCATGCTTATGTGGATGATATAGTGGTAAAATCTAGGAAGGAGGAAACCTTGGTCACAGATCTGAAAGAGACTTTCGATTATCTCCGGGTCTACAAAATGATGCTTAACCCGACCAAGTGTGTTTTTGGAGTCCCAGCCGGGAAGCTCTTGTGTTTTTTGGTGTCTAACCAAGGTATTGAAGCTAACCCGGAGAAAATCAAGGCAATTACATCCTTGGCCAGACCAACATGCATCAATGACGTTCAACGACTGGCGGGCCGTGTTGCTGCTTTGAGACGGTTCATAAGCCGGTTAGGGGAGAAAGCAATGCCTCTGTATCAGATGATGAAGAAAACAGATGATTTTGTTTGGAGCGATGCTGCGAACTCTGCTTTCGAAGATCTGAAGACACAACTTGCTGAGCCGCCGGTCCTGGCTGCTCCAATTGAGAAAGAGCTGTTGCTGTTATACGTGGCCGCCAACTCATGAGCTGTTAGTGTGGCTATTGTGGTGGAGCGCAAGGAGGCTGGCAAGGACCATCTGGTTCAACGGCCGGTTTTATTACGTCAGTGAGGTGTTAATTGAATCCAAGCAACGATATCCGCATTGGCAGAAGCTCGTATATGGGGTGTTCATGGCAAGCTGGAAGCTTAAGCATTATTTTCAGGGACATCCAATCACCGTGGTTAGCTCTGCTCCTTTGGGAGACATCATTCAAAATAGAGAAGCCACCGGGCGAGTTGCCAAGTGGGCAATTGAGCTTGGGTCACATGGGTTGAAGTATGTGCCACGTACTGCGATCAAATCTCAAGCACTGGTTGACTTCATTAATGACAGGACAAAGATGCAGATGCCATAAGAGAAACCAGACAACATGTATTGGACTATTCATTTTGATGGGTCCAGACAGTTGGAAGGCTCGGGGGCTGGAGTTGTGTTAGCCTCTCCGCGAGGTGACAAATTTTGTTATGTGTTACGGTTGATGTTTCCTTGCACTAACAACGCAGCAGAGTATGAAGCCTTGCTTCATGGTCTTCGAGTGGCAAAAGAGAGTTTGAGCCGGGTCAGATGTCTTGACAACTCAGATCTAGTGGCACAACAGGTATCAGGAAAGTGGGATTCCAAGGACCCTCTCATGGCGGCTTATCGCCGGGAGGTTGATGTTGTTGTAGGGCATTTTAAAGGTTATCAGGTGGAGCACATTCACCGTTGAAAGAACGAAGCGGCTGATGCTTTAAGCCGGTTGGGGTCTCAGCGTAAGCCGGTACCACCTAACACCTTTTTGGATATCTTACATAACCCGTTTGTCAAGTTGCCCACAAAGGAAGATTTATCTGTTCCTGACCCGGAGGCACAGTTGGTGGCGGCTCTTCATGTCATCCCAGATTGGACAATACCGTTCTTGGCTTACATGACCCGAGGAGAGTTGCCAGCGGATGAGACCCTGGCTCGACAGATAACCCGGCGGTCTAAGTCAATGATGATTTCGGATGGAGAACTATACCATCGCAGTGTCTCTGGAGCGTTTCAGCGGTGTGTTTCCCCCGAAGATGGTCAAGAAATACTTCGTGAGATCCATGAAGGCGATTGTGGTCATCACGCCGGGTCAAAATATCTAGTGGCCAAGTCTTCTCGTCACGGTTTTTACTGGTTGACGGCTCACACTGATGCAGAAGATCTGGTCAGTAGATGTGATGGATGTCAAAAGTTTGCACAACGGGCTCATGTGCCGGTTCATTAGCTCCAGATGATTCCAATCACTTGACCGTTTGCGGTCTGGGGGCTTGACATGGTGGGACCTTTCAAAAGGTCTAAGGATAAAAAGACACATCTCTTGGTGGCAGTTGATAAATTCACTAAGTGGGGTGAGGCGGAACTAGTGAGTAAGTGTGACGCGGCCACGGCGGTTCAGCTCATGAAAAAGGTGATCTTCCGTTTTGGTTTTCCACACAGCATTATCACTGACAATGGCACTAATCTATCCCAAGGAGCTATGGAGGAGTTTTGTCAACGTGAGCACATCCGGCTTTATGTTTCTTCTGTAGCTCATCCTCAATCCAATGGTCAAGCTGAGAGAGCCAATCAGGAAATTTTGAAAGGTATAAAGCCCCGGCTTATGGTTCCCTTACAGCGAGCGCCGGGTTGTTGGGTAGAGGAATTACCCTCGGTGTTGTGGAGTATCAACACCACACCTAACGGGTCGACATGTTACACACCCTTCTTCATGGTTTATGGAGCAGAAGCAGTGTTCCCTAGTGACATCCGTCATGACTCGCCCTGTGTGGCGGCTTATGTTGAAGCTAATAATGAACAAGTCAGACAGGATGCACTTGACTTGTTGGATGAAGAAAGAGACTTAGCAGCGGCCCGGTCAGCAATTTATCAACAGGACCTGCACCGTTATCACAGCCACCGGGTTAAGTCCAGGACTTTTCAAGAAGGCGACCTGGTGCTCCGACTCATCCAGGATCTATTAGATGCACCGAAGTTATCCCCACCTTGGGAAGGACCTTTTGTGGTTAGTAAGAACATAAACAACGGGTCATATTACCTCATTAACGTTCGAGAGCACAAAGACTCACGTAAGTCGGAGGAGGAGACCCGCCGGCCGTGGAACATTGCTCAACTTCGGCCATACTACACCTGAGACACTGGCTCTCATCGTGTACATACTTGGACATTGTATATACCATGATAAGTAATAAAGTAAGACCATCGGTCTCTTTTCTTTTTAAAGATTATGCATTTGTGTTATTTCTTATTCTCAAAAGACTATTAAGGAGCTGATCATATTTGAATCAAGTCTAACCCTTTTTGGTCCGGCTTATGATCGTATTCGAATCTAGCTGCAATTATCATGGTCACTTGGGGGCTTCCAGTTCAACATAGGTCGTATTTGAACCAAAGAGAACATAGCCATCGTAACCCTCTTGATCGGCTCAAGGCCAAACTCACTTGGGGGCTTCTTGATCGTATCTGAATCATATCTTAACCCCTTTTGGGTCCGACTTTGATCGTATTCGAATCAGGGTCGTTAAAAACCTCTTAAGGTCATTTGGGGGCTTCCTGTTCAAACATAGGTCGTATTCGAACCAAAGAGAACATAGCTATCGGTACCCTCTTGATCGGCGCAATGCCAAAACCAGTGGGGGCTATATGGTCGTATTCGAACCTTAGCTTAACCACGTCGGTCCGGTTTACTGATCGTATTCGAATCAGAAACCCCCAACATTTTGAATACAAGGCTGAATTATGCTTATTATCTGTTGTTTGCCTTTTAGTTTTTGTTGTCTCAATATTACAAATAAGTAGCCAGTTTTTCTTCACCGGCTCGACTATGTGACAACACAGCTACCAAGGTATAATGATCATTGAGTATTCAAAAACATTGACTTCTCACGAAGTTTGAATTATCAGTCTCATCACCCGGGTTATTCAACCGGCGGTCTAAGGATCAAAAGGTATAAGGTATGGTTATTACTTATACGCAATTGCCTACTGTATTAACTAAAAGAGTTAATCTCAGCCATAGTCCTTTGTCTATATCTGTTTCTGGTTCCTACTGTGGTAAACATATTTGCTGTAAACTGGGTGTTCTAACCCGTTTGGTTCTAAGCCGCCAAGAGTCTTTTCTTTGTATCTACAGGAATAGAGTTCAAATATTGCAAAAACAAACCTTAAATACGATGCATGCAGTGGCATCAGGAAACACGGAATCAAATAGAAGTGTTTTATGCGCGATGGCAAAAGCAAAGCATATAGTGTTTTCACAACTAAGCTATTACAAGGCTTTATAAGCCCATGAAGATGATCATTGTTCCTCCCTCGCCGGTTCACCACCTTCTGTTGGCTGGAAGTTGGGTTTTGACCAATCAAAACCATTCACGGCGACAAATTCGGCTTCATCATCGATCAGGCCGACCGGGTCAACTTCCGGGGCAAATGTGTCTTCTCTTACCAGTGGAATCAAATCTGTTACCTTGTACGAGGGAGTGGCCATCTTCTTCAAAACCCGGCTGGTATTTGTCAACATTCGTGTCATCTCCTAGGGTAGTTGCCTGAGGTCGCACTCCGCGCACGCAGGCCATGAGGTCATCCTACACAAAAGGAGAACCATCCTCCTTCACGGTGGGATAGCCTCTGGCCACGTCCGCCGGGTCTAGGTCTGGCACCCAAGCTTTGGAGCAGCTCAGGGCAGTTAAATCTCCGGCTCACGCGCAGGAGCGTTTCACTTCTTGAAACCTGGCAGGCGGGATTGATAGTTTCTTCAGGACGTCGCTGAGCCGGTTGGGTCCTTGGTTGACAGGAGAGATGGCGGCAAGAGCCCGTTGTGCGCCAATATACAGTTGTTCTACCAAAGTATACACTGCCTTTAGTTTAATCAAAGGGTCTTGGCTCAGATTTTTGCTTCGAGGGCCTGCACATATTTTATACACAAAATCAGCTGGCGGTTTATACTCCGGATCAGCAGAAAGCACACAAAATTAAAGTTGAACGGCTTACAAAAGATGGAAGCCATCATTTGATATACCCGGCCCTTTAACCCGTTCAGCTTTGTTGAAATCTCTTCAAGGGCTGTTTTGGCCTTCTCAGCACGTTGGGTCAGAAGCGTTTTTTCATCTTCCCAAGTTTTCTTCTTGGCAGCGAAGCTGGTCTTTAAATTTTCCGTCTCACGGAGACTTATTTGCAGTTTGGAATTAGCAGATTTGATTTCTGCTTCCTGACTCGCTAGCTGGGTCTTCGCATCAGTCAAATGCGAGTTCAATTCAGATAAGGCATTCTGCAAAACATTCAGATGAGTCAAGATTTTGTTTCAAGTTCAAAGAGCAAGATTCAAGTCTCAAGTACTTTACAAAAAACCACTTGACACTTGGGGGCTAATGTATGCCAAATCAAATTTTTATGACTCTAAAGACATACTTTAAGTCCCAAGTCCCTTACAAAGTAATAACACTTGGCACTTGGGGGCTAATGTATGCAGTTCAGCAAGTTTCTCAAGGTTAAGCTGGAATATTAAGTCCTTTGAATACGGTACCAAACAATTTAAAGTACCGGTTCATTTATGATCAAAATGAACCGGCCCTTGGGGACTACAGGTGAAGCTTTGTTCTATTGAAATCAAGATAAGTTTCAAAGGTAAAGGTCTCTGTCTATATTTTAAAGTCTACAGATCATTCTGTTTCTCTCATAAATCTGAAGACTTGGGGGCTGAAGGAATATATATATATATATATATATATAAGCCTGAGGAACGTACCTCGTATTTCAACTGCAGCTGTTTGACCATTTCAATCTCAGAGTCGCGACTGGAGTGTACATGGCTAAGATAGCCGGATAGAATATCATTGGCATTTCGATGGTCATAGTTGGCAACATCAAAACGAACTTTATGCCTCTCCAATGCCTCTTGTTTTGCTGTACAACGAGCTAGCACGGTCGGGTTCCCCGGTTCAATAAAGCGGCTCCCGGTGATCTGAACATCTTGCACAGATGGTGATGGCAGGTTGGCTGAGCTTGATGGTCCAGTAGTAGAAGGGTTAACAGTAGTCTCATCAAACGACGGCTCAGGAGGATTTGCTTCTATATCAACAGGCGGGTCTGCTAGAGCATCGTTTAATGGAGAAGAGGGCCTGGCCGGGTCAGATGCATGCACTGGCGGGTCTTCCGCCAGCTTAGCTGCCGTCGCTTTCTTGGATTCAGCTTGGCCACTAAGAAAAATGTTGCAGGATTGTCAGTATAAAGATACAATTTGAACACCCCAGGAAAGATGAGGGTTTATTCATTACCCAGGCGCAGTCTTTAAAGCTGGAAATTGCATCTGCGATGAGTCGCCATAAGAGCGAGACACCTCCTGAAAGGATAAAATAGAGTTAAAAGAAATACAAAGGGAAGGATCCATTAAACAGAGTTAAAGACAGAAAGAAGTAAACCTCATTTGGACGTTTCTGAGGAGTTTGTTGAAGAACGACAACCGGCTCATCTTCAGTCCAAGCTTGACGGCGGCTTTCATGTTGCCGCTTTTTCAAATGAAAGTTGGGATCCAAGTGAGCTAAAGGGTTAGAAAACCTTACTTTACGGATCACTCGTCGAACTTTTTGTCTTGGCAAGGGCTCTGAGTCGGAGGAAATGATAGTGTCATCAAGCTTCATCAAGTCTTCAGCAGTACTCTTCCACACCCTGACCTCTGCTTCCACACCCTGACTGGCCCCAGTGTCATCCTGCTAATGATCAGTGTCAATAAGATTGTTAAAAAATTGGCCAAGGGAATCAAGGACTACCTCCGAGTAAGATGTGTCATCAAGCTTCATCAAGTCTTCAGCAGTACTCTTTTTCTTCTTTTTCGACCTCCGGGTCATTTTCTTGGCGTTTATGGCGGCGGCTTTCGCTTTCTTGGCCGCCTCGTGGTCATACTTAACTTTCCAGAAGTCAGAGTTGGCCTGCAGACAGGTAAAAACAAGGTAAAGAGTCAGGCAAGTATTAAAACAATATGGCTGGAAAAATACAAAAGAGAGAAATAATGATATCCTTACTTCTGGCACCGGGTTAAGCGGGCAGAAGGGGTTTAACCAGACGACACTGCAATCTTCATATTTCCCGTTTACCAGAAGAGTTGACATTGAGACAATATCTTCTTCTTTCAATTGAACGGGGCTGTGACGAAGAGAGTCATCCGGGCCTCCACCATACTCATACATTAGCTTTGACCGGCGGCTCAAAGGGATGACCCGCCGTGAGATCCAGCAGCGGGTCAGATCAACTCCAGTTAACCCGTTCCCAATAAAGCATTGATCCTTTTGATAGATGGTATCAGCCTCTTGCGTTCAGCGACGGTAAGTTTATCACGAAGCGCGAACTTGGAGTCAAGATGATCAGGGCGATAACCCGGCAGTGGCTTCTTGTTTGCTGGTGAAATGTCTTGGCTGTAGAACCAAGTCTGGTTCCAGTCCTTTGGATGACTTGGTAAGACAATGAGGGGGAAGACAGCACCCTGCCAGCGCTGAATAGATATGCCTCCAAGCTCTAAGCTAAGGCTGTTGGTGCACTCATTCTGCCGGTTTAGATAAAAGTATTCTCTAAATAACTCCACGGTCGGCTCTTGTTGAAGATATACCTCACAAAGCACTTGGAAGTTACAGATGTTAGATATGGAGTTGGGCCCAGTATCTTGAGTGTGGAGCTTGAAAAAATGGACGACCTCTCTGAAGAACTTTGAGCCGGGCGGTGAGAAGCCACGGTTCATGTGGTCAGTAAAAACGATCACCTCACCGTCTCTCAGATTGGGCCGATCTTCTTCCGGGTCAGGGGCACGATAATACATAACGGTTTTTGCTGGCAGAAATCCTATGATGAAGAACTCTTTTAAACGTTCCTCAGTTATGGTTGAGGGAACCCAGTTACAGATGGTTGGTGTTTTGGATGGCATGATGTGCAAGGAACTGAAAAGAAAAGCAATATGTCAGTTCAGTTTAATGGTGAGATTAACAATTAAGGGATGAAGATGCAGAACAAGTAATGGCGGCTTAGTTAAGGGCTAATGAAATATAAAGGAAAATTAAGCCGGCATGATAAGCCGCCATGACTGCAGATATTTGAAGAAGGCAAATTCAGCTAAGTATTGAGACAAACAAGTTTCCTACGTTGCTTGGTATTATTGCAGATCAAAATGGTTGTTCAAAATGAAAAAAATTCTAGACCTAAAAAGTTCAGTACAGAGGAGTCGGTAAGTTCTGAAGCAGCCTTTTTAATCAGAGAAAGAGATATATGGGTCAATAAGAGGTACAAAAACACTACCACGCGAGCATATATATGACTTTTTGGATCATAAAAAGCTAGTGGTGGAAGAACTATGATGAACTACGAAGAACACGCAGGAGCTTGGAAACCCTAATGCAGATCTGAGAAACAAAGGAAAGAAAACTTACGGTTGCAGGTCTACTGTAGAGGTCGCCGTGGTTTCTCTGATCGGTTCAGGTTGATGCAGCGGCCAAAGTCGACGGAGACGGAGATGAGGCGCGGCGGCGGCAGAACTCGAGCAGCAGAGGGTTTGCGCGAGGAAGAAGACGGAGCGAGAGAGGAGAATGAGAAGGCCGAGGTGTGCCTATATATAAGGAAAAGATGCGAACAGACGGGCGCGAAGATCAAGGAAGAACCTAATAAATGGTTATCCAGCTATACAGGCGCCTCGATTCTCAGGAAACATTAAAGATAAAAGATCCGTTGGAAGTTGACGTCATGAAAGTTTTTGCATTTTCAAGAGGTGACGTCACGGTGGGTTACAAGAAAATTTCAGCAAAGATAAGAAGATGGATTTTTTATTGCAGATTGACAAACAACAAAGTTCAAAGTCAACCTGGGGCTTAATGTTGGGGATATTAGTATCAGTTATAACCTGCCCAGGAGGGCTCGGGTCAGCCCAATGGCGGGTTACACAAGAAGCCGAGTAAAACATTCAAGATTATAGTTTATTAAGTCTTATAGAAGGCCCAAAGGCCTGAAGGCGGTTTAAGGCCCGATATTGTGAACCGTTGTATCTAAGGAAAGACTTGTAAATAAAGGCATGTAAAGGAAGTCACCGAGCCGTACACGATTATGAGCCGGCCGTGACTCTGTAGGCCACCAGGCGTCCACCCATGTATATAAGGGGACGACTCGGTGGCAGCTTAGAGCAAGAAACAACAAGTCGAGAACCAAGCTGGCGAGTTGAGCCTCTTGGTGATCGAAACCCCAGCAATACCAATCCCAACTATACGTAGGCTTTTACCTTCATCGTAAGGGGCCGAACTAGTATAAAACTCTCTCGTGTCCTTTGTCCCAATTAACCCCTTTAAGCTTCCTAGTGCGATGGCCCTACGACTAAGTCCTTGCTCTAGGACATCTGCCGTGACAATTCCACGACAGGTAGGCTTGTATTCCTTGTTGGAGAAGTTGATGAGGAGCTGGGAATCACCCTTGATGGTGAGATGCTTGACCCCTAGGGCTGTCACGGCCCTGAGGCCAGCGATTAGCCCCTCGTATTCCTTGGTGTTGGATACCTTCTCACCATGCTGAAAGCAGAGCTGCACGGCGTAGTATAGTTTGTCCTGGGTCAGCGAGATGAGCACGGCCCCGGCCCCTGCAACCTGGTGCGCGAACGCGCCATTGAAGTACATGACCCAGCCATCGGGTGCCTCGTCTCCGGGCATGAGGGAGTGATCCATACTTATCCCCCGGTTAGGGGGTCAGTCCATTCCACCACAAAATCAGTGAGGGTCACACCATTGATGACCCTGGTGGTGCTGAACTCCAGCTTGAATGCCTGTAGCTCGATGTTCTACTCGGCAACCCTTCCTGCGGCATTGGGGATATGAAGCACCTTCTCTAGGGGGTACATGAATACGAGCTTGATGGGATGGCCTTGGAAGTAGTGTCATAGTTTCCTGGAGGCGACGAGGAGCGCGAGGAGGAGCTTCCATGGTATGGGGTGGCGCACGCGTCACGTAACACCGTGCTGACAAAGTACATGGGGTGCTCGGCGAAGGAAGAGGCGTCGATGATGTCCATCCCTGCTTGAGACAAGGGGGCCTCGGAAGCCTTGCCACCCGATGGGGTAGTCGAGGCCTCAGGAGTGCCATCCTGAGGTGGCAATGGCGCGGTTGAGCGCGGGGCACTACACCATGCACCCCCACATTCGCGCTCTTCCTGGACCGCCACGATCACTGCGCTAGCCGAGTGGGGCATGGTTGCCGGGTAAAGCACCAGAGGCTCAAGAGGACGAGGTGCCACCACCACCGGCGGGCTAGTGATATACCTCTTGAGATCTTGAAAGGCCACCTCGACCTCCGAAATCCATTCAAATGGGCCCTTCTTTTTCATTAGCTTGAAGAATGGGAGGGCGCGCTCGCCGAGCTTGGAGATGAAGTGCCCCAACAAAGTTACGCAGCCCGCGAGCTTCTGCGTCTCCTTCGGGGTTTGTGGTGGGCTCATCCTTTCTATTTCCTTGACCTTCTCTGGGTTAGCACTGGTACAGTGACGTGTTATACAAACAATTTTTAACCCCTTTCCGCGACGACATTTGGAACCGTCGCCAAGTGAGTGTGGGCGAAAGGGGGGGTCCTTCCCACACGACCTAGAAATCATCGGGGATAGGCCCTCCAGCGACACATGCTGGGGCCGTGTGCGATCGGGAGAGGCATCGAAACCCAATCATTTTCGTAGGTATGTACATCTGTATCGACCCGACCTCAAACGGTCAAGTCTCTGTGCTTCAGTGTCATCCCTGGATCGGTAATGCTGACACACACAGTACTCGAGGATTTATAACAGAGTAGCAATCAGACACTTATTACATGGAATGTCTCGAAAGAAAACTTGTTACAATAAATATGGCTTAAGGCCATCTAATACGATAACAGCGAAAGGCTTGGAAGATAAAGTGAGTCCATCAACTCCAATGGCATAGCTGAGCTGCACGAAAACGACCTAACGAACCTTACTCCTCGTCTGAAAAGTCTGCAACATAATACGTTGCAGCCCAAAAACGGGTTAGCACATGGAATATGCTGGCAAAGTAACACAATAGAGCAAGAACAGAATAATGCGATCACTACATGCATATTTGGCTAGTGGAAAGCTCTATGGTTATAGTTTTGCGAAAAGCCAAATTTTCCCTACAACAAAGGAATAGATTTTATTTTAACTATCATGGTAGTTGAAACATCATTGAGAAGGTTCCTCCAACTCAATCCCAATTAAGGCAATTAACAACCCAACAATATTAGTTTAGAGTGATGAGATACATGTGATAATCCAAGTACTAGATACTCAATATTGTCCATAACCGGGGACACGGCTAACCATGATTAGTTTGTACACTCTGTAGAGGTTTGCACACTTTTCCCCACAATACTCGATCTCCTTCGTTGGTTTTCTCGCACTACAGGGTGTTTGAGAAACGTATGATCGAGACACAGTCTTTCATAAACATTAACTCTTTACTCCAGGCATACCATACCAAACCTACAAACCCACTACCTGCTGATCCACCTCTTCAAGAGCTTCACGTAACTTACTCAACTATGGTAGAGCCCATAATAGCTTGTGGCTGCACACGGAAGTTTCAAGCATGAAAAATCTCAGTTCCCTTTGAGCCTGGGTGGCGGTCCATAGGAAGATCACACGGGTACTCCGGGATTACCAAAAAATATAGGCAACACTGGGTACTCCAGGTGCCTCAATCCACCCAGATGTGTATTTAAGTTGCCACCTTAAGTTGAACCATTAATTAACAATCTCACATCTGTCATGGATTTCACTCACCCAAACCACGTCTACCAGCATAGCATAGCAATATAAGCAACACGTAGAAGTAACTCCCAAGGGTTTGAATGTAATAGGGCAATAGGTTCTACCTCATCAACTACTTCCCAACCCACATGTTAATGACATCCTAACCATTTAATGTTTGAGGATTGGAACTAATGCATAAAAACTGGGTGATAAAGGGATATGGTCAAAGTGTTACTTGTCTTGCTGACGATCCGCGTAACCTAGAGACTCCAAATAACACTCTTCACACTACGGGAATTCTATCATAAGCAAACAATAGCATACATAAGCAATCAAGCTAAGAAACATGGGTAAATCTCAAATAAGAAGATCTAACCAGAAAGTTCAACTTAAGAACTCCGGTTTGCAAAAAGAATCAAATCAAACGGAGCAACGGAACTCAAACGGCGAAAGAAACAAGATCCGTTTACTAATCTGGACCTAGGTCAAATTTTACAGTAGCAAAAGCTTGTGCAAGTTGGTTAAACGAAAAGAGGGTCTCGAGACGAAGATCTAGGTGCTTGAATCGCCTGATCCCGACTAACGGGCGAAAGGAAAAACTAAAATGAAAATAGGATCAGAAATCGCGATCAAAAATAATCGCGGAATAATCCGGTGAAAACAAAACTGGCGAACAGGCTAACGAATGAGCGTCCGTTATCTGTAACTAACGGGCGAAAACCATTCGTTAAAACGAACTTCCGGACGAACGTCCGCTAAAAAGAAAAACCGAAAAGAAAACCGGCGAACCAAAAAAACGACTAGGGTTTTCTAACGAAAACTGGTCCGGTTTTCTAAAAAAACTGAACAGCGCTAACCTCCGGCGAGGTTCGGCAAGGCGGGGCTCCGGCGAGGGGCGGCGCTACGCGGGGCGGCGGCGGCGCGGGCAACAGGCGGCGGCGGCTCGCGGCAAGGGCGGCGGTGGCAGCGGCAGGCGGCGCGGCGGTGGCAGCGGCAGGCGGCGCGGCGGCGCGGTGTCTTCGGCGGCGGGGGCGGCGGCTCGCGGCGGGGGGGTGCGGCTTTAACGGGGGCGGGGCGGAGGTGCCTTGGGGGAGGGGGCACGGCGCGGGAACGGGAGTCCGAGCCGGACTCCCTGTCGGCGGCGGCGGCGGCGCAGTCCCGCTAGGAGATGGCGACGTGGGGGCGAGATGGGCCGGCGCTGGGCTTCGGCCCAGCTAGGCCTAGGCGCATTTTTTTTAAACAAACAACTCCGCTGAAACTCAGAAAATCCTAGAAAATAAAACAAAATATTAAAAATGCCAAAACAATTTTTCTCCGTCTAAATAAAACATTTAGAACGAGATGGATATTTTCTTGGCCCTAAAATGCAATTTTGAAAACGTGTAATTTTTCTAATGGAACCAAAATTTCAAATAAAATCCAAATAAAAGCGAAAATTGATTTTAATATTTTTCCTCCAATATTCCATTTATTTTGGAGAAGTCATATTATCTCCTCTCATATATTGATATGAAATATTTTCGGAGAGAAAAATAATTAAAACCAAAATCTTTGTTTCAATATTTGATATAAATCAAATATGAAATCTGGGAAATTCCCAACTCTCTCCGAGGGTCCTTGAGTTGCTTAGGATTCCGAGGATCGTGAGACGAAATGCAATAAAATATGATATGCAAGAATGATCTATGTATAACATTCCAAATTGAAAATTTGGGATGTTACAACATCCCACACGGTAATCCAAGAAAAACATTTCCGTAGGTATGTACATCCCACATGGTGAATCCCAGAAAATCATTTCCGTACGTATGTACATCTGTGAATCCCAGAAAATCATTTCCGTAGGTATGTACATCCCACACGGTGAATCCTAGAAAAACATTTCCGTAGGTATGTATATCACACACAGTTCTTTGTGTGGAAACGTTTGTGCAAGGTGGCATAACGCAAACAGTTCGCTGCCGAAAGCCATGTGTGATTGTTAGTTGATCGAACATGCCTACTTTCTAGAAACCATGCAGATTGTTTGAGTTCATCGCCCATGATGTTTTCTGAGTAACCGTCTGTAAGAGAAAACCCCAATAAGCAGGGTAATTAGCCTATTATTGATAACCCATGTACTAATCAAACTGATATTTCTTATAAATCACGCCAAATATTTCATATCCGTATAAAAGCAACCATGATTTCATAAACAAATTACATCAGATAGCTTCGGCATTCCGTTACGCCATTACACAACAGCACCAAGTTTCACATGCAACATCAAAAACCTTTGGAAAGTAGCATCATATATGGTTAAGAGATGGATGAATCTCATCTGGTAAACTGCAGAAGCGGAAAGCAAATATTGAGCCTTCAGTGATGTAGAATGTCCTTGCAACATTAGGCCAGTAGCTATGGATAATTGCCCGCCCAACCTTCGCCCTCTTCAGGAAGACTTCAATATTGTACCGTGGGTGTTGAATGAATACCTTCCTCGCCTCTTGACCATGCAGGTGGTTTGAGAGGTAATCATCGGTGAACTTCTTTGAAAAGTACTGAGAACAAAGCTATGCATAAATCGCTGTTGTAAATTTTGAAATGGCGCAAGGGGTAAAAACAGGGTACAAGAGTTGGTACCATCCTATAGTCGACTGATGTCTTCTTCATTGTGCAAACAAAGATCTTGCTGTTATTCATCGCAAGTTTCTTCATCCTAACAATCTTTCTGAGTTTCTTGACTTGACTGATATTCATGGACATCTCATTTCCCCATATGCAAAATTGGTCGAACAGTGGGTCTAAGCCTCTGACAGCAGGACCTACATGTGCAAGACCAAATTGTAAGAAACCTAAATATTAGAATGATTCCTGCAACTACACAATAATGTGCTATTAGCCAAAGGGCCCTGCTTGAACAAACCTCGATGGTAAACCGCAGTGTCTACCATTGTTTCCCTACAACACACATAAGGAAGATCTTGATCAAGTTAAGTGAGAGTTGTTGTACTATTAATATAATATGTATTGAGTACAGCCAAATTCGATGGGTGTCACATGCATAACAATACAAAATTGTACCCACAGCAAACGAAAATCAAATTGCAGAACTAAACCAAACAGTTAAATGGATAGCAGACCAAATGAACCAAAATAGTTAACTAAGCACTACATTGCAATATAGAAAAATGTACTAGAAGATAAGACAGTTAACAAAACATAGAATGCTAGAGAACAGTACTATGAAATGTAGCAATTGTTGGACCAAAGTGTTAACGGAACATTTTATTTCAGAGGACCAAACTGTTAACTGAACATCATATTGCATATTAACATTACAGAGGACAAATCACTAGAAGGCACTGGTAGTGGCCTCGAGAAAACAGCATGAACTGTATTTTAAAGTAGACAACCTTGTGGCGGTGTCGACGGTGGCCTCAAAGACGAGGTGCTCCTCCAAGATCTTGTGGTCGACACGCATTGCAGCCATAGCGACCTCGTGCACACATGCGACCGCATGTTAGTGAGATCCATGTTATACTACGTGCAAAATGGCTGTGAGCGGCGCTTAATTGGAGGAGGGGCAGTGATTTTAGTGGAAGGTGTCGCGCCGTCGGTCGGGGCACATGGGATGGGAAAGGAGGAGGATGGTGTGGGTGGGGTGTGGATTACCTGACCATATCGACGAGGCCGCGCAGCAAGAAGAAGGGTTGGCGGTGAGGAGGCTGCGCAGCAAGAAGAAGGGTCGACGGCGAGGAGGCCGCGCATTAAGAAGAAGGGTCGCCGGTGAGGATGCGCCGCTACAAGAATAAGGGTAGCCGGCGAGGACGTGGCGCTACAAGAAGAAGGGTCGCTGGCGAGGAGGCTGAGCTGCCTGTAAGCAGGAGTGAAGGTTTGAACTTGTAAAGAAAGGAGGAACAATGGAAATGTGGCTTTTGGTAGGAGGGAGGGGGCGGGGAGATAGATATTTCCATGGTGGCCAAAAAATTTCGCTCGATGCCGCGAGAAACTGGCGCCCAAGTGTGGTGGAAGCGGGGGCAGTGGACTGTAGACGACGAAGCTTCCTATGCAAGCCAGACAAGACGGTGCGCCAAGATATTTATATCGCATCGCACATGATTCTTTCTAGTAAATTGTTTGTGGTATACCTGATTTTTTTCATTATGTTTTGAAAAACAAAATGGTGTTACGGAGGGAAAGGATGGTGTTTGAATTGCTAGAACATTTATGTACAGTGAACATGCAACTACTACATGAGTGTCATGTTTAAATTTGGAATTATTCCGGGTTCGCTTGGCATTTTTATGCATTAATTGAGTTTCTGGGCATTTAATGTGCATAATTCAAATTTGAACTACAAGCACATGCTCCAATGCACCAAATTTTGTTGAAAAATCACATGTGTGTCTTTGGGTGAATTTATAGGTCCCATACAAGAAGTGGGAATGAAATTCAAACATCTGGGCGTTGTGGCTCGGCCGGGAAGATTGAGAAACTTGGTTTTTAAATTCTCGTAAATCCAAAACACTCCTGAAAATCATGAAACTTGGCATGGTGTCATGACATGGCACCAACATGCTGCGGTAAATTTTTTGGCCGAATTGGGACAAGCTTTGGTGTAAGCTTCTTGGAAACCGGAGCTTCCCTCAAGAAGGCTTGTGGTTCCGAGAGGGATCGTGTCACCTCCGTGTGCGAAACGAGATACGTACACTGCCTTCTCCCGCCTTAATTTTTTTACACAGGCAGATTAGACCAAATAGAAGTATCGTGCTAAATTTTGGAATTATGCCGGTTTCGTTTGGCCTTTTTTATACATTAATTGAGTTTCTGCGCATTTAATATGCATAATTCAAATTTGAACTACAAGCACATGCTCCAGTGCACCAAAGTTTGTTGAAAAATCACATGTGTGTCCCTGGGTGTATTTATAGGTGTCATGCAAGAAATGGGAATGAAATTCAAACATCTGGGCATCGTGGCTCGGTTGGAAAGATTGAGAAACTTGGTTTTTTAATTCTTGTAAATCCAAAACATGCCTGGAAATCATGAAACTTGGCATGGTGTCATGACATGGCACCAAGATGTTGATGTAATTTTTTAGGCCGAATTGGGACAGGCTTTGGTGTAAGTTTCTTGCAAACCGGAGCTTCCCTCAAGAATGCTCGTGGTTCTAAGAGGGAACGTGTCACCTCCATGTACGAAATGATATACGTACACTGCCTTCTCCCGCCTTAATTCTTTTTACGCAGGCAGATTAGACCAAATTGAAGTATCATGCTAAAATTTGGAATTATTAAGGGTTCGTTTGGCCTTTTTTATACATTAATTGAGTTTATGCACATTTAATGTGCATAATTCAAATTTGAACTACAAGCACATGCTCCAGTGCACCAAAGTTGGTTGAAAAATCACATGTATGTCCTTAGGTGAATTTATAGGCCCCATGCTAGAAATGGGAATGAAATTCAAACATCTGAGCGTCGTTGCTCGGCCGGAAATGTTGAGAAACTTGGTTTTTTAATTCCTGTAAATCCAAAACATGCCTGAAAATCATGAAACTTGGCATGGTGTCATGACATTGCACCAACATGTTACGGTAATTTTTTTGGCCGAATTGGGACAGGCTTTCGTCTAAGCTTCTTGCAAAACTGGAGCTTCCCTCAAGAAGGCTCGTGGTTCCGAGAGGGAACGTGTCGACGATGTACTCCTCGGCATTCCTCATGAGCTACTAACCTAGGGCGATGTGCATCAATCGCTAGAAGGTCGTGTCAGCATTCTGCAGCCCAAAGGGCATGCAGGTGTAGCAGTACACCCAGCACGGGGAGAGGAAGGTTTTCTTCTCGACATCCTACACTGCCATCTTGATCTGGTGGTTGCCCGAGAAGTCATCCAAGAAGCGCAGCAGGTCACACTTGGTAGTGGAGTCGACGATCTCATTAATGCATGGAAGAGGGAACGGGTCCTGAGGGCACACCTTGTTGAGGCTCGTGAAGTCGACACACATGCGCTCCTCCTCGCCCTTTTTGGGGATGATGACCGGGTTGGACAACCAATCCGGGTTCCATACTTCCTAAATCACGCCGGCTTCTTGCAGCTTGCGGACCTCCTGGACGATGAACGGTTGCTTCTTTGGGGCTTTCCGCCGCGCCTTTTGCTTCACCGGGCGCGTGCTGGGGCACACCATCAAGTGGTGTTTGATCACATCTTGTGGGACACCGACCAAGTCTGTCGCCTCCCATGCAAATACATCCTTGTTCGCATGGAGGAAACCGACCAATGTCTCTTCCTCATTTGGGGGAGGCTGGTGCCCATGGTGAAGGTGGGGCATGAGCCCAGTCGTCGGATGGCACTTGCTTCGTCTCGGCCTGATCCTGGGAGAACAATTGCTTCCTCTTCGCGGGCGCGGCTCTCGGGATCTCTGGATTGTCTTTAACGCCTGGTCGTGCGGCCGCCACGACCTTGAAAGCGATTTTGAGGGCCAGGAGTGCATCCTTGGTGCCTCCCACCACTATGAGGATGCCGCTGCTCCCGGGCATCTTGATGACGTTGTAGCCGGGGTGCGTCGCCGTCATGAACTTGGCAAGGGCCGAATACCCGAGGATGGCATAGTACGGGAGGTCGATGCGGGCGACATCGAAGTCGATGAGCTCGGTGCGGTAGTTGTAGCATGTGCCGAAGGTGACGGGGAGGCGGATCTGCCCCAAGGGAATGATGGAGTCGTCGACCACCCCTGAGAAGGGATAGGTGGGGGTGAGCCGGTCATAGGGCACTTGGAGCAGGTAGAAGGATTCCACGGAGAGGACGTTAAGGCCAGCGCTGCCATCGATGAGGGTCTTGGTGACCGCAACACTGCTAATGGTGGGCATGCACATCATGGGGAGCACGCCGGTGCTGACTATACTCTTGGGTGATCCCTGGAGTCAAAGGTGATGTCGGTCTCAAGCGCCGCCCGGCCTAGAGGAGCGTCCTACCATGGCTGGGCGGCCCCCACCTGCCGGAAAAGCTGCTTGATGTGGCGGCTTGAGGTTTGCGCCTGCGACCCGCCAAGAACTGGTCAGAGGGACAATCCCTTGGCACAGTAGAGGTCGGGCACCCGGGGGTAGTGGCATGGGCAACCGGGGGGCTGCTGGCATCTCCTAGGCGAAGGTCGGGCACCCGGGGTGGGCAGGGATAGCGCCCAGACGGTGACCGGGCACCCGGGCCCCGCATGAACGCGCACCTGGGGAAGGCAGGGGCATCGCCCAGGTGGAGGTTAGGCACCCGAGGCGGCCAGGAAGGTGGCTTTGGGTGGTCGGGCACCCGGAGTAGTCTAGGACCTCCATTGCTTCATGCTTCTCCCCGGGAGCAATCAGGCCTCTTCTTCGGTGGGAGCAACTCAGGCTCCACCTGAGGGGTTTTTCCCTTCTCTGCAGTGGAAAACCTTCTCACTGGCGCCATGGATTCTCTGGCAAGATGGCGCGGCAAGAAGACGAAGATGGGCTGGGGGCTCCGCCCCTGCTATCATTTATAGCCGGAGGGAGGCCAACCGCCGGCCTCCCATGATTTCGAGTAATGATGGTTTTTCTACATGCAACATGCAGTTGTCAAGTAGGCCGGTTGCATAGGAAGTGTGGGGATGTGGAGACGCCCACGCACCATCAAGCTCCACGCGTCGACTTGGTCTGCAGGCTATTGGGCCCCGCGGCGCTTCGCCCTTGCCATTTGGCTTCGCCTCAAAGCTAAGTCCGAGCGCGCCATGGGCCCATGGGCTACTGTCGGTGTTCTGGGAACCCGGGTACCTAGACTTGCCTACCTGCGGCCCACGGCGTGGCCCCGTCAATGGCCTAGTACGGCCCATCTCCATCTTCAGCAAGAAAAGTCCCTCGCGAGGGGCCAAGCCTCGCGAGGCGGACAACACCAAGACCTCCGGAAGGAGCGGCCTCCCAAGGTGGCCTCCTGAGGAGTGCAAATTCCTATGCAAGCGCCCACCTCATGAGGTTTGGGTGCTGCAAGCCATGAGCACCATTGCGAGGCGGGCGCCAGTGGGCGCAGAGCGGCAGGTTTCCTCTTTGGTGCTAAGGAGGCAAGCGCAGGTGTGGGGTCCCGAGGACTCAGCCAAAGGTTTCCATTCCAGTGCAATGAGGCCAAGACTGCTAGGACAGTGATACGTGTCTGTGTATCTACTTTTACAAACACTTTTGTCCTTTTTTTGGACACTAACTTGCATGATTTGAATGGAACTAACCCAGACTGACGCTGTTCTCAGCGGAATTTCCATGGTGTTATTTTTGTGCAGAAATAAAAGTTCTCGGAATGACCTAAAAATCAACGGAGAATTATTTTGGAATATATAAAAAATACTGGAAGGAAGAACCACATTAGGGAGGGCCTCCACCTGTCCACGAGGGTGGAGGCGCGGCCAACCCCCTGGGCGCGCCCCCTGCCTCATGGGCCCCCTGACACTCCACCGAGCTCAACCCTGACTCCATATATTCACTTTCGGGGAGAAAAAAAATAGGGAGCAGGATTCATCGTGTTTTACGATACGGAGCCGCTGCCAAGGCCTAAACTCTCTCGGGAGGGTTGATCTGGAGTCCGTTCGGGGCTCCGGAGAGGGGAATACGTCGCCATCATCATCATCAACCATCCTCCATCACCAATTTCATGATGCTCACCGCCGTGCGTGAGTAATTCCATCGTAGGCTTGCTGGACGGTGATGGGTTGGATGAGATTTATCATGTAATTGAGTTAGTTTTGTTGGGGTTTGATCCCTAGTATCCACTTTGTTCTGAGATTGATGTTGCTATGACTTTGCTATGCTTAATGCTTGTCACTAGGGCCCGAGTGCCATGATTTTAGATTTGAAACTATTATGTTTTCATCAATATATATTAGAGTTCTTGATCCTATCTTGCAAGTTTATAGTCACCTACTATGTGTTGTGATCCGGCAACCCCGAAGTGACAATAATCAGGACCACTCCCAGTGATGACCGTAGTTTGAGGAGTTCATGTATTCACTATGTGTTAATGCTTTGGCCTGGTACTCTATTAAAAGGAGGCCTTAATATCCCTTAGTTTCCAATAGGACCCCGCTGCCACGGGAGGGTAGGACAAAAGATGTCATGCAAGTTCTTTTCCATAAGCACGTATGACTATATTCAGAATACACGCCTACATTACATTGATGAACTGGATCTAGTTCTGTGTCACCCTAGGTTATGACTGTTACATGATCGATCGCATCCGGCATAATTCTCTATCACCGATCCATTGCCTATGAGCTTTCCATATATTGTTCTTCGCTTATTTACTTTTTCGTTGCTATTGTTATCATCACTACAAAACACCAAAAATATTACTTTTGCTACCATTACCTTTTGCTACCGTTACCACTACTATCATATTACTTTTCTACTAAACACTTGCTGGAGATATTAAGTTTCCAGGTGTGGTTGAATTGACAACTCAGCTGCTAATACTTGAGAATATTCTTTTTCTCCCCTTGTGTTGAATCAATAAATTTGGGTTGAATACTTGTCGGGGAAACTGAATCCACGAACACCTATGGGGCCGGCGGACCGAGCCCCTTTCGGTTCGGCGGGGGGCAGAGATCGCACGAAGAGCAGATCGAGGCAAAGCACACGAGCAGTTTACCCAGCTTCGGAGCTCTCCGGAGAGATAACACTCCTACTGCTGCTTGTTTGATTATCTTATGTTGTTGCTCGCGAGAGCTAAGTGTTTTCTGGCTTACGAATGACTCTAACATCGCGAACCCCCTCTATGTTGCGCATGGGCCTCCTTTTATATGCTAAAGGGGTCACCGACAGGTGGCAACGCAGAGAAGGGTACAAATGTAAAAAGTGAGGTGGTTGGTACAGTTACTTGTACAGTGCACCCTACCTAACCCTGACGGCAGGGGACAAGGGCATTAAATGCCCGTCTGAGTCGCCCAAACAGTGCAGAAAAGGACCGTTAGGGGCACCACCATTCGCCACGATGGCGATCTTGTCAGCTTCGCATGCCACTGCACACCGCTGGCTGCACAGCCTCTCGCCACGTGCGCCTGGAGAGGCCCCCAGAGCGACACGTTGGTGGATGCGCTGGAGCGTGGGGCACAGAGTGGCCGCCTGCCGCGGCAAGCACCTTGCCGCTGCTGTTATCTTGTCGGGTCTGGAAGCTTGTCGTCCACCGGGCCTCGAGGTGCCTTGGTTGGCCTTCCCGGCAAGCTCCTCTTGCCGGGGCCTTATTGCCTTGCCGGAGCGCGTGGCGCGTCGCGGCAAGTTCCTTGGAGTGCCTTGGTTGGCCTTCCCGGCAAGCTCCTCTTGCCGGGCCCTTGTTGCCTTGCCGGAGCGCGTGGCGCGTCGCGGCAAGTTCCTTGGAGTGCCTTGGTTGGCCTTGCCGGCAAGCTCCTCTTGCCGGGGCCTTGTCTCCTGAGCTTAAATACTTTGTTCTTGAATGGCTCCAAGGGAACCATGGAGGATCTTGGCGTTCGCCCAGCAAGCCTTGCCGCGGGGTGCTACAACTGCCCGTGCACAAGTTCGGGGTACTAGGGTACCCCTATTCTAGTACACCGACAGGATCCCCCGGGCCTGGGCCAGACACGGTGCCGAGCGCTGTTGGGCCAGGCCCAAGACAGGGCACGGGCACACGCGGACTGGGCCATGCCGGATCTCGCTCCGTATCCACCGCGCTCTCCCCTAACGGCACGCGTCGAATGCGGCGTCGTGGGAGAGATCGTGGGTGGTTCTTTATTCGGAAGGGCGAAACGTCCGCCCCATCCCTCTTTATAAGCAGAGGAAACAGGGGCAGTTCGTTCCCCCTCGTTGGTTGCTACTACTCCATCTTCACGAACCTCCGCCGCTCCCCCCCCTTCTTCCCGAAGCCGAGAGAGCAGCGCTCCACCCCCCATTGCCACCAGCATCAGCAACGCCATCGACCTCCCCCACCACCTCCGCCATGGCTCCGAAAGCCGACAAGGGAAAGGGCATGAAGTCGGCCGAGGCACAGTGGCTCGCGGCGCTGCAGAAGGAGCGGGCGATCGTCTCCCCCCAGCTCGGCGCGAAGGAGCTGAGGGAGTACTTCTACCTCTTTTGGGCGACGGAGACGCGTGCGCACCCGCGCACGAGGGTACTCCCGGCCGCTGCTTCGGAACTGGCTCCAAACGGGTACCCATTCTTCGCGCTGTTCTTCTATTGCGGGCTCTGCCCGCCCTTCTCGGAGTTCTTCTGCGATATCATGAACACCTACGGCCTCCGCCTCCTTGATTTCACCCCCAACACCGTTCTGACCATGGCAGTTTTCGCACATTTGTGCGAAAACTTTGTCGGAGTCCACCCCAATGTTGCCCTTTTCCGCCACTTCTTCATACCTCGGGTAGAGAGAGGAGAGCCGCTTGCCGGAGGGATCGCCTGGATCTCGAGAGTCGGCAAGAAGGAGGCGTACTTGGAGGGTGAGCTCCGCAGCAAGTGGGAGGAGTGGAGAGCGGAGTGGTGCTGGATCCTCGAGGAGAATCCGCAGCCCTTCATCGCCGTGAGCCAAGCTCCAATAGTGCGCGGCAATGACTGGAGCAACGTGGCCCCGGAAGACGAGAGGCTGAAGATCGCCATTACTAGGATCCTTCGCCTCAGGCTTGCCGGGCTCACTGTAGGCGCTGTAGGCGTAGATTTCCTCCGCCGTCGCATCGCCCCCTGCAGGAGAGGGGGAGGCCCGCCTGGGAATTCAAGAACTCGGCGGACATCATGAGGCTGCGGCCGGGCCTCAACTACAACTTCACCGTCATGGAGCTGGATGCAATGCTCCTGGAGTTGTTCAAACGCGATCCCCAGCACCCATTCACGCTGCCGAGGGGCGTCGTTCCATTGTGCAATAATTCCTCACTTTACCGGATTCGCGCCATGATGCCGTTGTGCGATTCACACGGAATCGTTCCAACTTGGCAAGAGCCTGCGGATGACGTCGTGCAAGCGTTCTTCGACAACTTGGAAGAAGTGCCGGTCCGCGCTGACGAGCAGAAGAGCCTCACCTGTGACACCACCAACGAGGAGCTGCAGCGCATCGCCACTAGGGCGGAAGAGGTTGCGGCCGCAGCTGCCGCGGGCGCGTTCGGGTTCACTGTGGAGGAGGCGGAGGCGGCAGAGGCGGCAAACCTCGCCGAGCACGCGGAGTTCATTGGTGAGGAAGAGCCTGCCGGCTCTGAAGCTGAGCCGAGCGAGGCCGGCGAGGAAGAGCCCGAGCCTTCAGAAAGCTTGCCGCAGGCGGAGCCCCTGGCCCCGCCAAGAAGGCGTCTTCGCAGGGGCACGGACGTAGCGGGGCGGCAGCCGGGTCAATAGCCGCCGAGTCGTGCGACACGCTCTACCGCGGCAAGCAATGTTGCCGCGGGAGCGCCTGACGCAGCAGCGGCAACTGGAGCGGGATCTTCCCGGGCCACCACCACCGCCCCCGCCAAGCGGGCAAGGGATCCTACTCCTCCGCCTTGCCGCACCGGAGGGGAGCCGGACTTCGATCTTTCCGCGCTCAGCTCCGACGAGGAGGAAGAAGAGTAAGTTTCTTTGGTGCTCTTGTAGTTCTTCAATCTTGCTGTTTTTATCTTGTATCTGACTTGCTTCAATCTGGACTCCTTTCTTTTCAGGACGCTGGCCCCGAGAGCGGCGAAGAGGGCCAAGGCCGCGGTGATTGTCATCGAAGATGACCCCACCGTGTCAGCAGGGGGTGGGTCCGAGACCACCTTGACAGACCCGACAACCACTCCTCAAAGCAGCCCCCAGCGCAGCCCCCAGCGTAAGTTCATAGTTAGCTTTCTGCTGTCAGGCGCGCATGAGTGCTTTTTCCTTTGTTGATATCTTGCTTGTTGATTTGTGTAGGAGCAGAGCAGCCATATTAGGAGCGCCCGGAAGCTGGTCCCGAAGTGCCATCTGCTTCGACTACGCCGCCAAGGGAGGAGTTCCCGGTAAGGGAGCGCTCTCCGGCAAGGGGCAGCACCGTTGATCCTGCGGCGGCCGAGACCGCAACTGCAGATCTTGGCACAGGTAATTCACTTGTCCAAAAACTTTCCCTTAGGTTCTTCTTCTTCTGATTGGATTTTTGATTGATTTTTCTCCCTTCTTCGTTCTTACGACCCATCTGCTGCTGAGCCAATGGAGACAGAGGGCGCCGGCGAGGAATGGGCCGGTGCTGATGAGACCGCCGGCGAAGAGGCCGCCAAGGCCGCCGCCGCAGAAGCCGGAGAGGGGTCGGGCGATCGCACTGACGACCCTGAGGCCGCAGGAGCGCCAGGCGCTGCGCCGACCGCCGATCCCTCTGCCGCTGCTGCGGGGCCCGGCGCCTACTTGAAGGCCGGCGACGATATCTTCATCAAGCTACCCTGGGCGTCGAGCTCCAGGGCGCCGGTCGAGGGGGAAACTTTCGATGGGGAGGTGCTCGCCTCCGCTGGACTGTTGTGGGTTGACGCGCCCAGCAGCAGCAGTGGCGAGCCTGAGGAGGAGCAGCTGCTGCGGAAGCTGCTGTCACTCTACCGCGCACGGCAAGCCAAGCTGGCTTCCTGGGAAGCGCTTGTCGCGAAGGCGGGAGTTGATATGGAGAAGCGCGCGGAGGAGCTCCGGGGCCACAATCAAGAAGCTCTCTGGTCCCTGGCACAGGAGCGGGAGCGACTTGCCGAGGAGCGCACGGCCTTCCTTCTCGAGAAGGCCGAAGCTGAGGAGGAACAAAGGTTGGCCGCCAAGAAGCAATCCGCGCGAGAAGGCGAATTGGTGCAGCGGAAGGCCAACCTCGACAGCTACGAGGAGGAGCTTGCCGAGCGCGAGCAAGCACTTAGCGGGGCGCTCAAGGAAGCAAAGGACGCTGCCGCAATCACGGAGGCCGCCAAGAAAGAGCTGGAGGAGAAGGTGGCGCAGCTGGAGGCCAACATTGGGAAGAGCGGCGAGGAGCTTGCCGCGCCCAAGCGTGAGCGTGAGAAGGATGCTGCCGCCCACAGTGAGCTGCAAGGTCTTCTCGCTGAGAGGGGCAAGGAGCTCAGCGCCGCCAAGGATTCCAATGCAGACCTGGAGTTGAAGCTGGTCACGCTGATGCAGACGCTGGGGGCCGCCAAGGAGCGGGAGAAGACCTTGTCGGAGAAGATCAAGGCTGACAAGGCACTGCTGGAGAGCATCGCAGTTACCCAGAACTCGTTCAGAGATACTGTGGAGCATTGGACCGAGGGTCTGGTGAATATTGCCGCAGTCATCGATGAGGAGCTGGCGCAGCTGGGGATGGAGGACTTTGGGTATCCCTCCGACGAGAATCTCCAACCCAGTGCGAAGCTCAGCCTGTTCTTCAAGGGTGTGGCGACGGCACTCCAGCGGCTCCGGGAGAGCATCCCAAAGCAGCTGGCCGACGAGTCGTGCAAAATCTGCGCCGGGGTTCTCCAGAAGGTGCTGATGAAGGTGGCCTTCCACAATCCAGGCCTCAGCTTCACCAACGTCCTCAAGTCCTTGCCGCCAGATGCCGATCGGGACGCACTCAAGGCCCTTGTCGCACCCATTGTGGACAAGGTGAGCGAGACCAGGAGGGTTGAGGGCGATCACGTAGATTAGGCCGCCCATTTCTTCTTTTCCCTTGTCGCTGCTAATCATGTTATGAAAACAGTCTGTTAGAGCTGCGACAAGTTATCTTGTAATATAACTTTTTTCTGTTATTAATTGCTATGTTATTTCCTCTACTAGATTTCTTCCTTTGTATGTTTTTACCCTACGCTTCTAGGGAACTTGTCGGCGCAGGCACCCGAGCCGCGAGCGCTAAGTGCGGAACGTCAGCAGCCTGCTGGCGGCGCTGCTTCCGACAAGAAACCTTGTCGCGACTAGATGCAGCACGCTTAAGTTGTTGAGCGGACTCGAAACAAAGTAAGGGTGCAACTAGCCACGAGTTGGTTCCTCCGCGCACAGGTTTTCCATACAAAGCAGGGTCGTTCGAGGAAGATAACTCAAAAATTTAAAAACTGATTGCTCAAACTTTGGCAACTTAGCTTTTCTGTCGTTTGCTTCCCGGCAAGGCAAAACTTTGCTTGAACGACGCCTGGTCCATACCACAATCTTCTCCTTCCCCCCGGCAAACTTGTGTGCGATGGAACCTTCTTTTCCTTTGTTGAAAAGAAGAAAGAAGAGAAAATAATGATATGGAGCCCTTCGGCTCGTTATTGCTTACTGGACGTAGGTGCTGCACAAAGTGTCAGATAACGCATGCAAGAAAGAAATTAATGCATGAAATGGACAAGTTGTGCGGAGCACATGGGGTTTTATTTATGCACGGGATCTGCGCCCGGCTTTGTACAAAGGATTACATGCAAGAGCGGCAAGACTTGTACAAAAGGTGGTTGCCGGAACGGGTTCCGGCAACCGCGCCTTATGGGAAAAACTTACGAAGATGTTCTATGTTCAAGGAGTTGCTCACCGGAATGCCATCTTCGATCTCAAGGCGGACAGCGCCGGGCCTAGTGACTCGTTTCACCCGATAAGGGCCTTCCCACTTTGGCGTCAACTTGTTGGAATTCTTGGCGGACTGAACGCGCCGAAGAATAGAGTCGCCTTCCTCGAAGCTTCTGTCCTTAACTTTGCGGCTATGGTAGCGGCGCAAAGCTTGCTGGTATCGAGCAGCTCGTACAGCATGCTGAAGACGATCTTCCTCAAGGAGCAGCGCGTCATCTTGTCGCGGTTGTTCTTGCTCAAGCTCATCATAAGCGAGCACTCGAGGCGATCCATATACGAGTTCCGTGGGGAGAACTGCCTCTGCTCCATAGACTAGAGCGAAAGGCGTCTGGCCAGTCGCTCGATTTGGCGTCATTCTGATCGACCAAAGAACCACCGGCAGCTCCTCGATCCAGTTTCTTCCACACTTGTGCAGCCTGTCGAAAGTTATGGTCTTGTGCCCGCACAGCACTTCAGCATTTGCCCTCTCTGCTTGACCGTTGCTTCTCGGATGAGCAACAGAAGCGAAGCAGACCTTGGAGCCAAGGTCTTGGACGTACTGCATGAAGGTGCGGCTCGTGAATTGCGTGTCGTTGTCGGTGATGATCCTGCTAGGGATCCCGAAACGGCAAACAATTGACCTAAAGAACTTGACTGGTGACTTGCTGTCACCTTCCTCACTGGCTGCACTTCCGGCCACTTTGTGAACTTGTCGATTGCGACGTACAAGTACTCAAAGCCCCCGACAGCTCGGGGGAAAGGGCCGAGGATATCAAGCTCCCAGACCGAAAATGGCCAGGATAAAGGGATCATCTGGAGAGCCTGAGCTGGCTGGTGTATCTGTTTGGAGTGGAACTGGCACGCTTCACACTTGGTTACTTGTGCAGTTGCATCCTAGAGGGCTGTCAGCCAAAAGAAACCTTGCCGGAAAGCTTTGCCGGCAAGTGCTCTTGCGCCAATGTGGTGGCCACATATGCCTCCATGTATCTCTGCCAACAGCTTTTGTCCATCTTCCCGGCAAATACACTTCAATTTCACACCGTTGAGTCTTTTTCTGTACAGTATGCTGTCGACAAACTGGTACATACTTGACCGCCGGGCTAATTTTTCCGCTTCTTCTTGCTCTTCGGGAAGTTCTCCTGTCTGAAGGAAATGGACAATCTGCCGTGCCCATGCTGGAGCTTGTGGCTCGACAACAAGGACTAAAGGCACATCTGCTGCTGCGGGAACATCCGCTTCTACGGCAAGGACTTGCGGCCCTGCCGGAGCTTGATGTTCCCCGGCAAGCTTGCCGGAGCAAAACTTGTCGGGAGCGTCTGCTTCAATGGAACAAACCATAAGGCTTGCCGGAGCAGACTGCCCCTCAGCATCCTTGGTGTTGATCTTGGGGACTTTCTTGGCGGCGGCTTCGGGGAGCTCTGCCGGAAAGTAGTCACCAGAAACCAACTTCCTCTTCTTGCTTTGTCTAGTTGATGGTGTTATGGATGGTTGAGTCAACTTGAGCACAAAGATCCCTGGTTCCACAGGTAACTTTAGTGCGGCGCACTTTGACAGGCCATCAGCAATGTCATTCTGAGCTCTTGGGATATGCTCCACCTGTAAGCTGTCAAAGTGTTCTTCTAGCTTCCTCACTTCATCAACATATGCTTCCATCAATGGACTCTGGTAGTTCTTGTTCACTTGGCGGACGACAAGCTGCGAGTCACCCCTGACAATGAGCTTCTTGATCCCAAGGTCTGCTGCGATTCTGAGACCGGCAAGCAATCCTTCGTACTCTGCAGTATTGTTGGTTGCTTGCTCCTTGGGAAAGTGCATCTGGACTACGTACTTGAGGTGCTCTCCGATGGGCGCGACAAGCAGCACGCCCGCACCGGTGCCTTGCAGCGAGAAGGCACCATCAAAGTACATCAGCCATTCTTTGCTTGCCTCTTTGATGGGGATGCTCGTCTCTGGAATTTCTTCATCTAATGTTGGCGTCCATTCTGCTATGAACTCTGCCAATGTTCTGCTTTGGATAGTTGAAGTGCTCTCAAACTTGAGGCCAAAGCTTGACAGTTCCAACACCCACTCGACAATCCTGTCTGTCGCTTCTGCATTTTGCAGTATCCTCTTCAGTGGAAAGCGAGTGACGACTGTGATCTCATGTGCTTGGAAGTAATGGCGCAGCTTTCGCAAGGCCATGAGGAGGCCGAAAAGCAACTTCTGCACACCAGAGTACCTTGACCTAGCCCCCTGTAGAAGGGAACTGACAAAGTAAACTGGACGCTGCACCATTCTCTTCTGCATCTTATCATGCTCCTGCGCAGATCCATCTCTGTCTGGACCAGAGCTTGTTAGCGAAGCCCCCTGCTTGTCGCTGGATGTATCTGCCGTGGTTGCTGGCTCATCATCTGCCTCCCTCTCCGCCACTAACGCAGCACTAACCACTTTATTGGTTGCCGCTATATACAGCAGCAACTTCTCTTGCGGCTTAGGTGCGACAAGTGTTGGAGTGGAGGACAGGTATCTCTTCAAGTCCTGCAGCGCAGCCTCCGCCTCCGGAGTCCATTTTATTGGACCTGCCTTTCTCAAAATTTTGAAAAATGGCAGGGCGCGCTCAGCAGATCTAGAGATAAACCTGCTGAGAGTAGCCACGCAACCGGCAAGCCTTTGTACATCCTTGATGCGCTATGGTGCTTCGATCTGCTCAATGGCCTTGATCTTGTCGGGATTGGCTTCAATTCCCCGCTGAGACACGAAGAACCCAAGAAGCTTGCCGGAAGGGACTCCAAACACGCACTTCTCGGGGTTAAGCTTGAGGTTGATCTTGCGCAGATTTGCAAATGTCTCGTCTAACTCTTGAATTAGGGTCGCCCTGTTCTTGCTTTTGACCACTATGTCATCCATGTAGGCTTCCACATTTCTGTGCATCTGTGGCTCAAAAGCGTGGTGGACTACCCTTGCAAATGTTGAACCAGCATTCTTCAAACCGAAAGGCATCCGTACGAAGCAGTATGTGCCACACGGGGTGATAAATGCAGTTTTCTCTTCATCCTCTTCTGCCATGAAGATCTGATGGTATCCTGAGTATGCATCAAGAAATGAAAGCAAATCACATCCGGCTGTGGAGTCAACAATCTGGTCAATGCGCAGCAAGGGAAATGGGTCTTTGGGACAAGCTTTATTAACATTAGTGAAATCAATACAAAGCCTCCATTTCCCGTTAGCCTTGCGCACGACAACAGGATTGGCCAACCATGTGGGATGGAGCACTCCACTGACAAGGCCTGCTGCTTCCAACTTCTTGATTTCTTCTGCGATGAATTCTTGGCGCTCCACTGCTTGCTTCCTGACTTTCTACTTGACGGGCCACGCATGAGGACAGACGGCAAGGTGGTGCTCAATTACTTTCCTGGGAACACCGGGGATATCAGACGGATGCCACGCAAACACGTCGACATTCGCTCGTAGGAAAGCAACGAGCGCGCTTTCCTATTTGGGGTCAAGAGTGGCGCTGATGGTGAAGGTACCACCAGTGCCGTCCTCCTTGGCGGACACCTTCTTGGTCTCAGGTGGAGCTGTCATTGCCTTCTTACACTTGCCGGTGGAGCTCGATGGTGCGTCCTCGACGGTAGCGCAGCACTCCGAAGAGGTGCGCTTGCCGGAGTGGGCATCAGAGCTCTTGCCGGACTTGGTCTTCTTCTTCCCCCGGGGAGCTTCAGCGGCAAGTGTCTTGCGTTCTGCTGCGGCTGCTGCTTCCCGGTAGATCTTGTCAGCACAGATAAGAGCATCCTTCTTGTCGCCAGGGACAGAGATGACACTTATCGGGCCTGGCATTTTTAGTACGTTGTACGCATAGTGAGAGGCTGCCATGAACTTGGCGAGTGCCGGACGGCCAAGGATTCCATTGTAAGGTAATGGAAAGTCAGCAACATCAAACGTGACTCTCTCAGTCCTGAAGTTCAGCTCGCTGCCAAATGTTACCGACAATGTGATCTTTCCCTTCGGCTTGCTCCTTCCCGGGTTGATTCCTTGAAATGTACCGGTCTCTTCGAGCTCGCTGTCAGGAATTTGGAGTTTCTGGAGTACCGCGGAGGAGATCAGGTTCAAGCCGGCCCCGGTGTCAACTAGCATCTTAGTGACCTTGAGGTTGCGGATTGTTGGTGAAACCAACATCGGCAAGCACCCGACCGCAATTATGCGATCAGGGTGGTCCTCAATATCAAAGATGATAGGCGTGCTGGACCATTTCAGAGGCTTGCGTGACTCGACGGGTGGTTCTGCTGCATTAACTTCCCGCACCCACTGCTTGAGCTGACGGTGCGAGGTATGCAGAGAAGCACCACCGTTAATGCACAGGACCTCTATGGCTTTCTGGAACTCCTGCTCATCAGTCTCCTCATCATCCATGTCTTCATCGTCGTCGTCATCTTCATCCTTGTCGCGGCCGCGAGGAGGTCTGTCTCCTTCCCGCTGCTTGGCCTTGCCGCGGCGTCCTCCTCGGCCGGGACGTTTCTTGCCGGATCCCCCAGCACCTTCCTGGGCCTTCTCCTTGTCGCGCCACTCGTATTCAGCTTTCTGTTGCTCAACAAGCTGCTCGACTTTCTTGCAGCTCTGGAGATCATGGCCCTTGGTGCGGTGGATCTTGCAATACTGCTTGTTGGTGCCGTCCTGCTTGTCGGCGACTGCCACCTCCGCGGCAACCTCCTTGCCGGAGTCACCAGCTTTGGCTTTCTTGGCGCCACCACCGTTGCCGGACTGCTCAACAACTAGCACCTCTTTGCCTTTCCTCCTCCTGTTGTTCCGCCGCCGGTTTTTCCTTGCCGGGGCAGCATCTTCACTGTCAGATCCTCCCGCTCCTACATTCTCTCCGGGGAGTCTCCTCCCTTCCTCAGCACGTGCACTCTTGTCGGCGAGTGCATATAACTCACTGACGTCTCTGATCTTGCACATCGCCATTTCCTCCCGCATCCTGCGGTTTCGTACATTCTGATGGAACGCGCTGATCACCGCGGCAGGGTGGACGTCTGTGATGTTGTGCTGCACACTGCTGAATCTTTGAATGTACTTGCGCAGGGGCTCTCCTTCCTTCTGGGCGAGCAGATGAAGATCACTCTCCTGGCCATGAGGCTTGTGTCCGCCTATGAAGGCACCGACAAACTGATGGCACAGATCAGCCCAAGAGGATATGGAGTTGTCTGGCAAGTGCATGAGCCAGGATCTGACGTTGGGCTTGAGTACCAGCGGGAAGTAGTTGGCAAGGATCTTGTCATCCCGTCCCCTGGCAGCCTGCACCGCAATGGTGTAGATGCTGAGGAACTCCGACGGATGCGTCTTGCCGTCGTACTTCTCCGGTACGTCTGGCTTGAAGTTCTTCATGCTGGGCTAGTGGACTTGCCGCAGCTAACGAGTGAACGCAGGGCAACCTACCGTGTACGGCAGATTGCCTGGTTCCCCTGGCGCGTGCATGTCAACAGAGGGCCCAGCGCACTTGTCGGATTGACGTCGCGCTTCTCTTCGGCGCTCGATGCGAGTTCGAGCGTCTTCTTGTTGTCGATCATGAAGAACTTGGCGCTGATCGCGACGAGCTCGTGGATCCGACGATGCGGTGGAGTCGCTGTCGAGGTGGATCCGGCGAGTCGGCGATCTTGGCCTTCGAGGTGGTGATTGCATGGTAGTTGCACCTCCACCCGTTTCATCGCCACCGGCTCGCGCCCGGCAACCCTGCCGCGGCGGCGACGCGCTCGGTCACCGTGAGAGACGCCGTTGGCGTAGACGATGAGACTCTGAATGGTGGCCCTCCATTCGTCGATCTTGTCCGACGTCGGAGGGTAATCTAGGAGCAGTTGATCTCGCGCCAAAGATTCTGCTGGAGTGGTGGGTGGCGGTGGCGGACGGCGCGAGGAGCGGGACGTGCTCGGACTTCTAGCTATGTTAGAAGGAGCAGTATCCCGTCCAGGCGACCGTGCCCCGCTCGTGCCAGCACGCTGGCATGCACGCTGGTCTTGAGCGCCCCGAGATCCACCAGCTTGGTCTTGGCCTATCATGCGTATGGCACTGCAAGTGCCATGACGCTGTTGGTCTTCCGCCTCCAGAGAGCAGCGCGGAACATGTACAGTCGCCGAGGTTTGTGCAGCCTTGTCCTTGGACCTGGCAGCATCATAAGCTTCCTCGTCGATGTCCATTCTTCCGCCGGCGTCCATTCCACCTCCCGTTTGCTCCAACGGTGGCGGAAGTGACGTGGACGGAGCGGCTGCCGCCGAAGTCTTCTTCTTCGGTGGCATGTTGATGAAGGGAATGAAGATCTAGCTCGTGTGAACGCCGGATCAGGTTCACACAATCTCGACGACCCCTACCTGGCGCGCCAAAGATGTCGGGGAAACTGAATCCACGAACACGTATGGGGCCGGCGGACCGAGCCCCTTTCGGTTCGGCGGGGGGCGGAGATCGCATGAAGAGCAGATCGAGGCGAAGCACACGAGCAGTTTACCCAGCTTCGGAGCTCTCCAGAGAGATAACACTCCTACTACTGCTTGTTTGATTATCTTATGTTCTTTCTCGCGAGAGCTAAGTGTTTTATGGCTTACGAATGACTCGAACCTCGCGAACCCCCTCTACGTTGCGCATGGGCCTCCTTTTATACGCTAAAGGGGTCACCGACAGGTGGCAACGCAGAGAAGGGTACAAATGTAAAAAGTGAGGTGGTTGGTACAGTTACTTGTACAATGCACCCTACCTAACCCTGACGGCAGGGGACAAGGGCATTAAATTCCCGTCTGAGTCGCCCAAACAGTGCAGAAAAGGACCGTTAGGGGCGCCACTGTTCGCCACAATGGCGATCTTGTCAGCTTCGCATGCCACTGCGCACCGCTGGCTGCACAGCCTCCCGCAACGTGCGCCTGGAGAGGCCCCCAGAGCGACACGTTGGTGGATGCGCTGGAGCGTGGGGCACAGAGTGGCCGCCTACCGCGGCAAGCGCCTTGCCGCTGCTGTTATCTTGTCGGGTCCGGAAGCTTGTCGTTCACCGGGCCTCGAGGTGCCTTGGTTGGCCTTCCCGGCAAGCTCCTCTTTCCGGGGCCTTGTTGCCTTGCCGGAGCGCGTGGCGCATCGCGGCAAGTTCCTTGGAGTGCCTTGGTTGGCCTTCCCGGCAAGCTCCTCTTGCCGGGCCCTTGTTGCCTTGCCGGAGCGCGTGGCGCATCGCGGCAAGTTCCTTGGAGTGCCTTGGTTGGCCTTCCCGGCAAGCTCCTCTTGCCGGGGCCTTGACTCCTGAGCTTAAATACTTTGTTCTTGAATGGCTTCAAGGGAACCACGGAGGATCTTGGCGTTCGCCCAGCAAGCCTTGCCGCGGGGTGCTGCAACTGCCCGTGCACAAGTTCGGGGTACTAGGGTACCCCTATTCTAGTACACCGAGAATACTCTACCCTCAAAAACTGTTGCGATCCCCTATACTTGTGGGTTATCAAGACTTTCTTCTGGCGCCGTTGGCGGGGAGCTTAGCTCTATTCTTTGAGTCACTTGGGATTTATATCTGCTTATCATTATGAAGAACTTGAAAGATCCAAGAACCAAGATTTATCCCTCAACTACGAGGGGAGGTAAGGAACTGCCATCTAGCTCTGCACTTGATTCACCTTCTGTTTTGAGTAAACTTGCGACAGCTAAACCTCCTTCTGCTATTAATTCTGATATGTCACATGTTATTGATGATGCCACTTATGTTATGCATGATACTTATGATGAAACTACTTCTATGCTTGATACTATTGTGCCACTTGGTAAATTTCTTGATGAACAACTTGCTAGGGCTAGAGAGAATGAAATTATTGAAACGGGTAATATTGATGAATGTGATGATGAAGACTCTCCCCTAGATATGAATTACCTGTTGTGCCTGAGGGCTATGTTATGGATGAAGAAACTGCTAGAGATTTTCTTGCTTGCAATGATATGAGTGATCTTAAGAAATTATTAGCTAAGTTGAAACAAAAAAACTCTGAATACTAGAATGAAATATGATCCTGCTTATGCTACTTCAGCTATCTTTGTTACTGATAAGGATTATGAATTCTCTGTCGACCCTGATTATGAAGACTCTCCCTCTGATCCTTTCTATGGTTATGAATCTGAAACTGTTGTGGCACATCTTACTAAATTAAATGATATAGCTACCTTGTTTACTAATGATTAGAAAACTCGCTACTATTACATCCTTAAATTATTTCCATTCTCATTAAAGGGTGATGCTAAGATATGGTTTAATTCTCTTGATCCTGGTTCTGTGCGTAGTCCCCAGGATATGATTTATTACTTCTCTGCTAAATATTTCCCAGCTCATAAAAAACAAGCTGCTTTAAGGGAAATATATAATTTTGTGCAAATTGAAGAAGAGAGTCTCCAACAGGCTTGGGGGAGGCTTCTCCAGTTACTTAATGCTTTGCATGATCATCCTCTCAAGAAAAATGAAATACTTGATATCTTGTATAATGGACTAACCGATGCTTCCAGAGACCACCTGGATAGTTGTGCTGGTTGTGTTTTCAGGGAAAGAACACCAGATGAAGCTGAAATTTTATTGAATAATATGTTGACCAGTGAAAATAATTGGAAACTTCCCGAGCCAACCCCTAAGCTAACTCCGAAGAAAAGGGGTGTTCTATTTCTTAGTCCTGAAGATATGCAAGAGGCAAAGAAATCTATGAAAGAAAAAGGTATTAAAGCTGAAGATGTTAAGAATTTACCTCCTATTGAAGAAATACACGGTCTTAATTTACCGCATGTTGAAGAAATACATGGTCTTGATAACCCGACACAGGTAGTAAAGGTAAATTCTCTCTATAGATATGATAAAGCTGAAATCCCTCCTACTAAGTTTGCTAGCCAATGCTTAGATGAGTGTGATAACTTTATGGTTAAGCAAGAAGATTTTAATGCTTATGTTGGTTGACAATTGAAACATAATTCTTATATGATTGAACACTTGAGTGATTATATGGCTAATGTTAAAGGTGAACTAAAACTTATTAGTAAACATGCTTCTATGGTTACCACTCAAGTAGAACAAGTACTTAAAGCTCAAAATGATTTGCTCAATGAATTGAATAGTAAGAAAAATGATAATGTTGTTAGAGTTATGACTAGAGGTGGTAAACGACTCAGGAACCCTTGTATCCTGAGGGCCATCCTAAGAGAATTGAGCAAGATTCTCAGAGAACTAATATTGATGTACCTAGTCCTTCTAAAAGGAAGAGAAAGAAAAATGATAGGACTTTGCATGCTTCTAGTGAACCTGTTATTGACACACCTGAGAGTCCCAATGATATTTCTATTTCTGATGTTGAAACCCAATCTGGTAATGAACATGAACCTAATGATAATGTTAACGATAATGTTCATGTTGATGCTGAACCTAGCAATAATAATGATGTAGAAACTGAACCTGCTGTTGATCTTGATAACCCACAATCCAAGAATCAACGTTATGATAGGAGAGACTTTGTTGCCAGGAAGCACGGTAAGGAAAGAGAACCATGGGTTCAGAAACCGAAGCCTTTTCCTCCTAAACCATCCAAGAAAAAGGATGATGAGGATTTTGAGCGCTTTGCTGAAATGATTAGACCTATCTTTTTGTGTATGCATTTGACTGATATGCTTAAAACGAATCCTTATGCTAAGTACATGAAAGATATTGTTACTAATAAAAGAAAGATACCGGAAGCTGAAATTTCCACCATGCTTGCTAATTATACTTTTAAGGGTGGAATACCTAAGAAACTTCGAGATCCAGGAGTACCAACTATACCATGCTCCATTAAAAGAAACTATGTTAAAACTTCTTTATGTGATCTTGGACCCGGTGTTAGTGTTATGCCTCTCTCTTTATATCGTAGACTTGATTTGAATAAGTTGACACCTACTGAAATATCTTTGCAAATGGATAATAAATCAACTGCTATACCTGTCGGTGTTTGTGAGGATGTGCTTGTTGTGGTTGCAAACGTTACTACTTTAACGGACTTTGTTATTCTTGATATTCCCGAGGACGATAGTATGCCTATTATTCTTGGAAGACCCTTTTTGAATACTGCAAGGGCTGTTATTGATTGCACCAAAGGCAATGTCACTTTTCATGTTAATGGCAATGAGCATATGGTACACTTTCCGGGGAAACAACCTCAAGTTCCTAGTATAATCTCTATTGGAAAAATTCCATCGATTATTTTTGGAGGTTTTGAATTTCCTCTTCCTACTGTCAAGAAGAAATATGATATTCTTACTGTTGGGGATGTGCATATCCCCGTTGAGGTAACCTAGTGTTATTCGAAAATTCTCTGGTTCCATGTTATTCAGAATGAGTTGTTAACAAGACCTGATCAACCTTGTTAGTGGATTCCTTTTGATGAGCATGAGATGGATGAATTTAGATAACACAACTCTCTGTACCCTCTTTTTTACTTTCTGTTATTTAGTTGAAATAAAGCAAACATAGTATATTCTGTCTGGTTTCTGAAGTATCCATGCAATAAAAAATACCCCGAAAATAAAAGTTCTCCAAATGCCCTGAAAATTAAATATGATTTTTCTAGAATATTTTAGAATATCTGGCACTAAGAATATAGCAGGGGGAGCAGGCACCTGGCCACGAGGGTGGAGGGCGCGCCCTACCCCCTGGGCGCGCCCCCTGCCTCGTGGGTCCATGGTGGCTCCCCTCCACTTATTCCAGCTACCACACACTCCTTCTTCCTCCCACAAACATCACTAACCAGCTCAAACCCGAGTCCAAGCTCATTTTTCTGCCATTTTCGATCTCCTTGCTCAAAACTCCATTCAAAAAACTGCTTTGGGGGATTGTTCCTTGGTATGTGACTCCTCCAATGGTCCAATTAGTTTTTGTTCTAGTGCTTTATTCATTGCATATTTTTGCTGCTTAGGAGACCTTGTTCTTGAGCTTGCATGGCAAATTTATATGGTCAAAAGTAGTTTTGATGCATGATATTGCCTCTAGGCACTTGTAGGAGTACTTGCTATCAATTTTGTTGAGTTTGGTTCACTTTTATTTTGAAGTTACTAAACATTTCTGAAATTTTCAGAAAAAGATGAAGAGATTTTTGAGGGTCTCATCGAGCCTAAGCTCGAAGGATAAGCAAAGTGAGGAGGATAAGAGGCCCAAATATAATCTTCCTCGCACCATGGAGGTTCGGCCATGTGAATGGCCTTGTGATGATTTCTTGAGAGCAGTTGGGATTTATGATGATTTCTATGAATTGGATGAGAATGCAGGCCTCACCACCTTCCTCCACGGCCAACGTGAACAGTATCTCTTACTCACCAATATCTATGTGCAAAACTTTCATTTCCATGCTAGGAGCTCACCACCTACAGTGGAATTTTATTTATATGATGAGCATAAGGAGATGTCACTTCGTGATTTTTGTCGGGTTTGTTTGATCCCTTTCTAGGGCAGCGTAGAGGAACCACATCATGACGATGTGGACGGGTTTATTGATACCATTGTTGTAGGGGAACTGAGGAAGGTTTCTGACGCATGAATTACTAGCATACACTTTCCTGTTCTACGTTACTTTGCTATATTTGCTAGTGGATGCTTAGTTGGGCGCGGAAACTGTGGAAACCTAAGTGCCCCTGATATTGTTATTTTGTGCCATGCCTTATTTCGTGATGACACATTCAGTATGGGCGCTATTGTTGCAAAGCGGTTAAATCTTAACCGTACTAAGGGCCCCGTCCTTGGAGGCATCTTCGCCTCGCACCTCGCTGCACACTTTAACATACCCATTAGGCATTATGAGAATGAAGAGAAGTTGCTGCCTCCTGTTTATCTAGATTATAAGAGTATGGTGGCACATGATTTTATTGTTAAGAATAGGGAAAAGGCGCTTAAATACAAATTAATATTTGGTAAAAATCATCTTCAGACTATTACCTTGCCTGCTCCTTCCTTGTTTGATTTATCTGTGGGCAAGTACCTTGTTCCTTAGGAGGCCATTCACGCCTACCGGAACCCTACATCAGTTACAAAGTCAGAGCCGGAACCACAATTTGATCCTCCACGATAGTCTGATTACCAGTGGGATCCGGAGGTGATTGCCAACCAATGTCAATCCGAGGCTTCTTCACAGTACGACCCCAACTATTACTTTGGATATCCTCCAGGCCAGTCGTGGCCATAGACCAACTTAGGCCAAAATCCTAAGCTTGGGTGAGTACATATTTCTCACCGACATTACATTTATGTTCGCACACTCATTGCTAGTTGTCGGTGCTCATACTTTTTCATTGTATCATCCATGCTAGTTTATTTTCCTTTTTATGCTTTCTTCTTGTGTGTTCGATAAACCTTAAGAAAAACAAAAAAAATTAGTTGTAGCTTTTAATTAGTTTAATTTCCATGCTTTTAGTAGTAATTAAAAAGAAAACCCAAAAAGATTTCTCATTCTTCGTTTGCTTGTTGGGAGCTTTCCCGTGTAAATAGTTTTGTTTCTTTTCTTGTTCTTTGGGGGTCGAGAGGAGAAGACCATAATGAAAATGTTAAAGTGGCTCTCATATGCATTATTGTTGATCTAACAAAGAACCCATATTACCTTGTCTTCTCTCTTGAATTGAATGCTTGCAGATTCCAGCTCAGTCCAGTGCACGTGCACTATTATTATTATCCATACTATTTGGTCGTGCAAGTGAGAGGCAATAATGATGATTATATGATGAACTTATTGAGATGAGAAAAGCTGGTATGAACTCGACCTCTCTTGTTTTTGTAAATATGATTTGTTCATCGTTCCTGATTCAGCCTATTATGAATAAACATGTTTGCAATGACAATTAGAGATTATGGTTGCTTATGCCATGCTTAATTAGCCAGGAGCTTATAATTGTTTACCTTGCGTGCCAACATGCTATTAAAATGGTTGTGATGTGGTATGATAGGGTGGTATCCTCTTTTGAACGATTTTAGTGGCTTGACTTGGCACATGTTCACGCATGTAGTTGAAACAAATCAACATAGCCTCTACGATATTTATGTTCATGGTGCATTATATCCTACTCATGCTTGCATTCGGTGTTGATTAATTTTAACGCATGTTCATGACTGTTGTCGCTCTCTAGCTGGTCGCTTCCCAGTCTTTTGCTAGCCTTCACGTGCACTAAGCGGGAATACTGCTTGTGCATCCAATTCCATAAACCCCAAAGTTATTCCATATGAGTCCACCATACCTACCTATATACGGTATCTACCTGCCGTTCCAAGTAAATTTGTATGTGCCAAACTCTAAACCTTCAAATGAACTTTCTGTTTTGTATGCTCAAATAGCTCATGTATCAACTAGGGATGTCTGTATCTTCCATGTTAGGCGGGTTATTCTCAAGAGGAGTGGACTCCGCTCCTCACTCACGAGAAAATGGCTGGTCACCGGGATGCCCAGTCCCATGCTTTATGCAAATCAAATCAAAATAATTGCAAGAAAAACTCCCCCAAGACTGTTGTTAGTTGGAGGCACTCGTTGTTTCGAGCAAGCCATGGATTGATGCTTGTTGGTGGAGGGGGAGTTTAAACTTTACCATTCTGTTTTGGAACCGCCTATAATGTGTGTAGCATGGAAGATATCGCCATCTCTTGGTTGTTATGTTGACTATGAAAGTGTAACGCTCAAAATATTATTCATATCTATTTCAAAACCGAGCTCTGGCACCTCTACAAATCCCTGTTTCCCTCTGTGAAGGGCCTATCTATTTACTTTTATGCTGAGTCATCATCATCTTATTAAAAAGCACCAGCTGGAGAGCACCGCTATCATTTGCATTCATTACTGTTAGTTTACATTGAGTATGACTTGACTGGATCTCTCTTACCATGAATTACAATGTCTAGTCAGTCCATGATCTTTAAAGGTGCTCTGTATTTATGTTTTGCGGTCTCAGAAAGGGCTAGCGAGATACCATCCTGTTATATCATATCATGATTGTTTCGAGAAAGTGTTGTCATCTGAGATTTATTATTATTGCTCGCTAGTTGATTATGTCATTGATATGAGTAAACATGAGACCTAAATGTTATTGTGAATATGGTTAGTTCATAATCTTTGCTGAAAACTTGAATGCTCGCTTTACATGTTTACAACAACAAGAGCAAATAGAGTTTGTCAAAGTTTTTCTTTATCACTTTCAGTTTGTCAACTGAATTGCTTGAGGACAAGCAAAGGTTCAAGCTTGGGGGAGTTGATACGTATCCGTTGTATCTACTTTTCCAAACACTTTTGCCCTTGTTTTGGACTCTAACTTGCATGATTTGAATGGCACTAACCCCGACTGACGCTATTTTCAGCAGAATTGCCATGGTGTTATTTTTGTGTAGAAAGAAAAGTTCTCGGAATGACCTGAAAATCAACGGAGAATTATTTTGGAATATATAAAAAATACTGGAAGGAAGAACCACGTCAGGGGGGCCTCCACCTATCCATGAGGGTGGGGGCGCACCCTACCCCCTGGGCGCACCCCCCTTCCTCGTGGGCCCCCTGACGCTCCACCGACCTTAACCCTGACTCCATATATTCACTTTTGGGGAGAAAAATCCAGGGAGAAGGATTCATCGCGTTTTATGATATGGAGCCGCCACCAAGCCCTAAACTCTCTTGGTAGGGCTGATCCGGAGTCCGTTCGGGGCTCCGGAGAGGGGATCCGTCGCCATCGTCATCATCAACCATCCTCCCTCGCCAATTTCATGATGTTCACCGCCGTGCGTGAGTAATTCCATCATAGGCTTGCTGGACGGTGATGGGTTGGATGAGATTTATCATGTAATCGAGTTAGTTTTGTTAGGGTTTGATCCCTAGTATCCACTACGTTCTGAGATTGATGTTGCTATGACTTTGCTATGCTCAATGCTTGTCACTAGGGCCCGAGTGCCATGATTTTAGATCTGAACCTATTATGTTTTCATTAATATATGAGAGTTCTTGATCCTATCTTGCAAGTTTATAGTCACCTACTATGTGTTGTGATCCGGCAACCCCGAAGTGACAATAATCAGGACCACTCCCGGTGATGACCGTAGTTTGAGGAGTTCATGTATTCACTATGTGTTAATGCTTTGGTCTGGTACTCTATTAAAAGGAGGCTTTAATATCCCTTAGTTTCCAATAGGACCCCGCTGCCACGGGAGGGTAGGACAAAAGATGTCATGCAAGTTCTTTTCCATAAGCACGTATGACTATATTTGGAATACATGCCTACATTACATTGATGAACTGGAGCTAGTTCTATGTCACCCTAGGTTATGACTATTACAAGATCGATCGCATCTGGCATAATTACCTATCACCGATCCGTTGCCTACGAGTTTTCCATATATTGTTCTTCGCTTATTTACTTTTCCGTTGCTATTGTTATCATCACTATAAAACACAAAAAATATTACTTTTGCTACTGTTACCTTTTGCTACCGTTACCACTACTATCATATTACTTTGCTACTAAACACTTTCTGCAGATATTAAGTTTCCAGGTGTGGTTGAATTAACAACTCAACTGCTAATACTTGAGAATATTCTTTGGCTCCCCTTGTGTCGAATCATTAAATTTGGGTTGAGTACTCTACCCTCGAAAACTATTGCGATCCCCTATACTTGTGGGTTATCAGACAGCAGGGCGGATGTCGTCTCCGAGCCCACCACGGCGTCACGAGCAGGCCCTTTGCAGGAAAAGACCACCTTTAATTAGGATAGGATGTACTACTCGCCCCCCTTCAAATTTGGCCATTGTGGGATCCCTTACCGCCTTCGTTCTGGAGGAAGAGAACCAAGGCCCCTATAAATATAGCTTAGCCACCACCATAGAATGGGAGAGACTTCTCTAGCTCACACCAACACAAGAACATACCTCCTGAAGTTGTTCTTCCCCTGTACTAGTTCATCCTCAGCCCCTCGCGAGGCTAATCCACCCCAAAGGAGTAGGGTCTTACACCGCAAGGTGGCCCAAACATGGGTAAACTTTCGAGTCCATTTCCTCTCCTGTTCATCTTGCTAGGCCATCAGAGCGATGAGTTGGCAGGTTGGTGAGGTTGAGTTCTTCGCACACGCCCTAGAGTTCAAACCTTTCTTGGTTCTGCATTGCCCTGAATCCAACAGATTGGCCTCACGAGGGGCTGAGGATGAACTAGTACATGGGATGAACAACCTCGCGAGGTCTTTGGGTGAGGGTGGAAAGGATCCGATCTCCCCCTACGGTGGTGGCTAACCTGAATTTATAGTGGGCTCGGTCCTCTTCCCCCAAAACGTAGGTGGGAAGGGATTCCACAGTGGCCAATTACAAAGGGGACAAATAGTACATCCTATCCTGACGAAAGGTGGTCTTCGCCTGTAAAGCTTCTGGTCATGACACGGAGGTTGGCTTGGCGATGACATCCTTCCTGCCGTGCTATTCGTCCTGGTCCTGTTGCACTAGAATGGAAACATTTGCCAAATTCCATGGGAACCCACGCCTGTCCTTGCCTCCTTAGCACTAAAGAGGAAACTGCCTCATCTGCGCCCGCTGGCGCCCGCCTGCCTTGGTCGTCAAGGCTTGCGTCATCGCAAGCTCATGAGCATGGGTGCCTGCATAGAAATCTCCGCTCCTCGGGAGGCCGCCTGGGGAGGTTGCTCCCTCCGGAGGTCTTGGCGTCGTTCACCTCGCGAGGCTTAGCCCCCCGCGAGGTCTTGTCTTGGTGGTCTTGTAGATGGGCCGTACCAGGCGGTCAAGGGGGCCACACCATGGGCCGCAAGCAAGCAAGTCTGGGTACCCTGGTTCCCAGAATGCCTATAGTTTGAGGTAGGACCCAATTCACATGTGAATCCAAACAAAACTCGAAGAGGATAGAGTTAACCTCGGTTTCGACGGCACGTGTGTGTGCTCTTGTCATTGGTCCTCTTTGTGCTTGTGGTGGTAACGGAATATCCATGCGGATGGTCGAGGGATGCTCCGCATCATCTCCCCCCCCCCCTTGGGAGAGATCCGTCTGCGGATCGTGATCTTAATCATGGTATTTGTCCAAGTCCTTGACATTGAAGATGTTGCTTATATTGTACTTGTCGCGTGGGATGTCGATCTTATAGGCGTTGTCATTGTAGCGTGCGAGCACCTTGAAGGGTCCATCAGCTCTTGGAAGTAGCTTGGACTTGTGCTCCTTGGGGAAATGGTCCTTTTGGAGATGTAACCATACGTGATCGCCCGGTTTGAACGCCATTAGTGACTTGTTGATGTTGAGCTTGGTAGCGAGGCGGTGTACTTGATGCTCGATCGTGGACCTTGTTTCTTCATGCATCTTCTTGAGGTAACTTTCTCTTGCAATAGCATCCATGTTCGCTTGTTCTTGGAGTGGTAGAGGAAGGATGTCCAAGGGCGACAAAGGGTAGAAGCCGTAGACAACCTCGAAGGGGGACTTGCCGATAGTAGAATGTCATGCTCGGTTGTAGGCATACTCGGTGATGGGTAATCACTCCTTGATGTTCTTCTTTATCAACATGCGTAGGAGAGAAGATAGCGTCTGGTTGGTGACTTCAGTTTGGCCATCGGTTTGAGGATGGTAGCTCGTCAAGAATAGTAGCTTGATGATGAGCTTGGCACATAGTGTCTTCCAAAAGTAGCTTAGGAACTTGACTTATCGGCCCGACACAATTGTCTTTGGCACTCCATGTAACCTCAAGATTTCCCTACAAAAAAGATTTGCAACATGTGAAGCATCGTCTATCTTATTGCATGGGATGAAGCCATTTTAGAGAATCGGTCCACAACAACAAATACGGAATCCTTACCATTTTGAGTCCTAGGTAAACCAAGCACAAAATCCATGCTAATATCTTCCCAAGGTTGATGTGGAATAGTGTCGGATCTGTGGTGGTGGATTGCCTCTTGGGCTAATGATGAACAATACAAGAGGAAGAACAACCTCCTGAGGTCGGGGTGTTCTTGTGTTTGGTGAGTTTGTGTGTGTGTGAGGATCGAAATCAACTGCCGACTTGTGATGGTGTCGATCCGATGCCCCTCATGGTGGTGGCTAGTTCTACTTATATAGGCCCTGGTCCTCTCCCCAAATATTGAGGGGGAAGGGATGCCAACAACGGCCAATTCGAAAGGGGACAACTAGTGCAAGCTATCCTGACAAAAGGTGGTCTTCGCTTGCAAAAGGCTTGGGTGATGACGCCGTCTTGGGCTCCATGGTGACCTTCGTCTGGCCGTCCTTCTGGTCCTGGTCTCGTTGCACCAATATGGAAACCTTTGCTTGATGCCTCGGTACTCCGCGCCCGCGCTTGCCCCCTTAGCACCAAAGATGAAACAAGGACGCTGCGCGCACTGGCGCCCGCCTGGTCTCGGTCGTCATGGCTCACATCACGAGGGGCCTCGTGAGGTTTGCCTTGCCTTGATCTCTCCGCCCATCGTGAGCCTGCCTGGAGAGGCCGCTCTTGAGGAGGTCTTGCGTCATCCGCCCCGCGAGGCTTGGCCCCTCGCGAGGGTCTTGAATGTCTTGTCGATGAAGATGGGTCGTACGAACCTACCAGCCCAGCCACACCATGGGCCACAGGGAGGCAAGTCTGGGGACCCCCGTTCCCAGAATGCCGACAGTAGCCCCCGGGCCCAAGGCGCGCTCGGGCTTGGCTTCGAGGCGAAGCCAAAGTGTCAAGTGTAGAGCACCGCGGGCCCCAAAAGCATGCGGCCTCCTAAGGGAATTCATGACGCTACGCGTTTCTCCGCTCTAGGAGCACATGCGCCCCTTGTTGAAGCTTGGAGATGAAGGGGACAAGATTCGTCTGAGCCCAGCAGCCCTGCCAGATGATGAGCTGACTGCAGTCCCGCGCCACTTGGTTGGGGACAACCAGGGGTACCCGCCGAGCGCCTTTCTTCCTTTGTTCCGTCGCAAGGACTAGGAGCAATTCGTTGCCTCCAGGCCGGCCTTTGACGTGCGTGGGCTGGTGCTGCCGGTGCTCGCTGGGGCCTCCCCAACACCGAAGCCGGTGGAGGTGTCTTCTGACGAGTCCCGCGGGGAGGAAGAGGAGGAGGAAGACTCGGAGGAGATCCCCGAGGGAATGGGGGAGAACTCCCCCTTGAGCAAGGCTGACATCCTCCGGGCCCTTCCAGATGATGCCTAGGTCGTCGCCTGCTAGGAGGTGAGGGAGCTGCCCCCTATCCCGACAAGGGGTAGGTCGTCGCTGGTCTCTCAGGATGTTGCCTCCGATGTGGTGCTGCCTGGGGCCGGTTCTCGCCCTTCCGTTGCACCATCTTCTGCTCTCGGAGCCCACGCTCCCGCTCCTCAGGCCCCGACGCTTTCGGGCTTCAGGCTCACCAAGCGGAAGGTGGACTATGTCGCAGTGGATCAGTAAGTGCTTCGAGCTTCGCCTTGTTCCTGCTTGTACTTTCTATTTTCTGACGTTCACCCTCGGATGACCAAGCCGGCATCTTCAGTGAAGAAGAGGAGGGAGGGTTCCGCGGCCGTGCCCCCCTCCACGGAGAAGAGAGGCGATAGCACTCGCACCTCCCCATCCCGGTCGCCCTCGCGAGGCCAAGAGGAGCATCCGCTGGATGAAACAGCCCCCATGGCCCCGCCGCCTCTGGAAGTGCCGGCACCTGGCTCTGCTAAGGAGCTCACAAGTGCTCCGGAGCCCTCGATCTTCCAGGCTCTGGTAATGACGTCGCCTCCTCCTCCTGCTGCTCCCCTGGCTCTGAATTCTTCCGCTCCCTCCGTATCCTTGGAGCGTGTTTCCTCGGGGATGGGCAAGCTTGAAGGAAATATGCCCTAGAGGTAATAATAAAGTTATTATTTATTTCCTCATATCATGATAAATGTTTATTATTCATGCTAGAATTGTATTAACCGGAAACATGATACATGTGTGAATACATAGACAAACAGAGTGTCACTAGTACGCCTCTACTTGACTAGCTCGTCGATCAAAGATGGTTATGTTTCCTAGCCATAGACAAAGAGTTGTCATTTGATTAAGGGGATCACATCATTAGGAGAATGATGTGACTGACTTTACCAATTCCGTTAGCTTAGAACTTGATCGTTTAGTTTGTTGCTACTGCTTTCTTCATGACTTATACATGTTCCTATGACTATGAGATTATGCAACTCCCGTTTACCGGAGGAACACTTTGTGTGCTACCAAACGTCACAACGTAACTAGGTGATTATAAAGGTTTTCTATAGGTTTCTCCGAAGGTACTTGTTGGGTTGGCGTATTTCGAGATTAGGATTTGTCACTCCGATTGTCGGAGAGGTATCTCTGGGCCCACTCGGTAATACACATCACTTAAGACTTGCAAGCATTGCAACTAATGAGTTAGTTGTGGGATGATGTATTACAGAACGAGTAAAGAGACTTTTTGGTAACGAGATTGAACTAGGTATTGAGATACTAACGATCGAATCTCGGGCAAGTAACATACCGATGACAAAGGGAACAACGTATGTTGTTATGCGGTTTGACCGATAAAGATCTTTGTAGAATATGTAGGAGCCAACATGAGCGTCCAGGTTCCGCTATTGGTTATTGACCGGAGACATGTCTCGGTCATGTCTACATAGTTCTCGAACCCGTAGGGTCCGCACGCTTAAAGTTCGATGAAGGTTATATTATGAGTTTATGTGTTTTGATGTACCGAAGGTAGTTCGGAGTCCCGGATGTGATCACGGACATGACGAGGAGTCTCGAAATGGTCAAGACATGAATATTGATATATTGGAGACTATATTCGGACACCGGAATGGTTTCGGGGGTTATCGGATATATACCGGAGTACCGGGGGTTACCGGAACCCCCCAGGGGGTTATTGGGCCTCATGGGCCCAAAGTGGTGGAAGAGGAGAGGCAGCAGGAGGAGGAGCGTGGCCCCCCTTGCCCCAATCCGAATTGGGAAAGGCAAGGGGGTGGCGGGCCCCCTTCTCCTTCCTTCTCTCCACCTCCTGCTTCCCCCTTCTCCTAGTTGGAATAGGAAAGGGGGGCAAAACCTACTTGGAGTAGGATTGCCCCCCTTGGGCGCGCCTCCTCCTCTTGGACGACGGCCCCCTCCTCCTCCCCCTTTATATACGGAGGGGGGCACCACATAGACACAACAATTGATCTCTTAGATCTTTTAGCCGTGTGCGGTTCCCCCCTCCACCATAATCCACCTCGGTCATATCGTAGCGGTGCTTAGGCGAAGCCCTGCGTCGGTAGAACATCATCATAGTCACCACGCCGTCGTGCTGACGGAACTCTCTCTCAAAGCTGATCGGAGTTCGAGGGACGTCATCGAGTTGAACGTGTGCAGAACTCGGAGATGACGTGTGTTTGGTGCTTGATCGGTCGGATCGTGAAGACGTACGACTACATCAACCGCGTTGTGCTAACGCTTCCGCTTTCGGTATACAAGGGTACATGGACACACTCTCCCCTATCGTTGCTATGGATCACCATGATCTTGCGTGTGCGTAGGATTTTTTTGAAATTACTACGTTCCCCAACAGTGGCATCAGAGCCTAGGTTTATGCGCAGATGTTATATGCACGAGTAGAACACAAGTGAGTTGTGGGCGATACAAGTCATACTGCTTACCAGCATGTCATACTTTGGTGCGGTATTGTTGGATGAAGCGGCCCGGACCGACATTACACGTACGCTTATGCGAGACTGGTTCTACCGACGTGCTTTGCACACAGGTGGCTGGCGGGTGTCAGTTTCTCCAACTTGAATCGAGTGTGGCTATGCCCGGTCCTTGTGAAGGTTAAAACAACACTAACTTGACGAACTATCGTTGTGGTTTTGATGCGTAGGTAAGAACGGTTCTTGCTTAGCCCGTAGCAGCCACGTAAAACTTGTAACAACAAAGTAGAGGACGTCTAGCTTGTTTTTGCAGGGCATGTTGTGATGTGATATGGTCAAGACATGATGAGATATAAATTGTTGTATGATATGATCATGTTTTGTTAAAGTTATCGGCAACTGGCTGAAGCCTTATGGTTGTCTCTTTATTGCATAAGATGCAAGCGCCAAACAATTGCTTTACTTTATCGCTATGCGATAGCAATAGTTGAAAGAGCAACAGTTGGCGAGACGACCATGTGACGACACATTGATAGAGATCAAGATAATGGAGATCATGGTGTCATGCCGGTGACGATAGAGATCATGACGGTACTTTGGAGATGGAGATCAAAGACGCAAGATGATCATGGACATATCATGTCACATATTTTGATTGCATATGATGTTTATCTTTTATGCATATTATTTTGCTTAGATCGACAGAAGCATTATAAGATGTTCTCTCACTAAATTTCAAGGTATAAGTGTTCTCCCTGAGTATGCACCGTTGCGAAAGTTCTTCGTGCTGAGACACCACGTGATGATCGGGTGTGATAGGCTCTACGTTCAAATACAACGGGTGCAAAACAATTGCACACGCAGAATACTCAGGTTAAACTTCACGAGCCTAGCATATGCAGATATGGCCTCGGAACACTGAGACCGAAAGGTCGAGCGTGAATCATATAGTAGATATTATCAACATAGTGATGTTCACCATTGAAACTACTCCATCTCACGTGATGATCAAACATGTTTTAGTTGATTTGGATCACGTGACCACTTAGATGATTAGAGGGATGTCTATCTAAGTGGGATTTCTTAAGTAATTTTATTAATTGAACTTCAATTTATCATGAACTTAGTCCTGGTAGTATTAGCATATCTATGTTGTAGATCAATAGCTCGCATTTAGCTCCACTGTTTTATTTTTCATATGTTCCTAGAGAAAACTAAGTTGAAAAATGTTAGTAGCAATGATGCGGATTGGATCCCTGATCTGAGGATTATCCTCATTGCTGCATAGAAGAATTATGTCCTTGATGCACTGCTAGGTGACAGACCTATTGCAGGAGCAGATGCAGATGTCATGAACGTTTGGCTAGCTCAATATGATGACTACTTGATAGTTTAGTGCACCATGCTTAACAGCTTAGAATCGGGACTTCAAAGACGTTTTGAACATCATGGATCCTATGAGATGTTCCAGGAGTTGAATTTAACATTTCAAGAAAATACCTGAGTTGAGAGATATGAAGTCTCCAACAAGTTCTATAGCTAAAATATGGAGGAGAATAGCTCGAGCAGTGAGCATGTGTTCAGATTGTCTGGGTACTACAATCGCTTGAATCAAGTGGGAGTTAGTCTTCCAGATAAAATAGTGATTGACAGAATTCTCTAGTCACCATCACCAAGTTAGTAGAACTTCGTGATGAACTATAGTATGCAAGGGATGACGAAAATGATTCCCGAGCTTTTCATGATGATGAAATCGATGAAGGTAGAAATCAAGAAAGAGCATCAAGTGTTGATGATTAACAGGACCACTAGTTTCAAGAAAATGGCAAAGGGAAAGAAAGGGAACTTCAAGAAGAACCGCAAGCAAGTTGATGCTCAAGTGAAGAAGCCCAAGTCTGGACCTAAGCCTGAGACTAAGTGCTTCTACTGCAAAGGGACTTGTCACTGGAAGCAGAACTGCCCCAAGTATTTGGGGATAAGAAGGATGGCAAAGTGAACAATGCTATATTTGATATACATGTTATTGATGTGTACTTTACTAGTGTTTATAGCAACCCCTCGGTATTTGATACTGGTTCAGTTGCTAAGAGTAGTAACTCGAAACGGGAGTTGCAGAATGAACAGAGACTAGTTAAGGGTGAAGTGACGATGTGTGTGCTGAATTGGTTCCAAGATTGATATGATCATCATCGCACACTCCCTATACTTTTGGGATTAGTGTTAAACCTAAATAAATGTTATTTGGTGTTTGCGTTGAGCATGAATATGATTTGATCATGTTTATTAAAAAACGGTTATTCATTTAAGTTAGAGAATAATTGTTGTTCTGTTTACATGAATAAAACCTTCTATGGTCATACGCCCAATGAAAATGGTTCGTTGGATCTCGATCGTAGTGATACACATATTCATAATATTGAAGCCAAAAGATGCAAAGTTAATAATGATAGTGCAACTTATTTGTGGCACTGCCGTTTAGGTCATATTGGTGTAAAGCGCATGAAGAAACTCCATGCTGATGTGCTTTTGGAATCACTTGATTATGAATCATTTTGATGCTTGCCAACCATGCCTCATGGGCAAGATGACTAAGACTCCATTCTCCAGAACAATGGAGCGAGCAACTGACTTATTGGAAATAATACATACTGATGTATGCAGTCCGATGAGTGTTGAGGCTCGCGGCGGGTATCGTTATTTTCTGACCTTCATAGATGATTTGAGCAGATATGGGTATATCTACTTAATGAAACATAAGTCTGAAACATTTGAAAAGTTCAAAGAACTTTAGAGTGAAGTGGAAAATCATCGTGACATGAAAATAAAGTTTCTACGATCTGATCGCAAAGACAAATATTTAAGTTACGAGTTTGGTCTTCAATTGAAACAATGTGGAATAGTTTCACAAAATCGTGCCACCTGGAACACCACAGCATAATGGTGTGTCCAAACGTCATAACCGTACTATTATTGGATATAGTGCAATCTATGATGTTTCTTACCGATTAACCACTATAGTTTTGGGGTTATGCATTAGAGACAACTGCATTCACGTTAGAAAGGGCGCCATCTAAATCCGTTGAGACGACACCGTATGAACTGTGTTTTGGCAAGAAACCAAAGTTGTCGTTTCTTAAAGTTTGGGGTTGCGATGCTTATAAGAAAAGTTTCATCCTGATAAGTTCAAACCCAAATCGGAGAAATGTGTCTTCATAGGATACCCAAAGGAGACAGTTGGGTACACCTTATATCACATATCCGAAGGCAAGACATTCGTTGCTGAGAATGGATCCTTCCTAGAGAAGGAGTTTCTCTCGAAAGAAGTGAGTGGGAGGAAAGTAGAACTTGATGAGGTAACTGTACCTGCTCCCTTATTGGAAAGTAGATCATCACAAAAATCTGTTTCTATGACTCCTAGACCAATTAGTGAGGAAGCTAATGATGATGATCATGTAACTTCAGGTCAAGTTACTACCGAACCTCGTAGGTCAACCAGAGTGAGATCCGCACCAGAGTGGTACGGTAATCCTGTTCTGGTGGTCATGTTAATTGACCATGACGAACCTACGAACTATGAGGAAGCGATGATGAGCCCAGATTCCGCGAAATGTCTTGAGGCCTTGAAATCTGAGATTGGATCCATGTATGAGAATAAAGTATGGACTTTGATTGACTTGCCCGATGATCGCTGAGTCATTAATAATAAATAGATCTTCAAGAGGAAGATGGACGTTGACAGTAGTGTTACTATCTACAAAGCTCGAATTGTCGCAAAGTGTTTTTGACAAGTTCAAGGTGTTGACTACAATGAGATTTTCTCACTCGTATCGATGCTTAAAATCTGTTCGAATCATGTTAGCAGTTGCCACATTTTATGAAATCTGGCAAATGGATGTCAAAATTGTATTCCTTCATGGATTTCTTAAAAAGAAGAGTTGTATATGATGCAACCAGAAGGTTTTGTCGACCCTAAAGTGCTAACAAAGTGAGCAAGCTCTAGCGATCCATCTATGGACTGGTGCAAGCATCTCAGAGTTGGAATATATGCTTTGATAAAGTGATCAAAGTATATGGTTTTATATAGACTTGCGGTGAAGCCTGTATTTACAAGAAAGTGAGTGGGAGCCCTACAACATTTCTGATAAGTATATGTGAATGACATATTGTTGATCGAAAACAATGTAGAATTTTCTGGAAAGCATAAAGGAGTATTTGAAAGGAGTTTTTCAAAGAAAGACCTCGATGAAGCTGCATACACATTGAGCATCAAGATCTATAGAGATAGATCAAGACGCGTGATAAGTTATTTCAATGAGTACATACCTTGACAAGATTTTGAAGCAGTTCAAAATGGAACAGTCAAAGGAGTTCTTGCATGTGTTGCAAGGTGTGAAGTTGAGTAAAGACTCAAAACCTGACCACAGTAGAAAATAGAAAGAGAATGATAAGTCATTCCCTAAGCCTCGGTCATAGGTTCTATAAAGTATGCTATGTTGTTTACCAGTCCTATTGTATACCTTAGCATCTTTCTGGCAAGGGAGTACAATAGTGATCTAGGAGTAGATCACTCGACAGCGGTCAAAATTATCCTTAGAGGACTAAGGAAATATTTCTCGGTTATGGAGGTGATAAAAGAGTTCGTCATAAAGAGTTACGTCGATGCAAGCTTTTTACAGCGATCTAGATGACTCTAACTCTCAATCTGGATACATGTTGAAAGTGGGAGCAATTAGCTAAAGTAGCTCCGTGCAGAGCATTGTACACATAGAAATTTGCGAAATACATACATATCTGAATGTTGTAGACCCGTAGACGAAACTTCTCTCACAAGCAAAACATGATCATTCCTTGGTTGTTAATCATATAGCGATGTGAACTAGAATATAGACTCTAGTAAATCCTTTGGGTATTAGTCACATGGAAATGTGAACTAATCACATAAAGATGTGAACTAGATTATTGACTCTAGTGCAAGTGGGAGACTGAAGGATATATGCCCTAGAGGCAATAATAAAGTTATTATTTATTTCTTTATATCATGATAAATGTTTATTATTCATGCTAGAATTGCATTAACTAGAAACATGATACATGTGTGAATACATAGACAAACAGAGTGTCACTAGTATGCCTCTACTTGAGTAGCTCGTTGATCAAAGATGGTTATGTTTCCAAGCCATAGACAAAGAGTAGTCATTTGATTAACGGGATCACATCATTGGGAGAATGATGTGGTTGACTTGACCCATTCCGTTAGCTTAGCACTTGATTGTTTAGTTTGTTGCTATTGCTTTCTTCATGACTTATACATGTTCCCAGGTAGTTGTGGGATGATGTATTACGGAACGAGTAAAGAGACTTGTCGGTAACAAGATTGCACTAGGTATTGAGATACCGACGATCGAATCTCGGGCAAGTAACATACCAATGACAAAGGGAACAACGTATGTTGTTATGCGGTTTGACCGATAATGATCTTCGTAGAATATGTAGGAGCCAATATGAGCATCTAGGTTCCGCTATTGGTTATTGACCAGAGACGTGTTTCGGTCATGTCTACATAGTTCTTGAACCCGTAGGGTCCGCACGCTTAAAGTTCGATGACGGAACCCCCCGGGGGTTATTGGGCCTCATGGGCCCAAGTGGTGGAAGAGGAGAGGCAGCAGGAGGAGGCGCGCGGCCCCCCTTGCCCCAATCCGAATTGGGAAAGGGAAGGTGGCGGCGGCCCCCCTTCTCCTTCCTTCTCTCCACCTCCTCCTTCCCCCTTCTCCAAGTTGGAATAGGAAAGGTGGGGAAAACTTACTTGGAGTAGGACTCCCCCCCTTGGGCGAGCCTCCTCCTCTTGGCCGGCCCCCTCCTCCTCCCCCCTTTATATACGGAGGAGGGGGGCACCCCATAGACACAACACTTGATCTCTTAGATCTTTTAGCCGTGTGCGGTGCCCCCTCCACCATAATCCACCTCGGTCATATCGTAGCGGTGCTTAGGCGAAGCCCTGCGTCGGTAGAACATCATCATCGTCACCACGCCGTCGTGCTGACGGAACTCTCCTAAAGTGATTTCCATAAAAGTGCCTCCCGCGGCCGAATCTAAAAGATTTCTAGAAGAAAAATTCAATCCGGCATAAAAATTTTGTATAATCATCCACCAATTCAAACCATGAGTAGGGCAATTACGTATCATTAATTTCATTCTCTCCCAAGCTTGTGCAACATGTTCATGATCAAGTTGCTTAAAATTCATAATATCGTTTCTAAGAGAGATGATCTTAGCGGGAGGGAAATACTTAGAGATAAAAGCATCTTTGCACTTGGTCCAAGAAACAATACTATTTTTAGGCAAAGACAAAAACCAAGCTTTAGCATGATCTCTAAGCAAGAAAGGAAATAGCTTCAATTTAACGACATTATTATTGACATGTTTTTTCTTTTGCATATCACATAAATCAACGAAGCTATTCAGATGAGTAGCGGCATCTTCACTAGGAAGGCCGGCGAATTGATCTTTCATAACAAGGTTCAAGAAAGCATTATTAATTTCACAAGATTCGGTATTGGCAAGAGGAGCAATCGGAGTGCTAAGGAAATCATTATTATTTGTATTGGTGAAGTCACACAATTTGGTAGTATCTTGAGCCATCGCGACAAACAAGCAATCCAACACACGGGCAAACAAAAAGGCAAGCGAAAAACAGAGGGAGGATAGAGAGAGAGGGTGAATAAAACGGCAAGGGTGAAGTGGGGGAGAGGAAAACGAGAGGCAAATGGCAAATAATGTAATGCGATATATAGGGATTGTGATGGGTACTTGGTATGTTGATTTTTTGCGTAGAATCCCCGGCAACGGCGCCAGAAATCCTTCTTGCTACGTCTTGAGCTTGCGTTGGTTTTCCCCGAAGAGGAAGGGATGATGCAGCAGAGTAGCATAAGTATTTCCCTCAGTTTTTGAGAACCAAGGTATCAATCCAGTAGGAGGCCACACTCAAGTCCCTCGTACCTGCACAAAGTGATAGCTACTCGCAACCAACGCGATTAGGGGTTGTAAATCCCTTCACGATCACTTAGAGAGTGAGATCTGATAGATATAATATTTTTGGTATTTTTGGTATAGAGATGCAAAGTAAAAAAGTAAAAGCAAAGTAAAAAGCAAAACAAGATTAAAGTGATGGAGATTGATATGATGAGAATAGACCCGGGGGCCATAGGTTTCACTAGTGGCTTCTCTCAAGAGCATAAGTATTCTACGGTGGGTGAACAAATTACTGTTGAGCAATTGACAGAATTGAGCATAGTTATGAGAATATCTAGGCATGATCATCTATATAGGCATCACATCCGTGACAAGTAGACCAAAACGATTCTTCATCTACTACTATTACTCCACTCATCGACTGCTATCCAGCATGCATCTAGAGTATTAAGTTAAAAACAGAGTAACGCCTTAAGCAAGATGACATGATGTAGAGAGATAAATTCATGCAATATGAAATAAACCCCATCTTGTTATCCTCGATGGCAACGATGCAATACGTGCCTGCCCCTTCTGTCACTGGGAAAGGACACCGCAAGATCGAACCCAAAGCTAAGCACTTCTCCCATGGCAAGAACTACCAATCTAGTTGGCCAAACCAAACGGATAATTCGAAGAGACTTGCAAAGATAACCAGTCATACACAAAAGAATTTAGAGAAGATTCAAATATTATTCATAGATAGACTTGATCATAAACACACAATTCATCGGTCTCAACAAACACACCGCAAAAAGAAGATTACATCGAATAGATCTCCACAAGAGAGGGGGAGAACTTTGTATTGAGATCCAAAAAGAGAGAAGAAGCCATCTAGCTACTAACTATGGACCCGAAGGTCTGAGGTAAACTACTCACACTTCATCAGAGAGGCTATGATGATGTAGAAGCCCTCCGTGATGACGGCCCTCTCCGGCGGAGCTCCGGAACAGGCCCCAAGATGGGATATCGTGGATACAGAAAGTTGCGGCGGTGGAATTAGGTTTTTGGCTCCTGTTCTGATCGTTTGGAGGTACGTAGGTATATATATAGGAGGAAGAAGAACGTCGGAGGAGCACCGAGGGGCCCACGAGGCAGGGGGCGCGCCCTAGGGGGGCACCCCCCCACCCTCGTGACCGCCTCTCCGATGCCTTGGCGTAGGGTCCAAGTCTCCTGGATCACGTTCAGTGAGAAAATCACGTTCCCGAAGGTTTCATTCCGTTTGGACTCCATTTGATATTCCATTTCTTCGAAACACTGAAATAGGCAAAAAACAGCAATTCTGGGCTGGGCCTCCGGTTAATAGGTTAGTCCCAAAAATAATATAAAAGTGGAAAATAAAGCCCAATATAGTCCAAAACAGTAGATAATATAGCATGGAGCAATAAAAAATTATAGATACGTTGGAGACGTATCAGGCATCCCCAAGCTTAATTCCTGCTCGTCCTCGAGTAGGTAAATGATAAAAACAGAATTTTTGATGCAGAGTGCTAGTTGGCATAATGTCAATGCAAATCTTCTTAATTGTGATATGAATATTCAGATTCGAAAGATTCAAGACAAAAGTTTATATTGACATAAAAATAATAATACTTCAAGCATACTAACAAAGCAATTATGTCTTCTCAAAATAACATGGCCAAAGAAAGTTATCCCTACAAAATCATATAGTCTGGCTATACTCTAACTTTTTCAAAACTTTTTCAATCTTCACGCAATACATGAGCGTGAGCCATGGATATAGCACTATAGGTGGAATAGATTGGTGGTTGTGGAGAAGATAAAAAGGGGAAGATAGTCTCACATCAACTAGGCATATCAACGGGCTATGGAGATGCCCATCAATAGATATCAATGTAAGTGAGTAGGGATTGCCATGCAACAGATGCACTAGAGCTATAAGTATATGAAAGCTCAAAAAGAAACTAAGTGGGTGTGCATCCAACTTGCTTGCTCATGAAGACCTAGGGTAATTTGAGGAAGCCCATCATTGGAATATACAAGCGAGGTTCTATAATATAAAATTCCCACTAGTATATGAAAGTGATAACATGAGAGACTCTCTACTATGAAGATCATGGTGCTACTTTGAAGCACAAGTGTGGTAAGAGGATAGTAACATTGTCCCTTCTCTCTTTTTCTCTCATTTTATATATATATTTTTTATTTGGGCCTTTTCTCTTTTTTTATGGCCTCTTTTTTATTTGGGCTTCTTTGGCCTCTTTTTTTTCGTCCGGAGTCTCATCCCGACTTATGGGGGAATCATAGTCTCCATCATTCTTTCCTCACTGGGACAATGCTCTAATAATGATGATCATCACACTTTTATTTTTCTTACAACTCAACAATTACAACTCGATACTTAGAACAAAATATGACTCTATATGAATGCCTCCAGCGGTGTACCGGGATATGCAATATGACAATGATGAATGTGTCATGATGAACTAGATGGTGGAAAGTTGCATGGCAATATATCTCGGAATGGCTATGGAAATGCCATGATAGGTAGGTATGGTGGCTATTTCGAGGAAGGTATATGGTAGGTGTATGATATCAGAGAAAAGTGTCCGGTATTAGAGAGGCTGGCAAAGGTGGAAGGGTGAGAGTGCGTATAATCCATGGACTCAACATTAGTCATAAAGAACTCATATACTTATTGCAAAAATCTAGAAGTTATCAAAGCAAAGTATTACGCGCATGCTCCTAGGGGGATAGATTGGTAGGAAAAGACCATTGCTCGTCCCCGACCGCCACTCATAAGGAAGACAATCAATAAATAAATCATGCTCCGACTTCATCACATAACGGTTCACCATACGCGCATGCTACGGGAATCACAAACTTTAACACAAGTTTTCTTTAAATTCACAACTACTCAACTAGCATGACTTTAATATTATCACCTCCATATCTCCAAACAATTATCATGCTTTAATCTTTTCTTAGTATTCAACACACTCAAAAGAAAGTTTCACAAATCTTGAATACCAAGAATATTATTAAGAAAATTACAATACTATTAAGAGACTCTCAAAATAATTTAAGTGAAGCATGAGAGATCAATAGTTTCTTTAAAACAAAATCCACCACCGTGCTATAAAAGATCTAAGTGAAGCACATAGAGCAAAATTATAACGCTCAAAAGATATAAGTGAAGCACATAGAGCAAAATTATAACGCTCAAAAGATATAAGTGAAGCACATAGAGCAAAACTACATAGCTCAAAAGATATAAGTGAAGCACATAGAGCAAAACTACATAGCTCAAAAGATATAAGTGAAGCACATAGAGTATTCTATCAAATTTTAATTCATGTATGGCTCTCTCAAAAGGTGTGTGCAGAAAGGATGATTGTGGCATACTAAGACACAAAGACACAAATAATACAAGACGCTCCAAGCAAAATACATATCATGTTGGTGAATAAAAATATAGCTCCAAGTAAATTACCGATGGAAGTGGACGAAAGAGGGGATGCCTTCCGGGGCATCCCCAAGCTTTGACTTTTTTGTGTCCTTGGATTATCTTGGGGGTGCCATGGGAATTCCCAAGCTTAGGCTCTCGCCACTCCTTGTTCCATAATCCATCAAAAGAATTCACCCAAAACTTGAAAACTTCACAACACAAAACTTAAAGTAGAAAACTTGTGAGCTCCGTTAGCGAAAGAAAACAAAAGACCACTTCAAGGTACTGTCATGAACTCATTCTTTATTTATATTAGTTTTAAACCTACTGTATTCCAACTTCTCTATGCATTATAAACTATTTTACTAACCATAGATTCATCAAAATAAGCAAACAATACACGAAAAACAGAATCTGTCAAAAACAGAACAGTCTGTAGTAATCTGTAGGTAGCGCAAGATCTGGAACCCCAAAAATTCTAAAATAAATTGCTGTACATGAGGAATTTATCTATTAATCATCTGCAAAAATAATTAACTAAATAGCGCTCTTCAAATAAAAATTACAGCAGTTCTCGTGAGCGCTAAAGTTTCTGTTTTTTACAGCAAGTTCAACAAGACTTTCCCCAAGTCTTCCCAACGGTTCTACTTGGCACAAACACTAATTAAACACAAAAAACACAACCAAAACAGAGGCTAAATAATTTATTTATTACTAAGCATGAGCAAAAAGCAAGGAATAAAAATAAAATTGGGTTGCCTCCCAACAAGCGCTATCGTTTAACGCCCCTAGCTAGGCATAAAATCGAGGATAGATCTAGGTATTGCCATCTTTGGTAGGCAATCCATAAGTGGCTCTCATGATAGTTTCAGATGGTAATTTTATTTTCTTTCTTGGAAATTGTTCCATGCCCTTTTTTAATGGAAATTGAAATCTAATATTCCCTTCATATCAATAATCGCACCAACCGTTCTAAGGAAAGGTCTACCAAGAATAATAGGGCAAGAAGGATTGCAATCTATATCAAGAACAATGAAATCTACAGGCACATAATTCCTATTTGCAACAATAAGAACATCATTAATTCTTACCATAGGTTTCTTAATAGTAGAATCCGCAAGATGCAAGTTTAGAGAGCAATCATCAAAATTGCGGAAATCTAGCAAATCACACAAAGTTTTGGGATAGTGGAGACACTAGCACCCAAATAACACAAAGCATAAAACTCATGATCTTTAATTTAAATTTTAATAGTTGGTTCCCACTCATCATAGAGTTTTCTAGGGATAGAAACTTTCAACTCAAGTTCTTCTTCATAAGATTGCATCAAGGCATCAACAATATGTTCGGTGAAGGCTTTATGTTGGCTATAAGCATGTGGAGAATTTAGCACGGATTGCAACAAGGAAACACAATCAATTAAAGAGCAACTTTCATAATTAAATTCCTTGAAATCCAATATAGTGGGTTTAGCGACATCTAGATTTTTATTTCTTTCAATCCCACTTTCATCAATTTCATCATAAAGATCTAAATACTCCGAATTTTTAGAACGCCTTCTAGGTAAAGGAAGATCATATTCAGTTTCATCAAGATTCATATTGCAAAACAAAGATTTAGTAGGAGACACATCAATAACTTTTAGATCTTCATCTTGATTTTCATAGGAATTGGAAGAACACGCTTTAATAAAGGCATCTTTGGAAGCCCGCATCCTAGCGGTTCTTTCCTTGCACTCATCAATGGAAATTCTCATGGCTTTGAGAGACTCATTGATATCATGCTTAGGAGGAATAGATCTAATATTTAAAGAATCAATCTCAAGAGAAATTCAATCAATGTTTCTAGCCAAATCATCAACTTTAAGCAATTTCTCTTCAAGCAAAGCATTAAAATTCTTTTGTGAATTCATAAACTCTTTAACACTATTCTCAAATTCAGAGGGACTCTTATTATAATTTCCATAAGAGTTATTGTAGGAATTCCCATAATTATTAGAAGGATTACTAGGATATGGCCTAGGATTAAAATTCCCTCTATAAGCGTTGTTACCAAAATTATTCCTACCAACAAAATTCACATCCATAGATTCATTGTTATTCTCAATCAAAGTAGACAAAGTCATATCATTAGGATCAGAAGAAACAATCTTAGTAGCAAATAATTTCATAAGTTCATCCATCTTTCCACTCAAAACATTGATTTCTTCTATCGCATGCACTTTTTTATTAGAAGATCTTTCAGTATGCCATTGAGAATAATTAACCATAATATTATCTAGGATTTTAGTAGCATCTCCTAAAGTGATTTCCATAAAAGTGCCTCCCGCGGCCGAATCTAAAAGATTTCTAGAAGCAAAATTCAATCCGGCATAAAAATTTTGTATAATCGTCCACCAATTCAAACCGTGAGTAGGGCAATTGCGTATCATTAATTTCATTCTCTCCCAAGTTTGTGCAACATGTTCATGATCAAGTTGCTTAAAATTCATAATATCCTTTCTAAGAGAGATGACCTTAGCGGGAGGGAAATACTTAGAGATAAAAGCATCTTCGCACTTGTCCAAGAATCAATACTATTTTTAGGCAAAGACGAAAACCAAGCTTTAGCACGATCTCTAAGCGAGAAAGGAAATAGTTTCAATTTAACGACATTATTATCGACATCTTTTTTCTTTTGCATATCACATAAATCAATGAAGATATTCAGATGAGTAGCGGCATCTTCACTAGGAAGGCCGGCAAATTGATCTTTCATAACAAGATTCAACAAAGCATTATTAATTTCACAAGATTAAGTATTGGCAAGAGGAGAAATCGGAGTGCTAAGGAAATCATTATTATTGGTATTGGTGAAGTCACACAATTTGGTAGTATCTTGAGCCATCGTGACAAACAAGCAATCCAACACATGGGCAAACAAAAAGGCAAGCGGAAAAGAGAGGGAGGATAGAGAGAGGGTGAATAAAACGTCAAGGGTGAAGTGGGGGAGTGGAAAAGGAGAGGCAAATGGCAAATAATGTAATGCGAGAGATAGGGATTGTGATGGGTACTTGGTATGTTGATTTTTTGCGTAGAATCCCCGGCAGCGGCGCCAGAAATCCTTCTTGCTAAGTATTGAGCTTGCGTTGGTTTTCCCCGAAGAGGAAGGGATGATGCGGCAGAGTAGCGTAAGTATTTCCCTCAGTTTTTGAGAACCAAGGTATCAATCCAATAGGAGGCCACGCTCAAGTCCCTCGTACCTGCACCAAGCGATAGCTACTCGCAACCAACACGATTAGGGGTTGTCAATCCCTTCACGGTCACTTACAAGAGTGAGATCTGATAGATATAATATTTTTGGTATTTTTGGTATAGAGATGCAAAGTAAAAAGTAAAAGCAAAGTAAAAAGCGAAACAAGATTAAACTGATGGAGATTGATATGATGAGAATAGACCCAGGGGACATAGGTTTCACTAGTGGCTTCTCTCAAGAGCATAAGTATTCTACGGTGGGTGAACAAATTATTGTTGAGCAATTGACAGAATTGAGCATAGTTATGAGAATATCTAGGCATGATCATGTATATAGGCGTCACGTCCGTGACAAGTAGACCGAAATGATTCTGCATCTACTACTATTACTCCACTCATCGACCGCTATCCAGCATGCATCTAGAGTATTAAGTTAAAAACAGAGTAACGCCTTAAGCAAGATGACATGATATAGAGAGATAAATTCATGCAATATGAAATAAACCCCATCTTGTTATCGTTGATGGCAACGACGCAATACGTGCCTTGCTGTCCCTTCTGTCACTGGGAAAGGACACCGCAAGATCGAACCCAAAGCTAAGCACTTCTCCCATGGCAGGAACTACCAATCTAGTTGGCCAAACCAAACGGATAATTGGAAGAGACTTGCAAAGATAACCAGTCATACATAAAAGAATTCAGAGAAGATTCAAATATTATTCATAGATAGACTTGATCATAAAACCACAATTCATCGGTCTCAACAAACACACCGCAAAAAGAAGATTACATCGAATAGATCTCCACAAGAGAAGGGGAGAACTTTGTATTGAGATCCAAAAAGAGAGAAGAAGCCATCTAGCTACTAACTATGGACCTGAAGGTCTGAGGTAAACTACACACACTTCATCGGAGAGGCTATGATGATGTAGAAGCCCTCCGTGATGATGGCCCTCTCTGGCGGAGCTCCGGAACAGGCCCCAAGATGGGATCTCGTGGATACAGAAAATTGCGGCGGTGGAATTAGGTTTTTGGCTCATGTTCTGATCGTTTGGGGGTACGTAGGTATATATAGGAGGAAGAAGTACGTCAGAGGAGCATCGAGGGGCCCACGAGGCAGGGGGCACGCCCTAGGGGGGGCGCCCCCACCCTCGTGACTGTAACGCCCTCGATGCGGCTATATCTCCCACGTGTCGAAGCACGGCTTAGAGGCATAACCGCATTGAAAGCAATGTCGCAAGTGAGGTAATCTTCGCAACAACCCATGTAATACATAAGGGAAGGAGATACATAGTTGGTTTACAATCGCCACTTCACACAATACATGAATAAAGCATTACATCATCTAGATACACACAAGGTCCGACTACGGAACCAAAATAAAAGAGGACTACCCCAAAAGCTACACAGATCCCCAATCGTCGCAACTGGGCTCCACTACTGATCGACTGAAACGAAACAACACAAAGGACAAGATCTTCATAGAGCTCCTCTTTGACCTTGGTTGCGCCATCTGCACGGTATCGTCGGCACCTGCAAACTGGTTTTGGAAGTATCTGTGAGTCATGGGGGCTCAGCAATCTCGCACCCTCACGATCAAGACTATTTAAGCTTATGGGTAAGGTAAAAGGTATGAGGTGGAGCTGCAGCAAGCGGCTAGCATATATGGTGGCTAACATACGCAAATGAGAGCGAAAAGAGGAGGCAAAAGCACGATCGAGAATCTATGATCAAGAAGTGATCCTAGAACAACCTACGTCTAACATAACTCCAACACCGAGTTCACTTCCCAGACCCTGCCGAGAAGAGACCATCACAGCTACACACGCGGTTGATGTATTTTAATTAAGGTAAACTTCAGGTTTTCTACAACCGGACATTAACAAATTCCCATCTGCCCGTAACCGCGGGCACGGCTTTCAAAAGTTCAAACCCTGGAGGGGTGTCCCTACTTAGCCCATCACAAGCTCTCACGGTCAACGAAGGATATTCCTTCTCCCAAGACAATCCGATCAGACTCGACATCCCGGTTACAAGACATTTCAACAATGGTAAAACAAGACCAGCAAAGCCACCCAGATGTGCCGACAAATCCTGATAGGAGCTAGACATATCTCGTTCTCAGGGCACACCGGATGAGCTAGACGTCGGGTGGGCCAGCCCAGAGTTGCCCCTGGTAGCTCCGGACATCATTCAGTTTGGACCAACACTTAGAGAAGCACTGGCCCGGGGGGGTTAAAATAAAGATGACCCTCGGGATGTGTGACTCCCAAGGGAAAAAGGCTAGGTGGCGAATGGTAAAACCAATCTTGGGCCTTGCTGGAGGAGTTTTATTCAAGGCGAACTGTCAAGGGGTTACCATTATAACCCAACCGTGTAAGGAACACAAAATCCGGGAACATAACACCGATATGACGGAAACTAGGGCGGCAAGAGTGGAACAAAACACCAGGCATAAGGCCGAGCCTTCCACCCTTTACCAAGTATATAGATGCATTAATTAAATAAGAGATATTGTGATATCCCAACAAAATATCCATGTTCCAACAAGGAACAAACTCCAATCTTCACCTGCAACTAGCAACGCTATAAGAGGGGCTGAGCAAAGCGGTAACATAGCCAAACAACGGTTTTCTAGGACAAGGTGGGTTAGAGGCTTGGCTTAACAATATGGGAGGCATGATAAGCAAGTGGTAGGTATCGCAGCATAGGCATAGCAAAAGAGCAAGCAACTAGCAAGCAAAGATAGAAGTGATTTTGAGGGTATGGTCATCTTGCCTGAAATCCCGCAAGGAAGAAGAACGAGTCCATGAAGAAGACAAACAGACGTAGTCGAACGGGTCCTCACAAATGCGACGTTATCGGAACCAACCCGAAGAAGCAATATCGGAAAGAAGCACACAACATAGTAAACAACCAACACATGAACATGGCATGATATGCGGGATGCGGTATGTGATGCATATGCATGATTTCGAAAGGAATGATTGAACCTGGCCTCAACATGGAAATCCAAGAGTGCCACTGGAAAGACTAGTTGATTTCAGTTGAAATCGATATAAAGATCACCGGAATCGGATGCACGGTTTGGAAATGGCAAGCAAAACAAATATGGCACCGGTCTGTGATAAACAGCAAATGGCCAACTAAATGCATCAAGATAAATATGCTACAGCACTCAAGCATGACAACAAAATACATGGCAGGGATCCACTCATGATGCTTGACAAAAGATGAACACTGAGCTACGGCTAAATCACTCAATAGAAGGTTCAAACAAGCATGGCAAAAGTGCAAATGATAACAGGTTTCAGACATAGTGAAATTAACAGCAAGTCAGGAATATATCATCACGAAGCAATCTTTAGAGCATGAAAACTACATGCTACAGGAACATATCATGGCAAAGCAAGGAATGGCATGAAGCTACTCTAAGCATATAACAAAAGTCCCTTAGTGACCTTGAGCCAAAAGGAATCAGAAAATACAATTGCAAGCATGTGAACATAGCAAAAACATAAACAGATTCAGACTTAGTGAAAAACTGGAGCATGCAAACAGATTAACAGGTAGGCATGTTTACGAGCTCGATGCATTGACTACGAGTCATTTCATGACAAACTAAGCATACACCCAGCAAATAGACATGGCATAGAAGCTATACATGGCAAGAACAACAACATAGCATGCACGGATCAATAGCAACAACCTCGGCAAAATCGCTAAACATGTTAACAATCTGCCAGGAACATTTTATAGCAAAAGTAGAGCTCGATTGACTCAAGCTAAGGTGCTCCATAATTGAAAACAAAGACATGGATGGATAGAGCACCACAATATTAACAAAACATCCCTACTGGTCATCCTCAAAAGAGGCACGGATCACTAGGAAACAACATGAACATATGGCATAAAAGTAAAAACAGGACAAGGACTTAGTGAAATTCTAAGTCCCTGAAATCAGCATCATTGGGTAAGCTACTTTGCATGCTTGTGCTAGTGACCACACAGATCACAAAACTACAAGACAAGCACCTCTGTAAAGATAACATGGCATTATACAAAACACATGTAGAGCTCAGGATCATAGCATGCACACATTAATCATGGCAAAAATGACAAAAGGCCATTTGCTGAAACAGATCTGACGTAATCATCACATAGCCCTCTTCCAATGACATTTCGGGCATCAAGATGAGCTCAAATGAAAATGATTCAATGAGATGAAATGATTTACTCATAGAGATGAACATTTTGATATGCTACATGCACGAATCAGAGCCACGGTGATGAAGTTATGGCATCTCAAAGTATGCCAAAAAAATCTAGCGTTAGAGGAGAAAAGTCAACCGCAAACGGATCTGAGATCTGGCACTGTAGCAACCAGCGCGCGAACCGAGGATGGCCGGGGTGAGCTCGCCGGAACAGGGATGCAGGACGTCGCCGGGGAGGGAGAGGCCGGTCGGGGCGTGGTCGCCGGAGTCGACGGAAGAGAGGCGGCGAGCTCGGCATGGAGGCGGCGTTCGACGGGGTCGGCGGAAGAGCGGCGTTCGGCGGCGGCGCGCAGCTCGGGCGCCAGCGGCCTGCGGTCCCCGTAGGGCGCAGGTCCGGGGAGGGCTCCTCCCCAGGAGCTCGGGAGCGAGGCGGCGCTGGGAGGCATGACAGGCGCTGGTGCGGGAGGCCAGGGCGCTGGCGCGGAGAGGCGGCGCGGGATTCGGGCCCGGCGGGCCGGAGCTGGGTTCCGTGGCCCGCGGCGGGAGGCGCGGTGGCGGAGGCCACGTGGCAGCGGATGATTGGGCGTGGGAGGCGGCTCGGCTGACGTGGCAGTGCCTTATTTGCAGGAGTGAGGTGGCGGCGGGTTGGACGCGTCCGGCGGCGGGAGGACATGTCCGGTGGTGTGCGGGGGAAATTTTAGGGTTTCATCTGCGCGGATTTTCGGGGAGAGCCACATATATATAGGTAGAGGGAGCTAGGAGAGTCCAAATGAGCTGCGGTTTTCGGCCACGCGATCATGATCGAACGACCGAGACGATGGAGGTGGTTTAGATGGCTTTTGGGCCACTTTGGAGAGGTGTTGGGATGCAACACACATGAGGCCTTAACGGTCCCTCGGTTAACCGTTGGAGTATCAAACGAAGTCTAAATGGCACGAAACTTGACAGGCGGTCTACCGGTAGTAAACCAAGGCCGCATGACAAGTCTCGGTCCAATCCGAAAACGTTCAACACCCGCACACAAAAAGAGCTAGAAAGGGGCACCGGGTGACATAGGAACGCCGGATAGCAAAACGGACAACGGGGAAAATGCTCGGATGCATGAGACGAACATGTATGCAAATGAAATGCACATGATGACATGATATGCAATGCATGACATGCAAGCAATGACAAGGAAACAACTGCGAATAACTTGAGGACACCTAGCACATCGGTCTCGTGGCGCTACAGTGACCGCCTCTCCGATGCCTTGGCGTAGGGTCCAAGTCTCCTAGATCACGTTTGGTGAGAAAATCACGTTCCCGAGGGTTTCATTCCGTTTGGACTCCGTTTGATATTCTGTTTCTTCGAAACACTAAAATAGGCAAAAAAACAGCAATTCTGGGCTGGGCCTCCAGTTAATAGGTTAGTCCCAAAAATAATATTAAAGTGGAAAATAAACCCAATATAGTCCAAAACAGTAGATAATATAGCATGGAGCAATAAAAATTTATAGATACGTTGGAGACGTATCAGCTGGCTTCACTCTGACTCGGCCGTTCGAGCGTTGCTGAGCCAGGCCGCGGCGGCCTCCAAGCAGGGGAAGCAGGCCATCACCAGATCTGCGGCCGATCGCGAGGCGGCACTGAAGGACGCCGAGGCTGCCCACGACCGCTACCGAGAGCTAGAGGACGAGCTGAAGAGGTTGCGCGATGAGCACTTGAAGGAGGGACGTGACCGCGAAGCGAAGGAGGAGGAGATGAGGGCTAGGGAGGATGCCATCAAGGGTCACATCGCCGAGCTGGGGGAGCTGACAAAGGCACGGGCTGCAAAGCGCAACTGACTGGAGGAACTAGAGCAGAAGGCGAAGACGAGGGAGGCCGAGCTCGACGCCAAGGCGAAGGTCTTGGCTGCAGACCACGAGGCCTTCTCGCTTCTTGAGAAGAGGTCCAGCGTGGCGCTGAAGTCACTATAAGAGAAGGTCCCGGAGAAACCGCTGACCACCGACGAGGATGGCCCTGCTCAGCTGCTTCCCCACTTGGTGAAGGCGCTTGAGGAAGTCGTGGAGGGCATCGGTCCTATGGCTGAGGAAGACGCTCGTGTCCTTTTTTCAGCTGCGCTGACGCGTGTCTTCAGCCATCTGCACCTTCACGACCCCAATGCCCACCTCGAAGAGCTGCTGGAGCCCGCAGCTGATGAGCATTTTGCGGTTGCTGCTGCAGCTGTGAAAGGACAGGTGGAGGCCCTGCTGAAGAAGTTCCGCGGCTTCGTCCTCGATCCTTTGACCAGCGATGCCACCGATCCTGAAGATGACGATGTCCAGGGTGACTTGTGGCTTCTTTCCTGTTTCGTTCCTGCAACACGCATCAGGCCTCGTGGAGGCGTTAAAACTTTCGTTTGATATTGTGAGGAAGATATGTCTTGTAATATTTGCTTCGAGATTTTGCAATTTTCTTCCTATTTGCTTTGTGTTCTGCGTCGGCAGAGCCCGGCCCCGCGCATACCTCAACCGCCGTTGGGCCGACTGGAGACCAGGACGGACCAAGGAGTGAGGGGCTATGTGACCAGTTAGGCTCCTGAGTCACGATGCTCAGAAGTCCCCCTTGACGCGCAAACAGCTTACAGGAAGAGTACGCGATGATAGGTTGATGTTCTATGTCGGCAGAGCCCGGCCCCGCACATACCTCAAGCGCCGTTGGGCCAACCGGAGACCAGGACGATGCAAGGAGTGAGGGGCTACATGACCAGTTACGCTCCTGAGTCGCGATGCTCAGGAGTCCCCCTTGACGTGCAAACAATCTCTATACCTTGGCCCTTGTCGAGGCTCGTCTCGAGAGGGGCATGTGACGACTAGGTCCAGGAGACCTGGCTGGGTGGCGTACGCTTGGGCGTGACCCGAGCGCAGCCCCTGTGTCTAGCCCCCTCGTGCGGCCTTCCCAAGGGGAGGCATTGCGGTGAGGCCGGAAATTGAGCTCTGGGGTTCCCTAAGGTTGGTATGACCGCGAGGATGCCCTCAGTTGTTTATCACTAGTGCGGAGCATAGTGCTTCCGCTTGTACGCGGACATAGCCGCTCCTCGACAGTGTCGACAGCCAGCGCGGAGCATGGTGCTTCCACTTGTGCGTGGGAGGGGGGCTCCCTCTGCGGAGAGCCCCCGGGGCATGTACAGCCCCGCCCTGACACGTGGCTTGCACGGCAGGGCTAGACGAGGTGTATATGGGCACCCATGAGCCAGCGTGGGACTCAAGAGGCCCTACCTCAAGGCGGGTTGTGCCTGGTCTTGGTTCTTGTTTGCTGTGTTTGTCCTGCGAGGTGGTCAGACGGCCTGCGCCTAACGAATTTCCCGAGGTTACCACGTGAGAGAGCCAAGCACCAACGGCCCTAGGAGGTGACATAAACGGGATTGTCCAGCCAGACAGAGCTCAGCCACTGGATTTATCGATGCTGCAGGGACAGACCCGAGCACAAACGTCGCGCTCAGCTTACTCACGCGAAGGGTCCTAAAGTAAGACGGACGGCGCGCAGTTCCCATGATGGGTTGCGATCGAGCAAGTAGCAATCATAGGTAGATCAATCATAAGAGCAGCAGGCTTAAGTAATGCATGGGGGATACGTGCCACCGGGTCAGGCCCAAGCAGCTTGGGAATGATGCAACCCGAGGGGCGCTCCCAACAAGGTAAGATGAAGACATAAATAAAAGGGGTACCTGCCACAGGGACGGACCCACGCGGCCTGGGAATGATGCAGCCCGAGGGGCGCTCCCACCTGAATGAACATGAAAATATGTCACCTGGTTATGTTGATGAAGGAGAGTTGAGGTAGCTGAGGGCGCACGGCGAAAGGGTTGCTACTCACGAGCCACCAGGGCCCTGAGCCTCAGGAGGCTCTGGGGACTCACGTGGTTCTTTGAGGACCGTCCTCATCTCCGTCCGGACGGCGTAGTGCTTGGCCTCTTGAGACACCAGGAGGCGCACAGGTTGCGCTGGTAGGCGGCCAATATGCTCGGCAGGCCGAAGGGCATGCGAACGTAGCTGTGCGGTGTGCCCTCACAGCATCCCACACGCGAAGGCCAGCAAAGCTCCTGAGAAGTGACCCTGTTGAGCCCTGGAATGTTAACGCAGACGTGCAGCCCGGCATCCTTGCCTGGATGGAAAGTTGTGCCTTGTGAGCAACGGTCGCCACGCATGGCCCTTGGGTCTTGCAGCTCCTGGGTGATCTTGGTGATGAATTCCTGAACGGTGGGCGGTCCTTGCCCTATGTCCTCCTGAGGGAAAAATGCCGTGAAGCATGCCTCCAAGTGGTGCCCGAGTGATTCCCTCGTGATGTGGGCAAGGTCTGAGGCATTCTAGAAGAAAGCCCCCAAGCCCTTCCTGAGAAGGGCGTCGGGCGCGCCTTCCTATATGATGGAGGGAGGCGCCCCTGGAACGGGCGTTGATCTTGACGAGGCTCCGGTTGCGACGCCACCCTCCTGAGGTCCGGCACGGTGCAACTGCTTCTTCTTCTTGGGGATGGCCTCATGAGGGCCCTCGCTCCTGCTGTCGAGGTCGTCGATTGCTGCAGCTTGGAAGGCACGCTCGACGGAGCACACCGCATCTCTTTCTTCACATGGGACCGTGATGATCCCGCTGCTTCCCGGCATCTTGGGGACATTGTAGCTGTGATGGATCACCGCCATGAACTTGGCCAGGGCTAGGTACCCGAGGATGGCATTGTATGCCGGGCGGATGTGCGCGACATCAAAGTCAATGATCTCGGTGCGGTAGTTGTTGCGCGTGCCGAAGGTGACAGGGAGGCGGACCTGCCCTATCGGTGTGGTGGAACCACCGGTTACTCCTGAGAAAGGCTTGGTAGGCTTGAGCTGGTCATAAGGCACTTGGAGGCTGTCGAACGTGTCGGCGGATAGGACGCTGAGCCCTGCACCGCCGTCTATGAGGGTCTTAGTAACTTGCACGTTGCTGATGACTGGGGAGCAAAGCATCGGGAGGACGCCAGCGGTAGCCACGCACTTGAGCTGATCTGCCGAGCTAAACGTGATGGGGCACTGGGACCACCTGAGCGGGCATGTGGCTTCGAGCTTGGGGAGGACTGCATTCACTTCGCGAGCAAACTGCTTGAAGATACGCTGCGAGGCTGGAGCCTGGGCTCCGCCCAAGATGCAGGCGATGGCACGCGGTTCCTGGAAGCCCCAGCCCCCTCGTCCTAATGGTGTTCGTCATTCCTTCTTGGTGGTGGCGGCAGCGGAGGGAGTCCAGCGTTGCCTTGAGGGCGATCCTCACGAGGCTGATCTCTCCAGGTGCCCTCGCGACGATGATCCTGTCAGCGATCCTCACGAGGCCGGTCGCGCCACTCCTGACGCAGTCCACGGTCGTCCCAGCGTCCGCCACCGCGTCCTCCTTCTCGACCGTAGCCCCGATCGCCGCTCTCGGGGCGTCGGCCGAAGCGTCCTTCGCGAATGGCTCGGAGCCCTTGACAGTCGCTGGTGTTGTGGGTGCTCAGGTTATGAAAGGCGCAGAACGGATGACTACTCTTGGACGATTCCGGTTGGTCTCTTCCATGCTTGGTGTCTGGTTCCGCCGTGAGTATGGCTGCTCCCTTACGCTTCACGTCCTTGGCCTTGGCTTTCTTCGCCTCCAGGTCTGCAGCAAGGAGCTCGAGGAGGGAGAGGCGCCCCTCCTCAGCTCTTGCACACTTGGTCGTGATGTTGAACAGCTCCAGGGTTGTGCACAGCTCTTCATGGATAGCTAGATCTTCCTTCATCTTGACGTCGCGGACGCCATCAGAGAATGTAGAGATGATAGCCTCGTCGGTCAGCTTGGGGATCTTGATCCATGCGCTGTTGAAGCGCTAAATGTACTTCTGCAGGGTCTCTCCTGGTTGCTGCTTGATGTGGCGCAGGTCGCCTGCGACCGGGGGGCGGTCGCTCGTGCCCTAAAAGTTGGCGATGAAGCGGGTGCGCATTTCGTTCCAGGAGGAGATCGAGACCGGCGGTAGGTTCAAGAGCCAGGAATGAGCGCCTTCCTTGAGAGCCATGGGAAACCAGTTCGCCATGACCTTCTCGTCACCGTTGGCCGCTTCGATGCTCAGCTCATAGAGCTCCAGGAACTCCTCGGAGTCGGGGTTGCCGTCGTAGTGAGGAGGCAGATCCGTCTTGAACTTGCCCGGCCAGGCAACACTGCGCAGCTCGGGGGTGAAGGCGCGGTAGCCAGCCGTGGTCACTGGGACCCGCCTTGGGGGTGGAGCTTGGTATTGACGGGGTCCGGGCCCTGCCGCTGCAGGTGGCGCACGGACTTGCCGCAGCAGCCGGTCCTGGCACGGTGGCGCGAGGAGCGGGGGAGCGTTTTGTTGCGGTTGAGGGACTTCTTGACAGCTTCTCTCTTCATGAGGAGGTGCGGGACGCAGCGGGTGGCCTCGCGGAGCCGCGCATCTTGGCACCAGAGCACCGTCTTGGGGCTGAGGTGGTGGAGGCGCTCCGTGAGCTACATCGCCCATAGCTGGCAGAGGGCGAGGCAGAGAGAGGGATGGCGCAGGAGAGCCCCCGGTGGCACGGACAAGCTCGGCGATGCGGTCGAGCCAGTCCTCATAGAGGTCGTCGACTGGGCGGTAGCGCAGGAGCTCGTGTGCCATGAGGAGCGCGGCCCGTGCATCCATGGGAGGGCGACATGCATGGGAAGAAGAGCCTGCCGGGGTCAGCGACGGAATGGCGGTGCGGCCTTCCCGCCGCATCGATGGGTGCAGCGAGGATGCTTGGTGCTCGTTCCCCGTCGGGCCGGTGGCGGCGTTGGCAGCGGGCGATGGGGAGAGGCGAGATGGCCCACCGACGGGAGCCGTCTGAGCGACGTGGGCTGCGAGGGCAGCCCGTCGCTCAGCATGAGCGCGACGCGCGTCTGCCATGGAGATGGCGGAGCAACGGAGCACGGAGCGATGGATAGAGGCTTCGGTGCACCCCTACCTGGCGCGCCAAATGTCAGATCTAGGGTTCCGGCAGACCCTTGAGGTCCGAACACTAGGGTGTGCACGAAGGTTTTCTCCCTATCGATCCACTCCCTAGCTCTCTAAGATCTCGCACACGAGCACGACGAACTCTCAACACAGGAAGACACAAGATTTATACTGGTTCAGGCCACCGTTGTGGTGTAATACCCTACTCTAGTGTGGTGGTGGTGGATTGCCTCTTGGGCTAATGATGAACAGTACAAGAGGAAGAACAACCTCCTGAGGTCGGAGTGTTCTTGTGTTTGGTGAGTTTGTGTGTGTGAGGATCGAAATCAGCTACCAACTTGTGATGGTGTCGATTTGATGCTCCTCATGGTGGTGGCTAGTTCTACTTATATAGGCCCTGGTCCTCTCCCCAAATATTGAGCGGGAAGGGATGCCAACAACGTCCAATTCGAAAGGGGACAACTAGTACAAGCTATCCTCACAAAAGGTGGTCTTTGCCTGCAAAAGGCTCTGGTGATGACGCCGTCTTGGGTTCCATGGTGACCTCCGGCTTGCCGTCCTTCTGGTCCTGGTCTCATTGCACCAATATCGAAACCTTTGCTTGATTCCTCAGTACTTCACGCGCTGCGCTTGCCCCCTTAGCACCAAAGAGGAAACAAGGACGATGCGCGCGCTGGTGCCCAACTGGTCTCGATCGTCATGGCTCACGTCACGAGGGGCCTCGCGAGGTTTGCCTTGCCTTGATCTCTCCGCCCCTCGTGAGCCTACCTGGCGAGGCTACTCTTGAGGAGGTCTTGCATCGTCCGCCCCGCGAGGCTTGGCCCCTCATGAGGGTCTTGAATGTCTTGTTGATGAAGATGGGTCGTACGAACCTGCCAGCCCAGCCACACCGTGGGCCGCAGGCAGGCAAGTCTGGGGACCCCCGTTCCCAGAACTCCAAAAAATAGGAAGTGGCATATGTAAACCATGGGATTGCGCTTGTGACTTAGTTTTGCGGTATGTAGAGCACCGGTTAGTGATGCATGAGACATCATGGAACATCTTGGGCAAAAAGTAGTTCTTCGAGAGTGTGCCAAAAGTCTTGTGAGGTCCAAAGTGTCCCATAAGTCCTCCTCCATGAGCCTCTTGCAAAAGTAACAAATGAAGAGAAGACTTGGGGATATAGTATTGCTCCCAAGATAACCATTCTTGATATAGTATTGCTCCCAAGTTGTATGCGTCAAACACTTAGCATAAGGAGTATGTCACAGCCCTAGCCTTATTTGTAAATAGTTGCATAATCATCCTTGCATCAAGTATAGATTATTTTTAATTTGAAATGGGGACTGATCAAACCGTAGAACCAAATGAAATTCAACTAGGCTCAAATAAAATATTTTCAATGGACTCAATATGCCCTTCAAAATGTTCATGATTTATGGAAAAGGGTGAAAACCTTAATCAGAGATGATGCATATTTAACATTGGCATTTTAGTTCTTTGAACTGAGTCACTACTTATTTGAATTGGAGCTATTAAATGCTATCAATAAATTCATAGCTCCGATAATTCTGAAACTTGGTGTGGGGCCCTAGAATAATTCAGTTGGCATCCACAACAATTTTCAGCAGTTATAAAATTGATTTGGTCCAGTAACTAAATTCAAACAAACCTACAAAATAGAAAACTAGAACAAATTTATTAATAAAGAAAGAGAGAGGGGACTTACCTGAGCAACCCACTTAGCTGCCCAGCTAGTGCAATTGGCCCACCCAGCGAGCGCCTTCTTCAACCTTCTGCCAGAAGGCGAGGCAGTTGTGTGGAGAGCGCACAGCCAAGCCGCGCCACCTCCTCCATGTCTGTGCGCCTCCTCGTCACTCTGGATGCCCCTAACGTCGCCACGCGCCACCCCCGGACCCCCTCACTCTCCCTCGTGCTTTCCCTCTCCTCTGCTCTCTCTCTTTCCCACCCGGACCCGAACGCCTCTAAGAGCGTCGCCGTGCACCGCCGCGACAAGAACCACCCCCTCGCTCCTCTGTCATTCCCAAGAGCTCTGTGTCGTCGTCATGCGTCGTCCACATCTGCCACACATCGCCGGACGCCCTGCAATGCCGTCACCACCATCTTCTTCCTCCTCAGGTCGTCGAGATCGACCTCTCCCCCTCCGCTACTACTCGCACCCGTCCCTTAGGCCGCAAACCCGCCATGGCCATGAGCTCCCCGTCGACGCGCCTACCGCTGCCGTCATTTGAGCTTGCGTCTGTCGCGCCGAGCACGTAGGCGTGTTCTTGCGTCTCCCAGGAGGCCAGCAAGCCCCTTAGATGGCCCGCTAGTGCCTCACAGCTTCGCACCCTGATACGTCTCCAATGTATCTATAATTTTTTATTGTTCCATGCTATTATATTATCTACCTTGGATGTTTTATATGCATTTATATGCGATTTTATATGATTTTTGGGACTAACCTATTAACCTAGAGCCCAGTGCCAGTTTTTGTTTTTCCTTATTTTTGAGTTTCCCAGGAAAGGAATATCAAACGGACTCCAATTAACCTGAAACTTTACGACGATTATTTTTTGGGCCAAAATAAGCCCACGGAGTACCGAAGATGCACCAGACAAGACCCAAGGCCACCACAAGGGTGGAGGGATCCCCCACCCCCTAAGGCACGCCCTCCAACCTTGTGGGCCCCTCGTGTACTCCCATGACTTGTTCTCGATGCCAACACCTCTTATATATCCCCAAACCTCGAGAACAGAACCTAGATCGGGAGTTCCTTCATCGCAAGCCTCTGTAGCCACCAAAAACCAATCGTGACCCCGTTCCGGCACCCTGCCGGAGGGGGAAATCTTCACTGGTGGCCATCTTCATCACCCCGACGCTCTCCATGACGAGGAGGGAGTAGTTCACCCTCGGGGCTATGGGTATGTACCAGCAGCTATGTGTTTGATCTCTCTATCTCTCTCGTGTTTTTGATTTGGCATGATCTTGATGTACCGCGAGCTTTGCTATTATAGTTGCATCTTATGATGTTTCTCCCCCTCTACCTTCTTGTAAAGGATTGAGTTTTCCCTTTGAAGTTATCTTATCAGATTGAGTCTTTAAGGATTTGAGAACACTTGATGTATGTCTTGCATATGCTTATCTGTGGTGACAATGGGATATTCACGTGATCTACTTGATATATGTTTTGGTGATCAACTTGTGGGTTATGTGACCATGTGAACTTATGCATAGGGGTTGGTGAGGGAGTCCTGGACTAAGGGGTCCTCGGGCGTCCGGCCTGTTATCTATGGGCCGGACTGATGGGCTGTGAAGATACGAAGACCGAAGACTACACCCATGTCCGGATAAGACTCTCCTTGGCGTGGAAAGCAAGCTTGGCGAACAACTATGAAGATTCCATCTTATGTAGCGGACTCTATGTAACCCTAGATCCCCCCGGTGTCTATATAAACCAGAGGGTGTAGTCCGGAAAGGATATACTCAATACCTTAGTCATGCAGGCTAGACTTCTAGGGTTTAACCATTACGATCTCGTGGTAGATCAACTCTTATAATACTCATATTCATCAATATCAATCAAGCAGGAAGTAGGGTATTACCTCCATAGAGAGGGCCCGAACATCGGTAAACATCGTGTCCCCTGTCTCATGTTACCATCAACCTTAGATGCACAGTTCGGGACCCCCTACCCGAGATCTGCGGGTTTTGACACCAACATTGGTGCTTTCATTGAGAGTTTCACGGTGTCGTCGTCGCAGAGGTTGATGGCTCGACTTATCGTCAAGGAAAATATCACCCCAGGAGGAGCTCTGGCCTCGGGCCAAACCATTCGGCTGGGCGGTTTTACCATGATCGCCCGCTCGGCCTCTGAGCCGATGAGGATGACCTCCCGAGTCATCGAAAAACGTATCTGCGTTGATTCTGGATACACCAAACGGCTGGATCCGATGGAGTTATCATCTTTGAATGAACTCTTAGATTGCATCGCCGACTTGGGATTCACTACAGACTACGATCGGATTGGGCTTAAACCCGACCAGAGAGAGATTAATTCTCCTTTGATCACCCACCACATAGCAGTAGTCGAGGAGCAAGATAACCCTTCCTCTATACTGAGGACGAATTACGTTCGGATCTCCGACCTCGAGAAGCCGGGCACCTACTGGCAGAAAGACACGCCTCATCCTCCGAACTTAGAGTCATACGGCAGGCTTCAAAATCAGAAGATACTCTAGAGCCCAGACTGTTCAGTCTGGAAAAACCTCAGACTCCGGATCATTGATCGGGTCAGGGTTCAAATCCAACTCCACCCACCCACCCACCTAGACATAAGCGCTCTCACGAGCATCCAACAGCAGCCCCAGGAAACGGTCCACCACTTTTGGGCTAGATTCCTCCATGTCAAGGACAAGCTCAAAGATTGCCGCAACGAGGATGCAATATCAGCATTCCGCAACAATTACATGAACGAAGGACTCCTCAACGCCATTAATCGCCACCGCATACTACACTTCGCTGACTTGGCAACTATTGTACAGAAGTACAACACAATGGAGAGCGCCTGGAGAGATCAAACAGTCTGGGGGCAATCGGTCCCAACTCAACCACTGGTCCAGGCAAAAAGGGCGCACCCCTGTAATGCGCCCAGACCAATAGCCAAAAAATGCAAACCCATTACGCGGCGCGGAACCATTCTGGAGGATGGCTTGATGGCCCATGCAAAATACACAACACACCAGATAACATACCAACCCACAGCCTTAGAGCATGTTGGATACTCCGGCAGGTAGCCAAAAACGGCGAGGACATCCTCACCAAAGACACCCCAGAGCAACACCCTCCAGAAGATGACAAACCCAGAGTCCTGACAGTCTTTGAGACATTCACTTCAAACAATAGGCGCAAAAGAGCACTCCGCGGACTCGCCGAAGTCTGCCAGATCGTAACAATAAACCCTTGGAACAACACAGCGATAACCTTTAATGCTGGTGACGAACCAAAACACAGGACAGTCCGAACACCAGGTGCCTTGGTCCTCGGGCAATTGTGGATGGCATTTGGCTCACCAAGATTCTCATGGACAGCGGCAGCGGACTGAACCTCATCTATGAGGATACAATACGAAAATGGAAATAGACACGAGCCGCATTGAGCAAAGGAGCACGACCTTCCGAGGAATCATTCCCAGTCGGGAGGCACGGTGTGCGGGAAAAATCACGCTCGACGTGGTATTCGGCACGCCGGAGAACTATCGGTCTGAAGATATATCACGCCCTCTTAGGGCAAGATGCATTTACGCGCTTTCAAGCAATACCCCATTACGGGTACATGAAGCTTAAGATGCCCGGGACCAATGGTATAATCACTCTACTTAGTGATCCGGACATAGCACTCTGCGCCAAGAATAAAACCGCGTCCCGGGCCCTTGAGGCATTATCTGAAGCCCTCACAGCTGAAGAGTTAACCACGCTGCTCTCCAAGGTGGACAAAGATGATGTGGTCCTAGACAAATGACCCAAATCTAGCTCATTCAAACCGGCAGAAGAAATAGTCAAATTCCAAGTCCATCCAACGGACCCCAAGAAGACATCATCCATCGGAGCACAACTAGACCTGACGGTTGACACCGCTCTATGAGAGTTCCTACACAAGAATTGGGATATATTCGCCTGGCACCCTTCTGATATGCCAGGAATCCCACGTGAGTTGGTCAAACACAGCCTCAATATATTGAAGGTACACAAGTCGGTCAAGCAAACACTACGGCGCTTTTTCGAACCCAAACGCCAAGCTATGGGGGTAGAGCTAGCCAAGTTACTCGAGGCCGGATTCATTAGAGAAATAAAACATCCGGACTGGCTAGCAAATTTGGTGATGGTACCAAAGAAGGACAAATCCTAGCACCTGTGCGTCGATTTCAAAGACCTCAACAAGGCATGCGCCAAGGATCCCTTCCCCCTCCCCCAAATCGATCAAATCACTGACGCCACCGCAGGACACGACTCACTATGTTTTCTTGACGCATATTTCAGATACCATCAAATCAAAATGAAGGAATCCGACCAAGTGGCAACAGCATTCATCACCCCATATGGGCCATTCTGCTTCAACACCATGCCCTTCGGGCTCAAGAACGCTGGCGCCACATACCAAAGCATGATCCAAACATGCCTGGAGAAACAGATCGGCAAATCAGTTGAAGCTTATGTGGACGACGTCGTCATCAAAACTAGGCACATCGAGACACTAATAGACGATTTACGTCTCACATTCGACAACCCTCCGCGTGTATGACATTAAGCTCAATCCAGAAAAATGCGTTTTCGGCGTCCCTGCTGGAAAACTGCTGGGCTTCATCGTTTCCAATAGAGGAATTGAATCAAACAGAGCCAAAATCCGAGCTTTGTCAAAATTGGCTAAGCCAACAGACCTTAAACAAGTTCAAAAGCTTGTGGGTTGCGTAGCAGCTCTAAGCCGCTTTATTTTCAGATTGGGAGAAAAGGCACTGCCACTCTATCGCCTTCTACGGCGAACTGGCCACTTCGAGTGGACGGACGCGGCAGCAACCAGAATAGAGGAAATAAAAGCCCTTCTTGCGAGCAATCCAATCCTGGCCGCACCCAACACCGGCGAACTGATGTTATTATACATATCGGCAACACATCAGGTGGTGAGCGCCATACTCGTCATTGAACGAGAATAGGACGGGCATAAATTCCTGCTTCAGAAGCCAGTATACTACGTATCTACTATCCTTACACCATGCAAATCCCGGTACCCTCATTATCAAAAGATAGCATACGCGGTCTTCATGGCGTCCCGAAAGCTCCGTCACTACTTTCAGGAGTGTTCGATCACGGTGACCTCTGAAGTACCACTCAATGACATTATAAACAACCACGATGCTACGGGCAGGATTGCCAAATGGGCCATCGAGCTCCTCCCACTTGACATTACATATAAACCACGTCGAGGTATCAAATCCCAGGTACTGGCCGACTTCGTCGCCAAATGGTCAGAGGCCGGACTCCCTAAAGAGTACGGCACATACTCCAATTGGGTCATGTATTTTGACGGCACCAAAATGCTGGCAGGGTTAGGAGCGGGCATCATTTTAACGTCCCCTACTGGAGACATCATTCAGTACGTCCTCCAGATACTATAGACATACTCCAATAACACAGCCGAATACGAGGCCTTATTACATGGTCTCCGGGTGGCTGCCTCCATGGGCATACAACGCTTAGAGGTGCGCGGGGACTCAAACCTGGAAATATCTCAAATAAATGGAGACTTCGATGCCAAAGATCCGAAGACGGCAGCGTATCATAATGCAGTCATAAAAATGTCGGCCCGGTTCGAGGGGCTCGAGTTCCATCATGTGGTTAGAGAAAGTAATCAAGCGGCGGATGTTCTTGCTCGTGTCAGCGCTAAGCGCGACCCCGTCCCACCTAATATCTTCCTGGAAAGGCTTTTTAATTGTGATAGCCTGGCTTATTAGGGTGATAGAATACTCATATCAATAAGGAATTCCTTCTTTTCCGGGAGCCCATTCGGACAAAACTCCAAAGTTAAGCGTGCTCAGCATGGAGTAGTGTCAGGATGGGTGACGGAACAAGAAGTTGCTCCCAGGTGCGCACGAGTGAGGACAAAGTGCGCAGAAAAGACTAGTATTGATCTGCAGGGCTAGTCTAGATCCCGCCACGAGTAACGACCACCGGCGGGTGTGTCCGGGGCGTTACAAGTTGGTATCAGAACCGACCCTCGCGGTTACACGGATGTTTGCGGATAGGTGCTCGGTCATGTTGTTCATGACGTTTGTGACCCGTCATGGCACACGGCATCGTACATGTATCGGACTGGATGCACAGGCATATGTGCCAAGAGGGAACGTTCCTGTGGCCCGACGAGGACGTCGGTTCCTCTGAGTGGGGGTGTATGTGATAGCCTGGCTTATTAGGGATGATAGACTACTCATATCAATAAGGAATTCCTTCTTTTCCGGGAGCCCATTCGGACAGAACTCCAATGTTAAGCGTGCTCAGCTTGGAGTAGTGTCAGGATGGGTGACTGACCGGGAAGTTGCTCCCGGGTGCGCACGAGTGAGGACAAAGTGCGCAGAAAAGACTAGTATTGATCTGTGGGGCCAGTCTAGATCCCGCCAGGAGTAACGACCACCGGCGGGTGTGCCTGGGGCGTTACATTAAGCCATCCGTGGTGTGGCAGGGGAAAACGACAATACTAGTCCAGATCCAAACATAACCCCAGATCCCGGAAACAGCGACGTCGTTGGGGGCTCAGCCACAGAAATAAGACCGTCGGCGCATCTCATCATGGCAGTCATTGCCCCATGGACCAAACCCATCCTGGCCTACCTTAATAGGAAGGATCTTCCTGAGGACCAGAATGAGGCCCGCTGCATTGTCTGACGTTCAAAGGCCTACAAGGTTCATGATGGAGAGCTCTATAAGAAAAGCGCTACCGAAGTCCTTCAACGATGTATATCCGCGGAAGAGGGGCGGCAGCTCTTGGCTGAAATCCATGCTAGACTCGGTGGTCACCACGCCACAGCTCGGGCCCTTGTTAGCAAGGCCTTCCATACAGGGTTTTATTGGCCAACGGCTCGAGTAGATGCACATGACCTTGTCCAACATTGCGTCGGATGCCAACTCTTTGCCAACCAAAGCCATATGCCCCCACTGCCTTACAAACAATCCCCATCACTTAGCCTTTTGCGGTCTGGGGGATCAATATGGTCGGACCCCTTAAAGGAGGAAGTCATAAGAGAAAGTATCTCCTGGTCATGGTGGATAAATTCACTAAGTGGATAGAGGCCAAACCAGTCAAAACGGCCGAAGCGGGGCTAGAAATAGATTTCATAACCGGCGTGGTACACTGTTATGGTGTCCCGCACAGTATAATCACCGATAATGGCTCCAACTTTACAGCCGATGAGGTGAAAACCTGGTGCGCTAATCTAGGCATTAAGCTCGGTTACGCCTCTGTCTATCACTCATAGACAAACAGTCAAGTCGAATGGGCTAATGGTCTCATTATGAGCGGCATCAAACCCAGACTAGTGTGGTCTTTGAAGGAATCGGACAAGCACTAGGTGGAGGAACTTGACTCCGTACTCCGGGGGCTGCGGACCACGCCCAACCACACTACCGGATATACACCCTTCTTCATGGTGTACGGTGCAGAAGTAGTGTTACCATGCGATATTATTCATGACTCACCTCGAGTGCGTATGTACGAATGGAGAGAAGCCGAGCTAGATCGGTAGGACAGCTTAGATACCTTGGAGGAGGAGCGCGACATAGCAAAAGCCTGTTCTGCATATTATCAACAACAGGCTCGCAGGTACCAAAGCAGAGAAGTGCGGGCCAAGACTTATAACGTTGGTGAACTCGTTCTACGCTTGTCGGAGAAGAAAAAGGACAAACTCAAGCCCAAGTGGGAGGGTCCCTTCATCATTGACAAAGTTCTCGCTGGAGGAGTGTACCTCCTACGTGATGTGTCAGACAATCACCTGGAGCCGAACCCCGGAACACGGCCAGACTACGACGATTTTATGCCTAGCACCGAACTCTGTGTTCGTTTCCAACCTCCTGTTATTATAGTTCTTTTTCTTCCCTCTCTTTTCGTCTTTTACCTTTTTTCTTTTTTCTTTAGCCTTACGGCTTTAGTACGGCTAGACCATCCCTACCTGATGCATATATCTCTAAATATGTACATTCATTATACCTGGGGGCTTCTCGTACAGAAGCTTGCGACTATTCTTCAAGCACCAAGCTCCGCACATATGCGTTTTTTCCATATGTACCTTTTCTTCGCCATTATATGCATCAATATGACTTAAGTTTTGGCCAAGCTGGGTTGCCTGGATCCTGTGCTTATGCCCTACGTTCCCGTTAGTTCGGCTAGGGCATAAAGGGAGCACCTCTATGATTGTTACTACCAGGTCATCCAGATGTGTACCTCAGACTGGGTGAAGCCAAAAGCTAGTGTTCTTAAGGGAATGTTCGGTCGGTGAATTAAAGGTGTTCCCGCATTCACTCCATTGTGAACCCCAGATGTTACTTACTCTAAGAGTTTTCCAATCACAGTTAGGACATGCACATAAATTGCATGCACACCCAGGGAAAGGAACCCTTAACGGAACTATTCTCTCTAGAAGATGTTTCTTACATGATGTAATATAACATAACTAGCCGGATACACATTGTCTGTTCGAGCAATTATGACCCCTATGCCTGGTTTCCATGCATACCCCGGTATATTCTGCCGCTAGGGTATTCGGAAACACTCCGCACCTTTGGGTCCAGAGGTTGAAGCGAAAAGGTTGGCGATGAGAATTGTCTTTATTATCCGGCTAGAAGGTAAGTACATAGTCACTCATGACTCAAACACTTCCCCCTCTATACCGTCTAAAAGGCGGTCTAATTTACAATCATGTTGGGAATATTTGGCGGCCACCTCTACTTGGTCATAGGCTAAACTAATGGGAATTTCTTCCCCATTCGGCCCTAGCGGTCCGACATGAGCCATGTGATTAGGATCCAGCTTGGTATATCATGTCTTCACCATGGCCCAGGCCTCTCGCGCACCCTCTCTGCAGGCCAATATCTTCCACAGTCGGATAGGCCGCCGCGCTCCCTTGAACAGCTCTACCAGCTTCTCCATACTTCCTGGAGGGGAGTCGGATGGCCATAAGGCCTTGGCGACACTCCGCATTGCCTGCCGAGCTTGCTTGTGCAACTGCGACAGCCCTTGAAGAAGATCACTTGATGATCCGGACACCTCCTCTTTGGGGCGGTTCGTCAATATACCTGCAATTACAGCTATATCAGCTACTGTTACCTCCAAACTGTTATAAGATAAAAGCAGCCACGTACTGAATATGCCGCCTCGCAGCTTCTTGTTCTCCTTCACAGAGTCCGCTAGCTGAGCTCGCACATCTTTCAGTTCTTCGCCCAGTTTGGTGTTCGAATCCTCGAGTTTCTTTTTCTCTTGAACGGCTTTTGTCAATACACACTGGCCCGCTGCTAGTAGCTTTTTAGCTTGGTGTTCTTCGCTTCGAGCGGCGTCCAGCTGCTCTTGTAATTGGTCTAACAACCCAACACAAATATAAGCACCCAGATTCACACTGTAAGTGTATCATTATGAATTCTCGATAGAGGGAAATATTACCGGGAGATGGCTTGTATTTCTCTAGTTCGGCATTGGCAGCAAGCAGTCGGCGCTAACACTTTTTTAGTTCCTAAGCTAACAAGGTGTTCTTCTCCGTAAGCACCTGGTTGTACATTGATCCTTAAATTAGTTGTTTCAACTCCTTTAAATCTCAGGGTCTACTGGCATATGGTTATCATAGTCAGACAAAACAAATTTACCTGCACATCTTTCAAATGTTGCCTTGTGGCCCTGTTAAGCCCATCTCGAGCAGCTCGAATGTATCCATCGGCCGAGCTGAAGGCGTTAAACGACTCTGCTAAGACAGGGTCTTGTAAAATGGCCCGGCGGCGCCGATGATTCATGGCACTCTCCACTTCCGAGTTGGTGACGGATACATCATCCGAGTCCTCAGCTAGAGGACAGTCCGGCGTTGCCCCCGCATCAACCCCCGTCTTCACGGCATGATTTGAATCATGGTTGTGGGAAGTACGGCCGCTCGAACCTCCAGATATAGTCCGGCACACCTTTTTCCTGACACATGGAAAACGGGAAGGTCACGGTTGTACGTGACTGCCCAGGTGCACATTGGCAAATTCATACCTCTTTGATGAAGGACCGGCCGTGTCTTTGTTTGCTTTCATCTTGGGAGGCTCGCCTGGTGTGGAGGATGCTCTCATCAGAGATACCCCTGGGGCGGTACGGCATGCCGAACCCTTCCCCTTTTGAGCACAGGATGGTGCAGTGGGTGAGAAGGAAGGAGAGGTCTCTTTTGGATAAGGTGTCTTTGGATTACTTACGTGTGAAGCTGGAAGGAGGCCGGGGTAATCGGCGATAATGGGTATATATGTACCGTCGTAGCTCATTTGATAGAATGTCCCCTCCTCAAGCTCCACGAATATGTCCGGATCTTCTTCATATCCAGGGTCAAAATCCCGGTTGCGATTCTCTGGCTGAGGGGCTGGGTCATAGATCCCCTCGGCAGCCTTTCGCCATTCCTATTAGGAACAGATAAGATGCTGCATGTCAACAAATGATCCAGGGACAGGATAAAATAAGCGGGGCCAAACCTTACCCAGCTAGGAGGATTGTACATGGAAAGTTCGTCTCGATGTTGGAGACGGCTGAACTCCTCCTTCTCCCCTTTATATAGCTCGGCCAGAATCTTGGCAAGAGTAGCGGGAGTCTCCGGGCCCTTTCGGCCGTAATGTGAGGCATCCTCTTCTTTGTTATAATGCCACAAGGGCAGTCCTCGATATTGGAGTGGCTAGACCCCCCGCGTTATAGAAATCGCCATCACCTCGACTATTGACAATCCGGACTGGGCAAGAGTTTTAATCTTGCCCAGTAGCAAGCTGATCTCTGCGCTATCCTCTTCCTCGAGGCTCCAAGGACGCCAGTTGTGGCGCTTTTTCAGCGGAGCGTTTGAAAACTCGGGGAGGCCTATGCGAACAGGGTCAGGTAGATCAACGTCGTCAATGTAGAACCATTCGGAAGGCCACTCTACGGGAGCTTTCTTTGGCGTGCTGGACAGGTATCCGGCCCCGGCAATGCGCCACACTTCGGCTCCTCCCACTTCAAAAATTGATCCACCTTGATTGCGAGGGACAAGGCAGAACAATTTTCTCCATAAATCAAAATGGGCCTCACAACCCAGGAATAGTTCGCATAGGGCGACATAACCCGCAATGTGGAGGATGGAGCCGGGGGTAAAATTGTGCAACTGGAGGCCATAGTACTCCAGCAGCCCTCAGAGGAATGGGTGAATTGGAAACCCCACTCCCCTCAGCAGATAGGGGACGAAGCATACCCGTTCTCCTGCAGACGGATTGGGAAAATCCTCTGCCTGGGTTTTGTCGTTGAAGGAGGCTAACCCTGCTCGAATAGGGACCAGATCTACTGGAGGGAGAAATCCCTGCACTTGCAGCTTCGCCAATCGGCTATGGGACACAGAGCACCTCTCCCACTCGCCTCTCTCTAGGTTGGAATGGGAAGAGGAGCTAGGATTGTTGGCCATGTTGGAATGGTCTTGCCTGGCGGTCTCTGAGGATTTTTTCCGCTTGGTGCCGAAATGATCTGAGATCCAATCTCTTTAAATAGATGCTCTTCCTTGCAGGATTCGGGTGTTATTTGCAAAAATACCCTGACTGTCTGTATTCGTTCGACACGTGGAAAACAAGGACATTAAGTGCAGAAGCCGAGGGAAGACATCGAATCTACGGCCGAATACACTACTTGGAAAGGAACCTACCTTGCAAAACCAAAGACAATCTATGTGCCGAACACCTTGCTACTGAAGACTGGTTCGGGGGCTACTGAGGGAGTCCTGGACTAAGGGGTCCTCAGGCGTCCGACCTGTTATCTATGGGCCAGACTGATGGGTTGTGAAGATACAAAGACCGAAGACTACACCCATGTCCGGATAAGACTCTCCTTCGCGTGGAAGGAAAGCTTGGCGAATAACTATGAAGATTCCATCTTATGTAACCGACTCTATGTAACCCTAGATCCCCTCGGTGTCTATATAAATCGGAGGTTGTAGTCCGGAAAGGATATAATCAATACCTTAGTCTTACAGGCTAGACTTCTAGGGTAGCCATTAAAATCTCGTGGTAGATCAACACTTGTAATACTCATATTCATCAATATCAATCAAGCAGGAAGTAGGGTATTACCTCCATAGAGAGGGCCCAAACCTGGGTAAACATCGTGTCCCCTGTCTCCTGTTACCATCAACCTTAGACGCACAGTTCAGGACCCCCTACCCGAGATCCGCCGGTTTTGACACCGACAGTTGGCACACATTTTCGTCTTGACTCTGCGGTAGAAACTTTGGGGCACTCTTTCAAGTTCTTTGTGTTGGTTTGAATAGATGAATCTAAGATTGTGTGATGCATATCGTATAATCAAACATGTGGATACTTGAGCTGACATTGGAGTATCTAGGCGACATTAGGGTTTTGGTTGATTTGTATCTTAAGGTGTTATTTTAGTACGAACTCTAGGGTTGTTTGTGACACTTATAGGAATAGCCCAATAGATCAATCAGAAAGAATAACTTTGAGGTGGTTTTGTACCCTACAATAAACTCTTCGTTTGTTCTCCGCTTTTAGTGACTTTGGAGTGACTCTTTGTTGCACATTGAGGGATTGTTATATGATCCAATTATGTTATCATTGTTGAGAGAACTTGCACTAGGCCTTGTTTCCAAGCATTGCAATAGCATTTTCGCTCAATTTTGTTACTAGTTACCTAGATGTTTTTATAGTTTCAGATTACAAAAACCTATATCTACCATCCATATTACACTTTTATCACCATCTCTTCGCCGAACAAGTGCACCTATACAATTTACCATTGTATTGGGTGTGTTGGGAACACAAGAGACTCTTTGTTATTTGGTTGCAGGGTTGTTCGAGAGATACCATCTTCATCCTATGCCTCTCATGGATTGATAAACCTTAGGTCATCCATTTGAGGGAAATTTTCTATTGTCCTACGAAACTCTGCACTTGGAGGCCCAACACGAGTCTACAAGAAGAAGGTTGCATAGTAGACATCAAGCTCTTTTCTGGCGCCGTTGCCGGGGAGGTTAGTGCTTGAAGGTATATCTTTAGATCTTGCAATAGAATCTTTTAGTTTCTTGTTTTATCACTAGTTTAGTTTAGAAAATAAAAGTACAAAAAATGGAATTGAGGTTGCCTCATTTGCTTCATCTTTTTAATGTGTTTCGTGAAAATAAGTTCCGATAATTGTGCCGAAGTGTTAGAAGAAGAATGCATTAAAATGTTTGGCACTAAATCTTTGAATGATAAGAATGATTGCAATGTTGTTAGTATGAATTCTTTGAATATCCATTATGCTAATGATATGCATAGCCATAAGCTTGGGGATGCTATGTTTGATGAAGATGATACTTTTTGTCCCTCAAGTTTTAATGAGCAAATTTACTATGATGAAAGAATGCCTCCTATCTATGATGATTATTGTGATGACACATATGCTATAAAGAATAATGATAACCATGATACTTGTCATCTTGATTTCAATTTTCAATCCCATTATAGTTATTTTGTTGAGTTTTCTCCCACTATTCTAAATGAGAAGAATTTTGCTTATGTGGTGAGTAGTAAAATTTATGTGCTTGTGCATCTTGAGAATAATGCTATATGTGATAGTTATACTGTTCAATTCATTCATTATGCTACTTAAAATTATTATGAGAGAGGAACATATGCTTCTACTATTGCAATAATATCAAGTTTGCTCTCTACATGTTGAAAATCTTGAAGTTTTGCTTGCTTTACCTTCCTATGCAAGTTGATTCTTATTCCCATATGTTGTTTGCTCACAAAATCCATAAGAATAGGAAGTGGTTTAGACTTAAATCTCCTAGTCATATGCTTCATGATGCTCCCATTATGTTTCAATTCCTATCTTTTACATGAGCATCATTGAAATCATCATGCCTAGCTAGAAAGGCATTAAAGAAAAGTGCTTGTTGGGAGACGACCCAACACCATTACCTACTGTTTTTGTGTGTACACATGATTATGATACTGTAGTAATCATCTTTTATAGCTTTTGTTTCAATAAAGTGCCAAGTAAGACCTTTGGGAGGGCCTATGGTGATAGTTGATTTGATCTTGCTGTAAAATAGAAACTTTTGCGCTCAGGAAAACAATTCTCATTTTCAACAGAGCATCATAAAATAATTATTCTTTTTGAAGAAGATTTATAAAATAATTCTTAGGTTTTCCTAATTTTCCAGAATTTTTGGAGTTACAGAAGTATTCGAGAGTTACAGATTACTACAAACTGTTATGTTTTTGACAGAATCTATTTTCGACACATAGTTTGCTTATTTTCTAGTTTCTATGGCTTATATTGCTTAATATAAATTTTGGAAATGATAGGTTAAAGTACCTAAGTGGTGATTTATTTTCTTAGAATTTCTGTTGAGTTTTGTGTTGTGAAGTTTTCAAGTTTTGGGTAAAGTTTTGATGGACTGCGGAATAAGGAGTGGTAAGAGCCTAAGCTAGGGGATGCCCCGGATGGCATCCCCTCTTTCGTCTTCATTCATCGGTGACTTTACTTGGAGCTATATTTTTATTCACCACATGATATGGGTGTTGCTTGGAGCGTCATTTTATTTTATTAGGATTTTCTTGCTGTAATTTATAGTAATGTTTTTGTAGCGACCCGACCTCAAACGGTCAAGCCTCTGTGTATCTGTGCCATCCCTGGATCAGTATGCTGGCACACACAATACATCAATGTATATACCAAAGTGCAATCACATGTATAAATAACGTAAAACTGATATATACCTCATATGTCTCAGCGGAAACAATCAAACGGGTGTGGAGTCCCATCAACCCCAACGGCAAGTTGAGTGTAGACCGTAACCCTACAACGTAACTCTTACTCGCCGTTGAAAATCCTGCAACATAAGACGTTGCAGCCCTGTTGGTCAGTACATTGAATGTACTGGCAAGTCACATCATAAGAATAATGAACCTATGTGTACATGCAATTTGGCTGGTAGAAAGCTCTAAGTTTAGTTTTTTGCATAAAGCTAATTTTTCCCTAGAATAAGAGATTTTATTCTACTACTACAAAATAGCATAGGATGAATTGGCAAACCCAACTCAATCCATTACCAAAGTTTCATTTAAAACCCAACTATTTAATTAAGGGTGATGAGATCTCCCAGCATTTCCACTACTAGATGCTCAAGTTGTTTGTAACCGGGGACACGGCTAATCGATTAGGTTTTAACACTCCGTAGAGGTTTGCGCACTTTTCCCCACAAGACTCGATCGCCTCCCTTAAAGTTCTCGCACTGCCTGGCGTTTGAGAACAAGATGACAGAGACATAGTCTTTCGAAAGTATTTCCTCTCAACCCACAGATAGGCCGGTACACCTACTCATTCTACATCTGCTAGCATATCTCAGAAGAGGTCACACTAACTACTCAACTAAGCCAGACACATATAGGCTTGTAGCTGCACACGTAAGCTTCTAGACATGAAAATTCGTTTGATCCCTTTAAGCCTAGGCGGCCGACCACTAGTGGTGCACCACCATGGATTAACCATGCATGCTCCCACTGTACTTCGCCACCATTCAAACCAAATACCACCCAGATAGTTCATTTATAAGTCTTGGTCCTGATTACTACTCTGTCACTCATGCCTCACCATGTTCGCTTCCCAAACCACGTCTACATTTAGCGAGGCAAAAATAAACATACACGGTGGTGACAAGGATGTATAGATCAGACCTACCTCAAATGAACTACTAGGTAATGGCATAGCCATCTGGCAACAATAAATCCTACCATGCAATCCTACCACATAAGGACTAAGTGCATAAATAAAGCATAGGTAATTGGAAGATTGGTAAAATGTGAACTTGCCTTGATACTGGTAGTTGAATTCTAGAGATCGATAGTACTCGACTTCGCACTCCCGACAGTCTATCCTCAAAGTAAAATAACATACATAAGCAATCATTTCAGAGAACCGAATAACATGCAACATGAAAAGACTTGGAAAAACCAAATGAAAATCCAACACATTCAACCATCACAAAAGTATTCTAAGTGCAAAAGAACATATGACATGGGGTTCAAAATTTGTGATGTGACCTATCGTGCATATAAAGCATACTAGTAAAAACATTAATGGACAAACTCTAGTGTGTGGAAATTATTGTGAGATGTCAAAGTCATAGGGTTTGGCTACGGTGAAAAAGTGCAAAAAGAATCAACTCAAACTGAGCTACGGTTTAGTATATATGGCCATTTGAAGTGTGAATTCAAATCTAAATAATTTCAAATTTGAATATGACAAAAGTTTACAAAAATGAAACCACTGGATAGATCTAATCATGAAGAAGAATTTGCCGCTGGTTTCATCAAATTTGGAGTTACGGTTAAAAAGTTGTGGCTAACTAAAATTCAGGGACCAATCTACAATTTCAGGGACTAGATGGTGAAACAGAAAATAAACTAAAACTATGAACATGTCCTCGAATACGTGGCAGATTCCTACTGGCCGAGCAGCGTTCGCTGCAGAAGCTATTCGGCGAACATCCGCTATGTAAGAAAAATAGCTACCGTGGTTTAATATAAAAAACTCGAGATCGGTTTCACTAAACTGGACGGTATATTAAAAACCAGAGTTAACCGGTCTAACACTAATGAAAAAATGAATGGGCGAACGACTGCTTATAGTGTGAAGACGACGACGACGATGACAGGGGCCGGCGGCGCAGGCTTCGGCCGGTGGACGTGGCGGCGGCTCCGGCGGTCCTCAGCGGCGGCGAAGGGGTCTGGGAGGTCGGGTGCGGCATGGGTGGCGTGTTGGTGGGGTCGGCGGGTGGCGGAGTGGCCGGTGACGAGCGGAGGGAGGGAGCGGCGTCCGGAGCTCCGGTGAGGGCGCGGCACGTTAGGGCGGCGCTCTGGCAAACCTAGAGGCAAAAGCAAGATGTCAAGGAGATGCGCACGGGCACGAGCAAAAGACTGTCAGAAAGATGGGGGTCGGGATGGCTCATCAGTGATGCAATCAATGGCGGAGCGGCTCGGCTCCGGCAAGATGCGGACGGACGGTGTGGCAGCTAAGAGCGGCGTGGGATGACGTGAGAGAGCTGAATGGAGAGAGGGGGTCTGGGGATATTTATAGGCGAGGCTAAGGCATCGGGGAGCAGCGGATAAGCCTCATCCGAGCGAGGAAGACGGCCGGCGACTAGCGCGGTGTTTATCCCGTGCAGCTCGGGAGGTTGAAGACGACCTGGGGAGTGGGCCCCACTAGCAGCAGCAGTGGGAGAGGGCGAGCGAGGGAAGAGGGATGAGCGGGCGAGCGACGCGAGCACTCGGGCACTGGGGGCAGGCCGTGGGCCGAAGTGCGGCTGGGCCGGCGAGTGAGGGAGAGGAGAGAAAGTGCGGTGAGTTGGGCCTCTGGTTTTTTTTAAACAGACACAAGAATAAAGGGAAAACAAATAAAATTAAAAAATTATATATAGGCATATTATATACCAAAATGTTCAGAAAAATAGCAGCAATATGATGAACTATTTTTCAAGTTCAAATAAATTCCATAAAAATTTCTAAAAGTCAAAGTGCTACTATTGCATTTAAAATAAATAAAAATTATTTTTAAAATAGCAAATTGATTTCAAATATATGTTCTCCTAATTTTCTATTGAAGGGAATCATTTTACCCTTATTTCCATTTATTTATTTTTAGGAGAAAAATAATTTGAATTAATACTAAATAACTCCCAACGGGATTTGAAATTTGGAATGTCAAATAACTTCAAAGTGACTTTCAAGTTATTCCTTTGAAACTTCCAACTCTCTTTCTTAGAATTTGAAGAAGTCATTTTATCTCCCCTCATGAACTCATTGAGTTGCTTAAAGTTTCTAAATTCGACATATTCTCAATGGAATTCAAATCATTTTCAAACCCATTTTCATTTCTTTAAATGGAAGAAGTCATATTATCTTCACTCTAGGGTTTTGTGATGAAATAAATTTGAATGCAGGGAGATCAAAATGCAAGATGGAATGTCTTGGGGAAGTCCTTGTATTCCCTCTCATGCAACTTTCAGAAGTTCCAATTTCACACAATCAATCACACAACAAACAAACAATCATAATTAATTATTTAATATAACATTTCAAAATTTAGAATTTTGGGATGTTACAAACAACCACCCTTAAAATGAATCTCTTCCTCAAGATTCGGAGAGGCTAGAAAGAAGGTTAGGTTTGGGGGGGGGGGTCTTCTTGAAAATCCATTCATTAACACAAGGTATGGGGTACTACCACCCTTAGAAGCATGGTTACGGTTCAAACAAAACTCATGCACTCCATCGTTTGTGTTGACGATGTCATTCTTCTCATATTCTCGGGGATAACTCTTTCACTAGTGCTCTTCCGGTAAGGACATGACCTTTTCCTCAAAATCTGGAGTCCTTGCATCAAAATAACATCCTTCCGAGACTGGGTCTTCTTTGCTGTCAGGCTGTCGCCAATGCTAAACAACTATTGAAAATCTCATGGTGGTCGACAATTACTGGTTATCCTGTAGGAAATGGGTCTGGGTTGAACCTCACCGCATAACCTATGATTGGCAGTAGGTGCATGTACAAGGTTTCCATCGTCCTGCCATCCTAAGGCTTTTGGTTTGTCGTGTCAACACTCTTCTAGTGTTTTAAGGCTCTCTGAATTTCCATCAACATATGATAGTTCATGAGAGAAGTCTCCGGTATGGGGGCCAATCCATCCTGTACTTGAATCATTACCACATACGCAGATAGTGAATCACGTACTCTAACACTTGGGCATCCTCACAAGCATTGCAGAACTTCTCTTCTCCATGATCTGGGTTCGTGTAAATCCATTGGTTCTGCAAGCCAAACAAAACCTCTATCGTTTCTTCACAACTCTCGGGTTTACGTAACCTCCTATGAAACGCCTGCTGATGAAATCATAGCTTCTTCCAGAATTCTTCCTGCAACAAGGTTGTGCTTGTTCCTTTTCAAATCCTGGGTCCTGTGGGTTATGGTCCCACTTCAACACTTGTCTAACTTTAACTCATCCTTGGAGTTACTATTGTTCCATATTCCAACATTACATCTCGTTTAAATCCAATAGTACTTCATTCCTTCACACTCTTGTGGTAACCATCATAAATAAAACCAAACTCCAACCCATTTGTCCAAACTCCACTCTATGGAATACATTTTCTTTTCCATTGGTCAAGTGTTCACACAGACAAGTATTGTAAAAAACGCACTGGTTCATCCATAATTCATATTCTACTCATATCAAATCCTTTATTACATCCTTAACCACTTCTCAAAACTCAAATTTCAAAATTACTCTATTACAAATGTTTCCATCCACATAGTTTGGTATGGTAAAGCATTGCTTCCATCTTTATTCATTTGCCCTACTTGAAGATGCTTCAGTCCCGCTAGAATTGTGCGATCTGATCCTTCAAATCATCGATGTTTTGCTTCATCGTGGTGGCCATGAGCTTCATCTCCATCATCTCTGCATGCACCTCCCTCAGGTATTCCTGAGTGTGACGGAATCTTGCTTATAGTATTTCTCCAATCTGACGTATGGCTTCCATAGCAGCTTCATGAACATAGTCGAAGAATGTTGCTTGTGGTACTCGAGAAATGAAAAAGTATTGCCCCATAGTCTTTGGGAAGACTCCCTTCACATGGTGGAGGTGTACCTCCACGTACCAAAGTTCAACTCCATTCTCCATAAAAGGATAACCCTTGTAGACTGCATCTCCTTCAAGATGAATATGCTTCATCATGTCCTTCAGGATTTTTGGGTAATCCTAATCACTAGTCAGGGTCATGATCATTTCCGGGCCCTTGAGAAAAGACTCGTAAAGGGTTGTCATCTGCAGGTATAAGATAAAGGGGGTACTTAGGATAATGTATGTATTTCCTTGGGTGAAATGTGGTTGTTTTTCTGGGAAAGGTTTGGGTCATCTTGTCCATGGGTTCAACGTTTAAGTCTGGGTGACATGGTGAGAGAGGCACTAACAATCAACAAACAACTCATGACACCTCATATGATATTCCAAAAATATCAACTTTTATTGCTTCACGAACTATTACAATTCCCATTTCATAACTCAACTCAACATCCTCAATGAAAATAAAAGTATGTTCCACATTTATTACATGCTTTATTCCAATATCAAGATCTCAACTACTCAGCTCAAGCTTTCCTCGGGTCTGAACATTTCCTGGCAAAATATCCTACTTCCTTGCAGCGTAAACAAATGACGTCAGACAAATCCAGGGGCTTCCTGGTGGTTATCTTGGCTCCTTGGGTTATTGGCTTCCTTTCTGGGCATTTTCTAGCATAATGACCACTATGCTTGCACTTGAAACATGTGATATGACGTTGGTCCTTCTTTGCAAAAACTGGGTTGTTAAGGGGATTCATGCTCTTTCTCTTCCTCGACTTCTTTGTTCCGATCAATTCTTCTATGTATTGTGGATCAAACTCCACTTATTTTGTTGGGAAGTCTCCCAGATACTCTTGGCTTTGCTTCGTGAAATACAGTGAAAAATGTCCTTCTTCTCCACATGAATAGCAAGCATTGGAGTAAAATCTGTTTAGGCTTTCTCCATCAGGGTCGTCAACATCTTTCTTCATCACATGTTCTTTTAAACTTTCCCTCAGGGCTTCTTTCATTCCTTCCTTCTACTCCTTGGTAATTTCTTGTACCTTGGGGTAAATATGACACTAGGTAGGGTAGTGTGTAGCTCCTTCGCACAAGAAACAAGTAACCTACCTAGTTGGGCATTCTTTCGCTGGGTGATTTCCTTAACAATGAGGGCATCCATCCTTGTGTTCTTCATGGGTGTGTCCTATTTCTCCGCATATCTTGGAGTCACAAGGTTCCTTCATCGGTTTAATACCATGCTTCCGGATAAGACGGGATCCCAATAGAGTCTTCTTCAATTCCTCCCAAGTTTGTGCTCCATTACATACTTGTATGGCCTGATGCATTTTCCACCAGGTTGCCGCACTTTTTGTAAAGTACTGAAGAGCATATTGAACCTCATACTTCCTTGAAACCAACTTTCTCCTAAAGTGATTCTCCATGTTTTGAATCCATATCTCTACCTCCAACTGAGTGATCGGTCCAGAGAATACAAGTCCATCTGCATTCATCATCTATGAGGTCCAAGGGTTTTGGCAATGAGATAAGAGGGATGGAAGGAGATATACACAATACAACAAAGTAGTTTTCAAAATAGGTTTTATTTTGTGGCTGCTGGAAAACACAAACAATGACAGCTCACAAATCATCACATCTAACATAAGTATATAACATGGGTTTGGTCTTCTAAGGGTCATATAAATCTTGGAATTCTTTAATGTCTTCAGATTCTTCGAGTCTTTGACTGTTGTTGTATGATGAAGTCCTCTTTACTCTGAAGTGGTCCTCAGTTGTCCGATATCTTGCCCTTCTCGGAGTGGTCTCATCAGTTGATCCTCCGTGTGGTCCAAAGGGAATGGGGTATCACTACTAGGAAAATGGCTATAGATGGGATTGACACTAATGGCGCACCAGAAAGATGGTGCGCCATTAGTATATACTAATGGCGCACCACAATCTGATGCGCCATTAGAGTTTAAACAACTAATGGCGCACCATGCTACGGGTGCGCCATTAGTATCAAATTTTTTTTAACTAGTGCGCCTGTCCAAACATACTAATGGCGCATCCCGGCAAAGTGCGCCATTAGTAGTTGTAACTACTAATGGCGCACTGGGCAGCAGGTGCGCCATTAGTATAGAAACTTTTTTTTTGAACTAGTGCGCCTATCCAAACATACTAATGGCGCATCCCGCCTAAGTGCGCCATTAGTAGTTGTAACTACTAATGGCGCACCTGGCAGTGGGTGCGCCATTAGTATAGTTTTTTTTTGAACTAGTGCGCCTATCCAAACATACTAATGGCGTATCCTGCCCAAGTGCGCCATTAGTAGTTGTAAGTACTAATGGCGCACCATGCAAGAGGTGCGCCATTAGTAAGTGGGCAGCAACAAGATATTTGGGACAGCCTCTCCTACCCACACACTCACTTTCTCCCCACTTCATTCTCTCCACCTCCTCCTTGTCTCGGGTGCCTCCTCTTTTTCACCTCATTTCCACCATAGATTCATTCAAATTAAGTGGTTAAATTACCTTGTTTTAATAGGTAAGTAAGGGGGGAAGCTATATTTAGGTTGTTCTCCTTACAACAATGTGCACATGCACTTTTTACGGCCTAGCTAGATCTATGTATGTTCGTGGTGTTGCATATGTTTGTGGTGTTGCATATGTGTTTGTGTTTGGAGGTGTACCGGTATTTGATATGCGATAGTTGCCAATATTTTGCCGGAATGTTGATTCATTTCCGTTTCGGCGAGAATTTTGGCATTAAGCATTCTTTTTGGTCCTATTTTTAGGGAAGGTCATGCCAAATTTTTGTTTGGTTCTAAAATATCGTTTTGCTCTACCCCGCAGGCGACCATGGTCCGCACGATGACCGAAGGCATCGTGAATAGGTTTTTGAGGTCCGCGAAGGCCGAGATGCTTCAAAAGAACGAGACGGAGATAAGATGTCCGTGTCGAAGATGCAAGCTGAAGAGCCTTATTGCGGACCCGGATTCTGGGCAGGTGCGGGACCACCTGCTGTTGCGTGGTTTCATGGATGGCTATCGGTGGCAAGGTGATGAAGATGACTACGAAGTCGTCCATGCGGGCCGGGCAAGAAATGAGGAAGGGCAGCAAGACAACCACCGCGGCTCGGGCGGGCGAGAAGACGAAGAATCCCCAGGAGATGATCACGACTGTGATGCTGTACACAGTCATCATGTAGAAGATGCAGGACATGATGATGAGGAAGATGCCGGAGCAGGCGACGGGCATGATCATGAAGATGATGATGCCGGCGGAGCAGACGACGCTGGACCATCGATGGGCTGGGTGCAGGACCCTCATATTCAAGAGCTGCTTCTCAAGCAGACGGATAACGCAAGAGCTGCCGCCCGAGAGAAAGCCAAGATGGATCAACTTGAGTTAGACGCGGTTACTCCATTGTATGAAGGATGCAGGCCCGAGGATACCCGCCTGAAAGTAACGCTCATGGCCCTGGAGATGAAGGTAAAACACAAAATGACCGACGCATGCTTCGACGAGAACATGTCATTCTGGCACGAACGTCTTCCCAAGGGGAACAAGTGCCCGACCAGTTTGGAGGAGGCGAAGAAAATCGTGTGTCCTCTGGATTTACCGCACGTGAAATACCATGTGTGCATGAACAATTGCATCATTTATCGGGACGAGCACGCGGAGTCTACAATATGTCCGGTGTGCGGTGTCACTCGATACAAGAAGAGGAAGAAAGCTCCTCGAAAAGTGGTGTGGTACTTTCCGATCACTCCTCGTCTGCAGCGGTATTTCGCGGATCCTAAGGTAGCAAAGCTCCTACGTTGGCACGCGGATAGGGAGGAGAAGAAGCGAGAAGATGACGCAAATGATCCGGAGATAGATAAAAAAGACAAGATGCTGAGTCACCCTAAGGATGCGAGCCAGTGGCAAGCATTGAACTTCGAATACCCAGAATTTGGGAACGATCCAAGGAACATCGTGCTGGGCGCGAGCACCGATGGAGTCAATCCGTTTGGCAGCCAGAGAAGCACACATAGCACCTGGCCTGTGTTTGTGTGGATGTACAACCTTCCCCCCTGGTTGTGCATGAAGAGGAAGTACATTCACATGAGTATGCTAATTGAAGGGCCGAAACAACCAGGGAACGACATCAATCTGTATCTGGGGCTGCTGAAAGAGGAGCTTGACACGCTGTGGAAAACGCCAGCCAATACGTGGGACGCCGCAGAGAAAGAGTATTTCCCTATGAGAGCCGCACTGCTCACGACGGTGCACGACTATCTCGGTTACGGATATCTTGCGGGGCAGGTAGTCCACGGATTTTCTGGATGCGTAAGGTGCATGGATGACACAACGTATCGCCAGCTAGATAGAGATCCCGGGTCTTCGAAAACCGTGTTCATGGGACATCGAAGGTGGCTTCGCGACGATGACCCGTGGAGGAAACGCAAGGATCTGTTCGATGGTGAAACAGAACCCCGAAAACGCCCGTGTACGAGGAGCGGCGAGGAAATAGACAAGCTGTTGAAAAATTGGAAAGACTGCCCACTGCCGGGAAAGAAGCAAAAGGCGCCAGAGCCGGGAAAGAAGCGAAAGGCGCCAGAGCCGCTGCTGAAGGTATGGAAAACGAGGTCTGTTTTCTGGGACTTGCCGTACTGGAAGATCCACCGTGTGCCTCACAGCCTTGATGTCATGCATATCACGAAGAACGTGTGCGAGAGTCTGCTTGGTACCCTGCTCAACATGCCAGAGAGGACCAAAGATGGGCCGAAAGCAAGGGCAGACTTGAAATCAATGGGCATCAGGCAGGAGCTTCACGCTATATATGATGATGATGATGATGATGATGATGATGATGATGATGATGATGATGAGGCGAAGCAGGACACAGAAAGTCGTCGCAAAGGCAAAAAGGCCAAGAAGACCGGAAATGACTACCCTCCCGCGTGCTTCACTCTAAGTCAGGAGGAGATCGAGCAGTTTTTCACCTGCCTCCTAGGAGTAAAACTTCCTTACGGTTACGCGGGGAAGATAAGCAGATACCTAGACCCAGCGAAGCAGAAGTTCAGCGGGATGAAGTCTCACGACTGTCACGTGCTGATGACGCAGATACTTCCAGTTGCAATCCGTGGGATCATGGACGCGCACGTCCGTGAAACGCTATTTGGCCTATGCAACTTCTTCGACGTCATCTCTCGGAAGTCGATTGGCGTGAGGCAACTCAGAAGGCTACAGGAAGAGATCGTGGTGATACTATGCGAGCTTGAGATGTACTTCCCGCCCGCATTCTTCGACGTTATGGTGCATCTGCTGGTCCATATAGTGGAGGATATCATCCAACTCGGGCCGATGTTCCTGCACAGCATGATGCCGTTCGAAAGGATGAATGGTGTCATCAAAGGATACGTTCGCAACATGTCACGTCCAGAAGGAAGCATAGCCAGGGGCTTTCTGACCGAAGAGTGCATCTCCTACTGCACGAATTATCTAGGCATCGAGAACCCCGTTGGTCTGCCCGTCAACAGGCACCTCGGCAGGCTCGCTGGATGGGGTCACCGTGAGGGTCGCCGCGAAATGCATGTCGACTTCGAGGGTCGACTCGCCGACTTTGAAAGAGCAAACCTAGTCGCGCTACAACACATAGACGTGGTCGATCCTTGGTTGGTAGAGCACAAAACCTTTATTAAAAAGACGTACAATGACCGAGGCCAACAGAGGACGGACGGAGATATACTCAAAGAGCACAACTCATGTTTCACGCGTTGGTTCAAGCATAAGCTTCTGTCGTACCCTTTACATGAGGATTCTTCCGCGGAAGAACAACTCATATTCGCCTTGTCACAGGGCGCCGAGCACAACCTGATGACCTATGAGGCGTACGATATCAACGGCTACACATTCTACACCGAGGCCAAGGACATGAAGAGCGATGGTTATCAGAACTCCGGGGTAACGATGGAATCCTACACCGGTAACGACAAGGACAGATACTACGGAAGGATCGAGGAGATCTGGGAGCTGAGCTACGCTGGAGAGAAGGTCCCGATGTTCCGTGTCAGATGGGCCAAGAACGTCATAAAAGAAGACCGGTATTTCACCACCATGGTTATACCCGAAGCCAAATCCAAGACCGCGGGCGCAAACGTCACCGCGAAAAATGAGCCATGGGTACTGGCTTCCCAAGTGGACCAATGCTTCTTCATTACCGACCCGCCAAAGCCCAGTCGTGTTGTCGTGAGGAGAGGCAAAAGGAAGATCATCGGAATGGATGGAGTAGCCAATGAGCAAGACTTCGACAAGTACGGCGACCCGAGGATCGAACATGACGACGATGATGAAGTAGCAGCATACACCACAAGAAGAAGCAGGACCACCCTACCTAAAGGACGTCCGTTCCACAGAAGAACTCCATTTGCGAAAAAGAAGGGCAAGAAGATTGTGAACAGATAGCTAGCTAAGATCGATTGTATTTAAATCGTAGCCTTCATTTCTCGATTGTATTTCATGGGTACTTTTTGAACTATCATGAATATTTTTAAATTTCATGGACACTCGATCTCGATCCCCCTCCATCTCGATCGCTATCCCACCTTGCCAGATCCGGCCCCCCTCGCCGCCGAGCACCCCCCAGTCCACCGGCCGCCGCCGCCGACCCCCCGCACCCTCGATTCCCCTACCCAACCGCCGCCGCCGACCCCCCGCACCCCGCGCACCGTCTTATAAAAAAAATTAGTATCAAACAGCTTTTTAAATGCTACTGTCTTATAAAAAAAATATTACTGTTATTATTTAAACAAGTTTGAACATATTTAAACACAAATAAGTATCAAACAGCTTTTTAAATGCTAAAAAAAATTTGTGGAGCCCACCTCGATCCCCCTCCATCTCGACCGCTATCCCACCTCGCCAGATCCGGTCCCCCTCGGCGCCGAGCACCCCCCAAGTCCACCGGCCGCCGCCGCCGACCCACCGCACCCTCGATTCCCCTACCCAACCGCCGCCGCCGACCCCCCGCACCCCGCGCACCGTCTTATAAAAAAAATAAGTATCAAACAGCTTTTTAAATGCTACTGTCTTATAAAAAAATATTACTGTTATTATTTAAACAAGTTTGAACATATTTAAACACAAATAAGTATCAAACAGCTTTTTAAATGATAAAAAAAAATTTGTGGAGCCTGGGATTCGAACCCAGGACCTCCTGGTGTGAGAACTGGCTACTGACCAGTCGAGCTAGTAGAGGGGACTTGGTGTGGATCAGGTCAGGTGGGAGATAACCTGTTGGCTCGAGCAGAAATAAAAAAAAGTACTAATGGCGCACCAGGGTGAGGTGCGCCATTAGTGTGGATATACTTATGGCGCACCGGGGGGTGGTGCGCCATTAGTATTGTGCCCCCATCCATATTTTTCCTCCCCGGCCCTCGATCCCCTTCTCGCCCTCGCCCTCGATCCCCTTCCCCTCCCCTCTCCTCTCCTCTCCCGACGCCGCTGCCCCGCCGCCTCGACGCCGCCCCGACGCCGCGACGCCGCCCCGACGCCGTGAGACGCCACGACGCCGCCCTCTCCTCTCCCGACGCTGCCGCCCTGCCGCTTTCCCCACGGAGAAGGAGGAGGAAGAGGGGGCGCTCGCCGTTGACCTCGCCCGGCCGACTCCGGTGGCCAGGCCGACTCGCCATCGCCCCGCCGCCCTCGTCGCCGGTGGCCCGGACGCCGCCCCGTCCACACCACCTAGTTGAAATTCCCAAACCATCTCTATAGACAGCTGCTTGATATGGAGTGCAGGGCAAGTTTTACCGCTGCCAGCACCACCAGCTGCTTGAAATTCCCAAACCTAGTTGTAATTTAGTTGTTGTGATCTGCAGACTGCAGGCATCATTCTGGAGTTTAATGGAGTGCAGGGCAAGTTTTACCTGTATCCGAATTGTTTGTTTGTTACACCATCGAATTGTTCGCTTGTTTCATGTCATGGAAGAAACCGGTCTGCTGCTTGATAACTTTATATTAGTTTCACAATGCACCATGTGTAATATTTTGGTTTATCATGAGATTTTGCAGTAATCAATTGTCACATACCTTTTTTCCTTTTTGCGGGGGCTTTTCACATTTGTTATGTCTCATCAGTCATCTTGAGAATGATATTTGCAAGTGACTAAGTCGACTACCTTGCATCAAGATATACCTACAGCTGCACAAAATGTTATGTGTAGTTTAGTTTCTGGAGTAGGTTTCAACTCCATTCAAACATTCAGAAGCACCTAAAAGAACCCCACACCATGGAAACTCACAATTAGTAGCGTCGATGTTATCTGCTAGTTTTCAAATAATTAGAATTTCTTATTGCAAGATGCCCACCGCTAGAGAACAACCATTGATGTTATCACCTACTGTTTCGTTTATTCTTAAGAGGTTTGGTTATATAACTCAGCGGCATTTTAATTCCCGATAATTGGGTTTACACTGGAGTATTTTATTTCTGTGGGGAGAGGGAGAGAAGCCAGTGCAGGGTGTGGGAAGCACCTCTTCATGTGATTTTTTTTGCTTTATTGTGTAATTTTTTTTCTTGAGGTCCTGACCGTAGAACAACCGTTCTATGGTATTTTTTTCAATTATGTACAAACAGTTACAAGGTTGGAAAAGGAAAAGGTCTATAAAACTTCAGTTTTTGCTAACATTAGGAGATTAAAGGTCCCTTGTGATGTATTTATGTAAATTGTGTTAAAGGGGGACTAAAATGCAAAGCTTCTGACTTGAAGATCCAACTATTCTGGCTATGAACAAGAATAAATTTTAGAGAGATTCCATGAAAGGATTATAAGTTGTTGTTGATCCAAGTGTTGAAGGGATCTACTTTCCTTTGCTTTGATATGTATGCCGGACAGCCTCTTTACAGGTAGAGATACCCTGTTCAAGGACAGGGGGGCGGGGGTGTGAACTTTGTGAAATCCTGTCCTATTGATGACTTTGCAAACTTAAGTAAGGGTGGTTGTCCATGGTACTGAGCGCTGCTGTTTCTATGCCAAGTCTTAAATATTTCCATTGTTTATTGTTAAAAAGCTTTCCTCATTTTGGTGACTTTACAGAATAAGTAAATCTTAACTAGCAGTGGTTAATAATTAAGTCTTCTTCTTTTTCCTTTGCAGCTCACATCCCACTGTACCTGTAGCAGTAAGACAGAAAAAGATGATCCACAATACTCTAGTTTATATGCAGAGAAATTACTTAAGAATACTCTAGTTTTAATAAGAATACTCTAGTTTTAATAACACAATATTTAGTGCTAACCAAACAGGTCACAGTAAATAAAACTATGATATTTGAAAAAACTACAGTATTCTTAGAATACTTAGAAAATACTTTACTATCAAACAGGGCCTGATTGATTTGGTTGCTTGATTTGGTTTAATGGCTGCTGGCGTCTGAATGTTGTCTCCTAGTTTAATGGGTACCATAATTGTTTCCGTTGATTTGGTTGTCACTCTCCTCTGGATGAGATGAGATTGAGTTTGAGATTGAGATTGAGATGCTGTCTGACTTGCAGTTAGCACAGCATTTTCTTAAGCTATGATGAATCTGGAGATTAAACTGGTACCTCAAACTCAAACTACCATCACCAATCAGGCTGGAAACTGAAACCACCAAACCAAACTATCTCAAATTAATGGTTAAGTTCCAGCTAACTATCTCAAATAAAGGAAGATGGACCTAATTAGTCTGATGTAAATTTTCTACTGCACTGGAACATAATATTGCAAGGCTGCTTTGATTGATGTGTCTGGTCAAATATGTATATATGATTAAGGTCAGTGCTGTGTTTCTCAGGTTTCACACTGCAATGACCAATGTTCTTTCCTAGAAACAGATAACTGGATTTACTTGGGCAAGGTCGCTACAGCTTTATGCCTATTTCAGTGATTATTAACTTTATAAGAATGCAAATATATGATTTAAAACTTAGCATCTCTTGTTCTGCAAGATACTGTTGTCCAATAAATAGTAGCAGCGACAATCAGTTCTTGGTACAGTGTGTAGTCCTGCAGAATACTAAGGTGTGGTACAGGCGCACCTTAGTCGGGCTTAATGTTCAGATGCCCCGGGCTCCACAAGCTTTTATGAAAATGTATCATGTCACTGTCCGTGACTCTCTCTTTTTTGCATGTTGTGATGAAGGCCTTTTTTGCCTTGTCCACCCGAGAGGCCCTTGAGTTTGCTGGAATGTCGATTAACTTCCGTTCCAGCAAATTCGGGTACTCCATATGTCCTATTTTCAGCAAAGGTCATGCTGAAATTTTCCGTGAATTTTAGCATGACTTTGCTAAAAATAGGACATATGGGGTACTTGTGACTAATGCATGGGCCGGGGTATCTTAGTAGTTAATTAAGTAGGATCAAGTGCCCCGGCGTACTTGTGACTAATGCATGGCTTTTAGGGTGCCTCGGTGTCGATAAAAACCGAAATGATGAAAAGTTAGGCTTTTAGGGTGCCTTGGCGTCGAAAAACCCTCAATGATAAAAGCTTAGATTTTAGGATGCCTCGGTGTCGACAAACCCTAAATGATGAGACCATGATCTTGTTCCTTGACAATAACCAACTTTTTGACCAAACTTTGTTTCTATTTAGAGAGAAACATGGCCCACAACGATGAGGCCGGGGGTTCGGGCGGCAAGGCATTCTGGGAGCTGTCCCAGGAGATGGAGGAACAACCTCACTTGTATGAGGCCGCCGCCTTCCCCACCGATCCTGAGACCACGGATGGTGCCGCCGAGGATGACCACACTGATGCCACCACTGATGGTGCCGCCGAGGATGCCACCACTGATGATGGCGGCGCACGCACAGATAGCAGCCAGCCGAAGAGGCAACGGAAGGACCGGCGCCCGATCGTGCTCCGCACCCTCAAGGAGGAAGTTACTGAAGTGGACTCCAACGGGAATCCAACGGCGCCCGAACGAATAGTCAAGGGGTACTCGCTTCAGCTCGGGTGCATTGTCCGGAGCACCGTCTCGATCAACACCGAGAACCTGAGGCATCCTGACCGGGGGAATTTGCGCCACCTCCTCTTCACGAAGCTGCACGAACGATACAAGTTCCCCGCTGAATTCGAAAACACAAGCCTCAAAGGGAATAAAGTGAACAATGCTGCCCTCACGAAGATGAGCAAGGCCCTGTCTACTTGGAAAAGCAATGTGAAGAGAATGATCGAGAAAGGTGAGAGTTATGAGAAGATCAAGGAGAAAAATCCTTCCATCACCGAAGATGACTACAACGACTTCAAGATCAATTGCTCGAGCACCGCAAGCTCCCAATCAAGTGAGTGGGGGAAACAAATGCGGGAGCTGAACATAGGGGAACACACACTCGGTCCCGGCGGTTACAGAGTGGCGGAGCCTATATGGGACAAGGAGGAGGCGGACCGTGCCGAGCAAGGCCTACCGCCCCTCTTCGATAAATACGGTGACAAGCAGACCAGGAACTTTGTCAGGGCCCGGTACAAGAAGGACCCGAAAACAAAGGAGCTTACCACGGATCCGAAGACCAGGCAGCTTGAGCTTGTTCTGGTAAGGAATACACCCCCGCGTAATTAGCTCCATATGGTTGCATTCTAATTAATGAAGCCGAATTTCTAAATGGTTCACATTCCTTCCGCAGGCGACTGAAAGCAGTAGCGCGGGGTCGACTCAGAGCAACCCTTGGGACACCACTCTAAATAGGGGGTTGAATATAATGAAGAACAAGGATAAGCTCAGTAAGCCGACGTCAGCTGGTCGTGTGGCCGGCAAAGGCTTGTCGACAAAATGGGGGTCATACTATACCGCTGGTGTGCGGAAGGAGAAAAAGACCAGCTCGGAAAGCCAGGCGCGAGAGGTTCAAGAACTCAAGGCACAGGTGGCGCGGATTCCGGAGATTGTCCAAGAGCAAGTGGAACAACGACTCGGAGAGACGATCACCGCCCTTGTGCCTACCTTGATCTCGGGGTTGAGTGCGTGGATTGCGGGCGGCCAACAGGGGCCGCCCCCGATTCCTAGCTTCACGGCCAGCAACTCGCATAATGCGATGGCGGGGCCATTGGTGCCTCCGGCGGAGGCGGCATTGGTGTCTCCGACGCCGGCACGGGAGCTTAATGCACCCGGGTGTACGCCGGCCGGCACCTCTTCAGCAAGCGGCCGCTCCGTCAACTGCACGCCCGCCGTTGGCGGTGCCTCGACATTAGCCGAGCTCGACGCCATCATCACGGTAACTAATTAAGCCTCTCTCGGCCGAGGACTTCATCTCCTTGCCTTTGACTGGGCATCCCTGACGCCCTACATGTTTTCGCAGGGCGCCGCCGACGTTCCGTGCACTCTCCTCCACTTCGTGAACAACGAGTTGGTCGATGTCGCCAAGGGCAAAATCGTTCAACCGGGCAACCCCTTGTTCCACGGTACCCAGATGCCACCCAACTTGTTTAGGGTTCAACTGGTTCGGGTGCTGCCAGGCTGCGACGACTTGTTACCTCCGATTCGACCCGTCGGGGCCGACGATGATGACGTGATGACCCTCAGCGCCTGCCTGAGCTGGCCCCTGCTTTGGCCGAAGAGCCAGATTCGTTTGGGGGCGGGGGACACCACCCCAAAGACAACACCGCCAGTCGTGCCGGCGCCAAGTCGGCCCCATGGCAAGACCGCCGTAACGGTGCCGGACATCCCTATGCCACTGGATCCAAACATGCATATGGCACAGGATCAGAACGACGACGACGACGACGATGATACATTTGGCAACGTCGATCAGTACTTTGCCGAGCATGGGTACGATGGCGACTTCATGGGGCCTCCTTCTCAAGAACCAAACCCAACAAAAGACGTGTGCGATCTAGCTCGTACCGCGGAGAAGCCAAGTTGCAACAGGCGCCGTCTGGCGTTCAGCTCTCAGGAGACGCCTCCAGCTGCCGACTTCACCGAGCCTCAGATAGGCGAGGTGCGAAATATTATCAGCCCCAACACACTCAAGAAGGCGGTCTGTGAGCAGAACTCGGTCCCATTACAGGAGAAGAAGAAGGCACGCAAAAGAAAGACTAAGAAGGGTGCGAGCCAGCCGGCACCGAGTACGATCCGTGCTCAGGACGGGCCACCTTCACCGCAGGATATCTCGAGGAGGGTGCATGTGGCGGGTAGGGCGATGCTACCACCAAATATGCTCAATGCTGCAACCGGTGCTATGCGGAGTCTGCACGACAGTGTTCTTTCTTTGGAGAAGCGGCGTCTCAGAGAGAAGGATGTGGCATACCCGGTTTTCGTGGCCAAGGTGCCAGAGGGCAAGGGCTTTGTGGATGGCGACATCGGGGGTACGATCGTCCTGCGGTTTGATGACATCTTTGCTATGTTTAACCTTCATCCGCTGCACTACACCTTCGTTCGGCTATTTTCGCTGAGTATGGAGATGCGGATCATTCGCGACAAGACCCCGGACATCGTGATAGTCGACCCCTTCTACATGCGTGCCAAGATCTTGGGCAGCGCTGGGGACCGGCAAGTCGCGAGTTCTTACCTCGAAGGCGTCATTCTGGCAAACCAAGATAAGGATAACTTCCTCGTGCCTTACTTTCCCGAGTAAGTCCTCCCCTCAACCGGCCCGTAACATATGAATTCTTACTTTTCGATCGTTTTTCTTTTAACATTCCGTGTTTTCTGCAGTGACACACGTTGCACGCTCATCCTCCTAAGCCCCAAATATTCCATGGCCACGTATTTCGACCCGGACCGTCAGTCGAACGTAGACTACACAAATGTCAAGAAGGTTCTTGATGATGTTCTCCCCGGCTACGCCCAATCTGGAGGCACCTTCACCAGGCCTATTCGTAAGTACGGCAAGCACGTGTTCTCCCACAATACGACGTTCTGCTGCGTCAAGCAGCCGCCTGGCGGTCAGAAGGGTGCCTACTACGCCATCCATCACATGCGGGCGATCGTACGGGACCATCATCAACTTCTGCTACCGAGTAAACTCCAAGATTGGGCCGCGAGCGTGTCGGCAATCCAGGACGCGGACCTCCGACAAGAATTCTTTCGCATCCAGTCGGAGTTTGCGGAAATCATCCATCAAGATGTCCTTCGTACCTCGGGGCAGTTCTACCTCAGAAATCAACCGTCCAACAGTGACATCGACACAATGCTACAAATGCAGGATGACAACGCCCGTTCTTTCATGACTCCCACGATAGACGGCGGCTTCATCCACGCTCCGGTCCCTTGAGTCGAGTTGTCTAGTTCTGAAACATCGATTGGCTCATGTTGTAATTAAACTTTAATGAACTTGTAGTATGTCTCTTTGGTTTTGAGAGTCGTTCAACTTAGATGTAATCGATGCTATTAATGTCTTGCTTTTCTCTTCCGATCGTTCTGTTGCATAATTATATATTGCTTATGTATTGTCTGTGAATTGGTACTAACGTTTCGTTTGGCTAGTGCATAGTGATGCCGACGTATGTCGTATACAAGGGTAAGGTTCCCGGAGTCTACGATGACTGGGAGGAGTGTCGGAGACAGGTTCACCGATTCAGCGGTAACAGTTACAAAGGGTACACCACTAGGGCCGAGGCCGAATCTAGATACGCCCGCTATCTAGCGGGAGAGGGGAGGGAGCGTTGGAGGAACCGGATGAAGACGAGTTTCATCGTGATGATGCTCATCGTGATGACCGCAGCTCTCTTCTATGTGATGGTAGTTTAGATGATCGATATCGACTTGTAATGCGAAGACAAACTCGCTACTCGCGGTCTCGAGACTTGTAATATAATGTTCTATCTTTGTTCGGTCTTTTTAATTCGGAGACTAATATGATGAATTGTATTCGGAGACTAATATGATGAATTGTATTCAAAGACTAATCTTCTATTGTATTTGATGAATCTATTGTTGATGTGTGCTGTCTATATTTTGTCAAATTATACATTTTGTAACCTGTGCAAAAAACAGAAAATAAAAAAATAAAAAAAACCTAATATTCATACTAATGGCGCATCACACGACAGTGCGCCATTAGTATGACAGTGCATACTAATGGCGCATCACCGGGTAGTGCGCCACTAGTATGCTGCGGTTACTAATGGCGCATCCAGAGGTGGTGCGCCATTAGTATGCCAAAGCACCTGGGTGTACATGCCAACTGGGAGGCATACTAATGGCGCACCCTCGCATATACTAATGGCGCACCAGGTGGTGCGCCATTAGTATACCAGATACTAATGGCGCACCAGCTGGTGCGCCATTAGTAAAAATTACTAATGGTGTGCTGTCAGTGGCGCACCAGTGATGCGCCATTAATGGCCATATTAGGTGCGCCATTAGTAGTGGTATTTCTAGTAGTGTATTGTCTAACTAAAAAGGGAATATTTGATAAAGCTCAGAAAAGAAGAGAGGTAAAAGATCTTTTTGAAAATTAAGTTTTAGAGAAATCCTTTCTTGAGGGCTTTCCAGTTTTTAGGGTCACGTCCTACAGTCAACATGTGCTATGATACCATCTCTGTAGCGACCCAACCTCAAACAGTCAAGCCTCTATGTAACTGTGCCATCCCTGGATTGGTATGCTGGCACACACAGTACATCAATGTATATACCAAAGTGCAATCACATGTATAAATAACGCAAAACTGATATATACCTCATAAGTCTCAGCGGAAACAATCAAACGTGTGTGGAGTCCCATCAACGCCAACGACAAGTTGAGTGTAGACCGTAACCCTACAACGTAACTCTTACTCGTCGTAGAAATTCCTGCAACATAAGACGTTGCAGCCCTGTAGGTCAGTACATTGAATGTACTGGCAAGTCACATCATAAGAATAATGAACCTATGTGTATATGAAATTTGGCTAGTAGAAAGCTCTAAGTTTAGTTTTTTGCATAAAGCTAGTTTTTCCCTAGAATAAGATATTCTACTACTACAAAATAGCATAGGATGAGTTGGCAAACTCAACTCAATCTATTACCAAAGTTTCATTTAAAACCCAATTGTTTAATTAAGGGTGATGAGATCTCCCAGCATTTCCACTACTAGATGCTCAAGTTGTCCGCAAGGGACACGGCTAATCGATTAGGTTTAACACTCTGCAGAGGTTTGCGTACTTTTCCCCACAAGAATCGATCGCCTCCCTTGAAGTTCTCGCACTGCCTGGCGTTTGAGAACAAGATGACAGAGACATAGTATTTCGAAAGTATTTCCTCTTAACCCATGGATAGCCCGGTACACCTACTCATTCTACATCTGCTAGCCTATCTCGGAAGAGGTCACACTAACTACTCAACTAAGCCAGACCCATATTAGCTTGTGGCTGCACACGTAAGCTTCTAGCCATGAAAATACGTTTGATCCCTTTGAGCCTGGGCGACCGACCACTAGTGGTGCACCACCACGGATTAACCATGCATGCTCCCACTGTACTTCGCCACCATTCAAACCAAATACCGCCAAGATAGTTCATTTACATGTATTTGTCCTGATTACTACTTTATCACTCATGCCTCACCATGTTCGCTTCCCAAACCATGTCTACATTTAGCGAGGCAAAAATAAACTTACACGGTGGTGAGAAGGATGTATAGATCAGACCTATCTCAAATGAACTACTAGGTAACGGCATAGCCATATGGCAACAATAAATCCTACGATGGAATCCTACCACAAAAGGACTAAGTGCATAAATAAAACATAGGTAATTAGAAGAATGGTCAAATGTGAACTTGCCTTGATACTAGTAGTTGAATTCTAGAGATCAATAGTACTCGGCTTCGCACTACGGACAGTCTATCATCAAAGTAAAATAACATACATAAGCAATCATTTCAGAGAACGGAATAAAATGCAACATGAAAAGACTCAGAAAAACCAATTGAAAATCAAACACAGTCAACCATCACAAAATTATTCTAAGTGCAAAACAACATATTACATGTGATTCAAAATTTGTGATCTGACCAATCCTGCATACAAAGCATACTAGTAAAAACATTAATGGACAAACTCTAGTGTGTGGACATTATTGTGAGATGTCAAAGTCATAGGGTTTCGCTATGGTGACAAAGTGCAAAAAGAATCAACTCAAACTGAGCTACGGTTTAGTAGATATGGCCATTCAAAGTTTGAATTCAAATCTAAATACTTTCAAATTTGAATCTGATGAAATTTTACAAAAATTACACCACTGGATAGATCTAATCATGAAGAAGAATTTGCCGCTGGTTTTATCAAATTTGGAGTTACGGTTAAAAAGTTGTGGCTAACTAAAGTTCAGGGACCAATCTGCAATTTTAGGGACTAGATGGTTAAACAAAAAATAAACTAAAACTGCGAACATGTCCTCGACCACGTGGCAGATTCCTACTGGCCGAGCAGCGTTCACCGCGGAAGCTATTCGGCAAATGTTCGCTATGTAAGCAAAACAGCTAACGCGGCTTAATAGAAAAAAATCGAGATCGGTGTAACTAAACCGCACGATATATTAAAAACCAGAGTTAACCGATCTAACACTAACGAAAAAATGAATGGGCGAACGGCTGCTTACAGTGTGACGAGGACGACGACAGGGGACGTCTGCACGGGCGGCGGACGTGGCGGCGGCTCCGGTATCCTCAGCGGCGACGAAAGGGTCTGGGAGGTCAGGTGCGGCGTGGGAGGCGTGCTAGTGAGGTTGGCGGGCGGCAGGGTGGCCGGCGACAAGCGGAGGGACGCGGCGGCGTCCAGAGCTCCGGTGAGGGCGCAACACGTCGGGTGGCGCTCTAGCGGACCTAACACTAATGAAAAAAACGAACGGGCGAACGGCTGCTTACAGCGCAACGACGACGACATGCGACAGGGTAGCGCTCTGGCGGACCTAACACTAATGAAAAAAATGAAAATTGCAAAATGATTTCAAATATATTTTCTCCTAATTTTCTATTGAAGGGAATCATTTTACCCTTATTTCCATTTATTTATTTTAGGAGAAAAATAATTTGAAAATACTAAATAACTCCCAAGATGATTTGAAATTTGGAAAGTCAAATAACTTCAAAGTTACTTTCAAAATATTCCTTTGAAAGATCCAACTCTCTTTCTTCGAATTTGAAGAAGTCATTTTATCTTCCCTCATGAACTCGTTGAGTTGCTTAAAGTTTCTAAATTCGACATATTCTCAATGGAATTCAAATCATTTTCAAACCCATTTTCATTTCTTTAAATGGAAGAAGTCATATTATCTTCACTCTAGGGTTTTGTGATGAAATGAATTTGAATTCAGGGAGATCAAAATGCAAGATGGAAAGTTTTGGGGAAGTCCTCTTATTCCCTATCATGCAACTTTCAAAAGTTCCAATTTCACACAATCAATCCCACAACAAACAAACAAAGAAACAATCATAATTAATTATTTAATATAACATTCCAAAATTTAGAATTTTGGGATGTTACAGTTTTGCATCTTTTATTCCAATAATGAAGACAAGTATTGCCTTTACCATGTTTATTTTACAAGTCCATATGTTGTTGTTTTAAAAACAGAAAGTTTGTTGTTATGTTTTGAATATTTGTGAATAGTCAGAACATGATAAAATCTTGATATTTTTACACAAGTAGTAACAACAATTTTTTTAGAGTGTGGTAGGTTCTCATAATTTTTGGAGTTAAGGAAGTATGATTCCTCCTGCATTCTTTACAGACTGTCCTGTTTTCACAGATTGTTGTTATGTTTGCATTGTTTGCATATGTTTGCTTGTTTAATGATTGTATTTGAGGATATCAGTGTTATATAGGCAGAGGCATTTAGTATGCAATATAAAATTATATTTTTAGTGATTTTCTACTGTGGAGAATGATAAGGTTTTGCATGGATTTATACTAACTTATCTCCCGATTTCTTGTTGAGTTTTGTGTGGATGAACTTTTAAGATTTAGGGAAACCCCGGTATGAAAAGAATTAAGGAGACACAAAAGCTCAAGCTTGGGGATGCCCAAGGCATCCCTAGTTAATATTCCAAGAAATCTCAAGCATCTAAGCTTGGGGCTGCCCCCGTAGGCATCCTACCTTTCTTGTTCAACAACTATCAGTCAGTTTTGGTTGAGCCTAAGTTTTTTTTGCTTCTTCACATGATATGTGCTATCCTTGCAATGTCATTTTATTTTGTTTTGCTTGTTGTTTGAATAAAGTTCTTAAGATTTGAAATTTCATTTATGACAAGGAGTCTTCACATAGTTACATAATTATTCAACTACTTATTGATCTTCACTTATATCTTTTGGAGTAGTTTGTCATTTGCTCTAGTGCATCACTTAGAGCATGGTGGTAGTTTTATTTTGTTAAAATTATTGAACTCTCATGCTTCACTTATGTTATTTTGAGAGTCTCTAAACAGCATGGTAATTTGCTTTGGTTATGAATTTAGTCCTAATATGATAGGCATCCAGGAGGGATATAATGAAAACTTTCATATAAAGTGCATCGAATACTATGAGAAGTTTGATTCCTTACGATTGTTTTGAGATATGAAGATGGTGATATTAAAGTCATGCTAGTAAGTACTTGTGAATTTGAGAAATACTCGTGTTAAGGTTTGTGAGTCCCGTAGCATGCATGTATGGTGAACCGTTATGTAACGAAGTTTGAGTGGTGGTCGGGGACGAGCGATGGTCTTTTCCTACCAATCTATCCCCCTAGGACCATGCGTGTAGTACTTTCTTTCGATGACTAATAGATTTTTGCAATAAGTATGTGAGTTCTTTATGACTAATGTTGAGTCCAGGGATTATGCGCACTCTCACCCTTCCACCATTGCTAGCCTCTCTAGTACCGCGCAACATTCACCGGTGCCATACACCCACCATATACCTTCCTCAAAACAGCAACTATACCTACCTATTATGGCATTTCCATAGCCATTCCGAGATATATTGCCATGCAACTTTCCACGGTTCCATTCATTATGACACGTTCCATCATTGTCATATTGCTTTGCATGATCATGTAGTTGACATCGTATTTGTGGCAAAGCCACCATCCATAATTATTTCATACATGTCACTCTTGATTCATTGCACATCCCGGTACACTGCCGGAGACATTCATGTAGAGTCATATTTTGTTCTACTATCGAGTTGTAATTCTTGAGTTGTAAGTAAATAAAAGTGTGATGATCTTCTTTATTAGATCATTGTCCCATGTGAGGAAAAAAGAGAAAGGCCAAATAAAAAAAGAAGGCCCAAAAAAACAAAAACAAAAACGAAGAGAGAGAAAAGAGAGAAGGGGAAATGCTACTATCCTTTTACCAAATTTGTGCTTCAAAGTAGCAGCATGATCTTCATGATAGAGTCTCTCCTATGTTGTCACTTTCATATACTAGTGGGAATTTTTTATTATAGAACTTGGCTTGTATATTCCAATGATGGGCTTCCTCAAATTTCCCTAGGTCTTCATGAGCAAGCAAGTTGGATGCACACCCACTTAGTTTCTTTTTGAGCTTTCATATACTTATAGCTCTAGTGCATCGTTGCATGGCAATCCCTACTCACTCACATTGACATATATTGATGGGCATCTCCATAGCCCATTAATATGCCTAGTTGATGTGAGACTATCTCCCTCTCTTTGTCTTCTCCACAACCACCATATTTTATTCCACCTATAGTGCTATGTCCATGGCTCACGCTCATGTATTTTGTGAAAGTTGAAAAAGTTTGAGAACACCAAAAGTATGAAACAATTGTCTGGCTTGTCATCGGGGTTGTGCATGATTTGAATATTTTGTGTGATGAAGATGGAGCATAGCCAGACTATATGATTTTGTAGGGATAAGCTTTCTTCGACCATGTTATATTGAAAAGACATAATTGCCTTGTTAGTATGCTTGAAGTATTATTGTTTTTATGTCAATATTAAACTTTTGTTTTGAATCTTATGGATCTGAACATTCATGCCCCAACAAAGAAAAATTACATGGATAAATATGTTAGGTAGCATTCCATATCAAAAATTCTTTTTTTCATTTACCTACTCGAGGACTAGCAGGAATTAAGCTTGGGGATGCTTGATACGTCTCCAATGTATCTATAATTTTTTATTGTTCCATGCTATTATATTATCTATCTTGGATGTTTTATATGCATTTATATGCTATTTATATGATTTTTTGGACTAACCTATAAACCTAGAGCCCAGTGCCAGTGCCAGTTTCAGTTTATCCTTGTTTTTGAGTTCCGCAGGAAAGGAATATCAAACGGAGTCCAACTGGCCTGAAACTTTACAACGACTATTTTTGGACCAAAAGAAGCCCACGGAGTACCGGAGATGCACCGGAGGAGTCCCAAGGCCACCACAAGGGTGGAGGGCGCCCCACCCCCCTAGGGCGCGCCCTCCAACCTTGTGGGCCCCTCATGGACTCCCATGACTTGTTCTCGACGCCAACACCTATTATATATCCCCAAACCTCCAGAATAGAACTTGGATCAGGAGTTCCGCCGCCACAAGCCTCTGTAGCCACCAAAAACCAATCGGGACCCTGTTCCGGCACCCCCCGAAGGGGGAAATCGTCACCGGTGGTCATCTTCATCATCCTGGCGCTCTCCGTGACGAGGATGGAGTAGTTCACCCTCGGGGCTGAGGGTATGTACCAGTAGCTATGTGTTTGATCTCTCTCTCCCTCTCTCGTGTTGTTGATTTGGCACGATCTTGATGTACTGCGAGCTTTGCTATTATAGTTGGATCTTATGATGTTTCTCCCCCTCTACCTTCTTGTAATGGATTGAGTTTTTCCTTTGAAGTTATCTTATTCGATTGAGTATTTAAGGATTTGAGAACACTTGATGTATGTCTTACATGTCCTTATTGGTGGTGGCAATGGGATACTCACATGATCTACTTGATGTATGTTTTGGTGATCAACTTGCGGGTTCTGTGACCATGTGAACTTATGCATAGGGGTTGGCACACGTTTTCGTCTTGACTCTCTGGTAGAAACTTTGGGGCACTCGTTGAAGTTCCTTGTGTTGGTTTGAATAGATGAATCTGAGATTGTGTGATGCATATCATATAATCAAACCCGCGGATACTTGAGGTGACACTGGAGTATCTAGGTGACATTAGGGTGTTGGTTGATTTGTATCTTAAGGTGTTATTTTAGTACGAACTCTAGGGCTGTTTGTGACACTTATAGGAATAGCCCAATAGATCGATCAGAAAGAAAACTTTGAGGTGGTTTCGTACCCTACAATAATCTCTTTGTTTGTTCTCCGCTATTAGTGACTTCGGAGTGACTCCTTGTTGCATGTCGAGGGATTGTTATATGATCCAATTATGTTATCGTTGTTGAGCACTACAAAAAAAAGACACGTCCATGACATTTTGGGCCGAATGAAAAAATATGTCTTGCTTATGACAGTTCTGTGACGATAATTGTGACAAAACTTGGTATCATCATAGATGTGGAGGAATCCTACTTCTATGACAAAAAATCATGATAGAAAATGGGAATTTCGTCCTAGGCGGGCCGGAGATGCAACTGCACGACATTCTTTGGGTCGTCCATGATGGAAAAAACCGTGGTAGAAGCGAGGGCGAGGAAAATATCGGGGAGTTCCCGGTTATGTTGGGTGGTCGGGGGCCGAGCGATGCGTGTTTCTCTCGTACACGTATGTGCATGGGTGCGAGGCGTTGGTCTCTAATTGAACCCGAGCGAGGCATTCGCCTACTGAACCCGAGCGATTGCACTGCAGGCTACGCGTTACTGAACCCGAGCGATCGATCGATGGCTGTTAACTGAACACGATCGAGCGATTCCTTCGCTACTGGTGCTAACTGAAGTCGATCGATGCTGCCTCTGGATGAATAGTTAGCATTGTTGGGGGGTTGGATGAACAGTTCCCGGTGGGGGGTTGGATGAACAGGACCTCGTGGTGTTGCCACTGGATGAACAGGACCCCGATCGATCGTGCCGGCTGCGGTGGATGAATAGGACCCCATGGAGGGCTGGATGAACAGGACCCCGTGGAGGGTTGGTTGAACAGTAGCCGGTGGAGGGCTGGATGAACAGTAGCCCATGGAGGGGTGGTTCGACAGGACCCCGTGGAGAGGGCTGGTTGAGCAGTAGGCGATGGAGGAGCGGTGGAGGCTGGATGAACAGTCGCAGGTGGAGGCTAGAGGAGGTCGACGGTGGATGAACAGTAGACCGTGGAGGCCGGAGGAGGTCGACGGTGGAGATGAACAGTGTCACATGGAGTCCCTTTTTGCGGTACGCCACACCCCTCCCAATGAACAGGACCCCCGTTTCAACCGTAGCGCTCCAACACAAGTCCGTTTCCTCCGTTTTGCTGTACGCCACACCCCTTCCGATCAACAGGACCCCATTTCGACTGTAGGAGGTCCAAGAGAAGTCCGTTTCCTCTGTTTTGCGGTACACCAGACCCCTCCCAATGAATAGGATCCCGTTTCGACCTTGGCCGGTCAAACACAAGGCCGTTTCCTCCGTTCTACGTACGCCAGGCCTCGTTTCGATCGGCTGTTCCGTCCAAGACGGTTGGCTCTCGATAAACACGACATATTCCATTGCTTCCAGATGAACACGATGCATTTTGTTGCCTTCCCATGAACACGACGCAGTTTCTCCGTTCCGACCCAGCCATGTGCATGAGCCCTGGCCGTACGTATGCGCGAGTAGGTGCTCGAGACCCCGCCCGTATGTATGTACGTGGATATATTTTTTGGCGTGTGGCTGTATGTACGTGTACACGGTTTATACGGGACATGGGGGGCTCTACTATGACATGTGCCGCTACTTACTCGGACACGGTTCGTCATTGCAGAGCGACCGATCGACCAGTATGTACGTACACATTCCCACAAGAGAGACAACGGTATGTACGCTTCGACCAGGTGGGTCCCGACTGTCAGGCAGTTCCTTGCGTGCGAAGATGTAGCTGGTGGGTCCCAACAGTCAGGGGGCAAATCATTTTTTTAATATGGACGCACTTCCTTTCGTGCGAAGATGTAGCTGGTGGGTCCCAGCAAACAGGGTGGAAACATTTTTTTTCGTGAAATACGGTGGCCTGTCCGGTGGATCCCTGCTGTCAGGTGGATGAATCATTATTTTGTGCGTAATAAGGAGGCACTTCCTTGCTGCGGCCGTGGACCCAGCTGTCAGCCTCTCCACGTATAGTACTCTTCCGATGGAAGTCATTCATTGACCACATTGACCACGCCGCGACGAGAGCACCAAGGTGGTGGACGACGACGAGGCCTAGTAAGGGGACGATGCGGAGCCAGGGAAGACGCGGTAGTGGATGCCTATGCAGAGAGGAGTACGAGGGTTCACTGGTTCGGCTACGGTGTGAGGCTACTGTCGCCGCAGAATAACAGGGAGTGTGGGTGAGTAAAGGGATGGCCTGGCCAATGGTGGGAGTAGTAGGGGCGATGAGGCCTCCGTGGCAGCATAGCCGGCCACTGGAGGCCTCCGTGGCAGCACAGCCAGCCACGGGAGGCAGGAGCAAGCGGCAAGACCGGCGCTGCTTTGGGCAGCTGGAGCAAGAAGACCAGAGGTTGAAGAAGCACTACAATCGTTGGATGGACATTGTACGGTCACTAGAGCTAGAATCGTTCATATTGACTAAGTTGACAAAGCCCTCCGTCCGCGTCAACTTAGTAGGCCCACAAGGTAGCCTCCCATATGGTGGGTCCCAGCTAGCAGGGGGGTATTCATTTTTTTGCGTAATAAGGAAGCACTTCCTTGCGTGCGAAGATATAGCTGGTGGGTCCGAGCTGTCGGCAGCGGGAACATTTTTTGATGAAATATGATGGCCCGTCTGGTGGGTCCCAGATGTCAGGTGGAGGAATCACTTTTTGCGCGTAATGAGGCATTTCCTTGTGTGCGGCCATTGACCCAGTTGTCAGCCTTTCCACGTACAGTCCACTTCCGATGGATGTCGTTCATTGACCACACCCGCGCCGAGAGCACCAGGGCGGTGGACGATGGCGAGGCCTACGAAGGGAAAGACACGGAGCTGGGGAAGACACATAGTTGCTGCCCACGCGGTGGGGAGTATGAGGGTTGACTGGTTCGGCTCCCGTCGCCGGAAAATAACAGGAGGTGTGGGTGACTAGAGGGATAGACAGGAAAGGGATGCGAGTATGGTGGGGCCATGAGGCCTGCCCGGCAGCACAGCCGGCCATTGGAGGCGGGAGCAGGAGGTTCCGCCGATGCTGGTTTGGGCGGCTGGAGCAGGAGGATCAAAGACTAAAGAACCACGATTGCCGTTAGATTGACATCTAATGGTCTGACACTGGTAGAGTTGATTGTTGACTAAGTTTCTTTTTTTGAGAAACCTTGTGTGCGCATGAACTTAGTAGGCCCACAAGTCAGCCTCCAAACCTGTGGTAGACAACATAGAGCCCATTTGCTATTTTTTTAATTATGTGTAGCCCATTTGCTAATTCTTAACTAATTTATTACAGCCCATTTTCTGCCCAGGACCACAATCAAAAGTTCAAGCTTATTTTGCATATTCCGGTGGAGTCCGAACTGTTGTAATCCCGAAATGATAAACATTTTAAGAACTTATTGATTTGCCAAAAAATTATTTGGTTTTTCTAAGAAAATAAGACGTGGGACAATTGAGTTGGTTTAAGGGAAAACCAGTGGTAAAAAAATCAGCGCTGGGAGGGAAAACAACAACAAAAATAAGGATGAAAAGGGAACTTTATGTATTTTCATTACAATGATGCGTGTATATGAACTAGTAAAACTATAGGTAGAGATTAGAAAACGGAAGTAGGACATGTCATTTCAAGAGGAAAATAGAACTGGGTTGTGTGTTTGATTCAGAAAAAAAAACTGCATGCGGATGTTGTAAGACAAAATATAACTCACGTTGGCGGGCCAAAGGCCAGTAGATACCTGCTGGATCTTTTTGCCTCGTTGTCGTCATGGGCTGGGCCTGTTAAAAAAAAACCAAGTCTGGGCAGTCTACAGCTAGTTGAAACTTGCTCGACCTGAAAAAACAATATGCCTGCACAATAAACGAGAGAATTCTGCAAGTACAGACTGATAACTGGGATGCAGCAGGTATATTGTTTTTTCATCATGATAATAAGTGCATGCACTTGTTTCGAAAAATTTGGAGAACTGGAAATTGGAACGGCATGTGCTTATGATACCCATCAAATAAAAATTAGGTGCCTAAAAATTCGTTTCTAAACAAATGATTCAGCTTTATATCCACGTCGACCCTCGGCTTGATGGTTGGAAGCTAATGCAAAGTTCATACCGAAAGATGGTTAACAACAATACCAACTTGCGGACGACAAGGTAGTACAAGTAGCAATACCAAACTAACTTATAATCTTTTTTACTCCTAGCCCTAGTATTCGTCTGGTAGAAAATATTTCAGAGGACCAGCTCCCGCTCCTTCTCTTGCTCCAGGTCCCCAAGGTGGTACTGGTGCATCATCTAGTTGGTCCTCTGTTGGTCGAAGTTCTTGTTGGTGTGAAGCACCAGAACCTTTTTGCTACCCGTCAGCCGACCATTGACCATCACCGGCAAGGTATTGCCGGTCTGGTGCCACATCACGTGCATGCCACACTCCAACTATATCTTGCAACACGTCCACGTGTCCCTTTTGAACGCCATGTAATTGCGCTGGAAGAAATGCTTGCTTAGGCCACTCAGTGTGATACCTGTAGTATTGTCGAATACATGTTTTAGTGTATGTAGTTGGCATTTTCATAACATCTTTGGCATGTTGCAGTCACTTGTTTCACTTTTTATTAACTGTCAAATTGTAATTGCTTCACTAGGTCTACGTCTAAAAAGAAAAATAGAACTATAAAGAAAGGAATATGTTTGTGCAAGTAGACGGTCGATCAGTGTCTTACCTGGAAGTTTCTCAGGATGGGTGTAGCATATGTCGTGCTCGCTGTTGATGGTTGGTATGAACAAATCAATGAGAGGGTGAGATCTCACGCTGTCAGCACTCACTTTGGCCTCAAGGTGCTTGATCAGCTGCTGATCCGTGGGATCGAACTTCACGCCAACCAACAGCACCGGCCAATCCTTCTTGGACTTGCATCGGTTAATTCCAGTTATATGGTACTCAATGTATGATCAATCGACTGTTTTAAGTGAATGATCAAAGATTTTGACAGATAAGTGGTACTCCAAATCTGAAGTCCACAATACCCGAACAAGCCTCCGCAATTCTTGTGTCACCTCACGCGCAGCATGTTGTCACGTCAATTCAATGTGTGGACATGATGAATAATTTGACTGATGTATACTACTACTGCTATTGTATTATACTTACTAGTCGTATTTAGTGCCACATTTTAACCATATGTTTAACTAACAAGTACGCACTTGAAGCCTAATTGATATATATATATATGGCTTCTGCACGGCATCCCCATCATCATTATCAGTACATCCTATGCAGGTGAGTTAGGATACACTTGATCCCAGAAAGGTATCTATCCTTCAAACCAAAGGAGTGCATCAAACTAACAACAGTACATAATATCCAACAAAAGAGGGTCGTGCTATATCAGTAGGATACATGGCTCAGTCTAGATATCAGTACAAATCAAGTTGTGCATATTTGTTGTTGACATGAACCACATCGCCGCATGTCGGGTTTGCAAAAGCCATCCATCGCATGGAAGCTTGATGCCTTTCACACACTGAAGATTACCTCGCAACAAGCTGTGTCAACGAATCTCTGGATATGATGATTCATGAAACCCATGGTATGATGTGTAAACATAGTTCCCCCTGGCGAATGGAGGTTGCATAGCACGGTAATCATCGTCGGTGATATGATCGATGATTGGTTGGATGATCGGATAATTGAGCCCAAGGAACATGGAGTGGTTGCCAAGGCTGTCAAACCGCCTCCAGTTGAATACGCCTGGCCCAACGGAGCTGGGATCTTTCTCGAACACGAAGCAGCCATAGCCATCAATGTCACAAACGCCCCAGGCATTGCGCTGCATGTGGTTTGATGTAATGGTTTGGTCAATTTGGTACGTGCGAATGAGCATCAAATGACTGTCGTCAGCTAAACGAGCGATAAACCACCACCCATCGGCTGGTATGATTCCAGGTCCAAGAATCATGAAGGCCAGCACATTTGCGTCTGCTACAACAATTCAAATTTGAGACCAAAAGGACAAAAATAAGCAATCATGTTCAAAGTATGTGTGGAATTAAGATTATTATAACAGTGACACATATCATAGACAGAGAATTGCAATGTCATGTTCATAATCATACCCCAAGTTAAAAAAATAAGCCAATGGCTTTCGTATTATAGCAATATGTCATGGTTCAAACATCATGTAACAATGAGACGACAACAGCTATGACAGGGCCTACTCATATTCTACAATAGCACTTACTACTGTTCTCATATCAACTCTAACCAATAACATGCGTTGTTATAAAAATCTTGGAAATGGGAGTAACATATAGCAATCATGAGGTTATGCTCATAATATATATTCTAATAATCATTAGATGCCAATTGTTCTCATATCAACTCTAACAATAACATGTGTGGTCATAAAAATCTAGGAAATGAGAGGAACATATAACAATGATGTGGTTATAGACATAATATCTATTCTAAATTTGTAACAATGAACAGGCAGTCGTATTCACAAGGTAAGGATGAGATGAGATAGAACAATTACACGATGATATATTCCACCAATATAGGCAGCCAATCTATGCGTTGACCACGTAAACGATGCCATCGTGCACTATCGCATCAGACAGAAATGTTGCCTCAACAGGATTGACGATGAGCCATAACCACGTGTGGCGACCGGATTCCAGATAGACTAATCCCATGTTGAACAAGGCAATGAGCTTGTAATCCATGTAGTCTTCTGATGGCGTGGGCACTTCACAAATTACAACTTTCAGCAAACAGAGGTCGAGCCAAAAGCTTGACGCGTCTCATGCATATTAGGCAAGAGTGTCCGACGGGCCGCGAGGCTCGATGATGGCGGTATCCAATGAAGGAAGGGTGATCTCTCATTGGGTGTAGATATCCACGAGACGCCACGGACTACCGGATTGGTGGATCAGGACGATCCAGTTGGCCTTCATGCCCTCCGATTAGTGGCCGCGCATGAAGGATAGGTGGACGGGTAGTGGTAGCATGTCGAGGGGCACCACGCCAACCTCCGTAGGATCGTCAAGTCAGTGTTTGGGCCACCTGCGAGGATCGGGCATCAGCAAGCACGGTGTCTTGAAAAGAGCCGGCCGGTTGCAGACGAGTAGACGATACAAAAACACCGAGCATGCGGCTAGACAGACGGTGCTGAGCAGGTCCATACGATTATAGATCTGCTCCAAGAGAACATCGGGGAGGGAATTCCAATCGCGGCTCTACGTGTCAGTCGGTTCTGCCATAGGGTTTTTTAGGGCGCTGAGTGATTGGGGTTTTCGGTCCCTGCGAGCCAGCGGGGAAGTGGATTTGGGAAGGCGAGTGAGGAAGATGGTGTGTGTGGCCGAGCATTGAGCGGGGGGATATGGTACACGCGAGCTACCAAGGAAGATGTCGCGGGCAGGCGAGCAGTGAGTGGGGGGGAATGGTGTGCGGCCGATGATGGGGAAGAGAGGAGCAAGAAGAGTGAAAGACAGGGAAGAAAGTGGATTAAATCTCAATTCTACTAGTACCACTACCAGGATATACCGTCCTTCGGAGTTTAAATAGTTATGCCGATGACATGTGGGTCTACCTCAAGAGGGCCCATATGTCAGTTATTAGAGGAGAAAGCTGTGTAGGCGTATTCGCGGAAGCGTGCTCCACTGGCAAACATGATGGCAGTACTGGGTAAGGCTGATTTAATAACACCAACACGCTAGTTCAGCTTATTAATTAAGTGCCCCATCTGCTTCTGCGTGTATTGTCACTTCACTATGAAGACTAGTTGAATAGTTCTCTCTGACTGAGGTGGGGAATAATGGATCGCGAAGACTTCCTATCTATAGTATCCCTATGCATGTACCCTCATCCTATCCAACTAGATGAAACATTGGCCAAGGCACCCGGCGCCAATAATGTAGGAGTACTAGTACTACCTCCTTTCCGGTTTATAGGGCTCAATTAAAAAATCTCATCAACAAAGCTAGATGATGGGTGGTGGAATAATTTTTGTACTTTGCAAAAACACTTAATTAATGCACTCATTTCCCTCAAAAAATTATGTTTACCAATGCATTAATTTTGTGTCAAACTTTGACCATCTACTCCCTCCATCCAGGTGAATAAGTCATCTTTGGTTGTGCACCGTGACCAAGGAGGAAAAAACAAGAGAACTTAATGTTTATTTGCTACTCCCTCTATTCCTAAATATAGTATTTTTAGACATTCAAATGGAATATAGCACACAGATGTATGTAGACATATTTTAGAGTGTAGATTCACTCATTTTGCTTTGTATGTAGTCACTGGTTGAAATCTCTAGAAAGACAAATACTCCGTATTTGGGAATAGAGGGAGTATCACCATATGGAGGGAACAGAGGAAGCTTGAAATATGAACATGTCAATGGGAGGGAGTAAAAGCCTCATGCATGCATGCAACATGCAACACTCACACATACACATGGATGCACGCAACACTCACGCACCCATGCGGCACATAGCACACGATGCAACACACACACTCAAGTGCTCAACCCACTCCCTATGTCCGTGAAATACTGTACATTTAGAGATTTACACATTGACCAGGGCATAATTAATGCACAAAAGTAGCATACTTATGTGTGCATGCGACCATTGAGTGAAGAAAATTAAATGAAGGTTGTTGCATGTTGTACTTAAGGATAGACAAGTAGCCTATAGCTAGAGCACAAGTTGGTGCATTAGTCAACCAATACCGATTTAGATTAAAGGCTAACTGCATTGGAAGTGTAGATGTACACTATTTGTTTTTTAGCCGATGTACACTCTTTGTTGGAAGACCGAGGGAGTACATGTGCATGCACTCACATACACAGCCAGGGTGGTTCGCGCGCAAGGGTTGGACTCCTGTTACGCCTACGTAAAGTTTTGTTTAACTGATTACTTTGCTCTGCCAACGGACAGGTGGGACCCAGAAACCAGGTGACAATTTAACTAGTCAACAAAGTGCCACGTCGACTATGTGGCCGGTCAGTAGGGTGCAATACGGTGCTCTACTGTAATGCCCTCGATGCGGCTATAGCTCCCACGTGTCGAGGCACGACTTAGAGGCATAACCGCATTGAAAGCAATGTCGCAAGTCAGGCAATCATTACAACATCCCATGTAATATATAATAAAAGGGGGAGATAACTTAGTTGGCTTACACTCGCCACGTCACATCAGAGTACATAAATAACATCCATCAAACAAATCACTCATGGCCCGACTACGGTGCCAAAATAGAAAAGACCCCCAACATGCGACAAGGTCCTGAATCGATAACCCCAACTAGGCACCACTACTGATCATCTGGAAAGGACACGTAGTATCGCTGAGAGTCCTCGTCGAACTCCCACCTGAGCTCGTAATCGTCAACTGGAGCAGTATCACCTGGACCTGCATCTGGAGTTGTAGTATCTGTGAGCCACAGGGACTCAGCAATCTCACACCCACGCGATCAAGACTATTTAAGCTCATAGGAATGGATAAGGCAAATATATGTGGAGCTGCAGCAAGCGACTAGCATATATGGTGGCTAACTTATACGCAAAAGAGAGCGAGAAGAGAAGGCGAAGCACGAGCGAGAAGCTAAAGGAACATCCTGCGCAAGCATAACTCCAACACCGTGTCCACTTCCCGGACTCCGCCGAGAAGGGGCCCTCACGGTAACACACACGGTTGATTCATTTTAATTAAGTTTAGTTCAAGTCATCTACAACCGGACATTAACAAATTCCCATCCGCCCATAACCGTGGGCACGGCTTTCGAAAGATCAATCCCTGCAGGGGGGTCCCAACTTAGCCCATAACAAGCTCTCACGGTCAACGAAGGAATAGACCTCCACCCAAGACACACCGATCAGACTCGGTATCTTGGTACAACAAGATGATTCGACAGGTTAAAACAAGTCCAGCAACACCGCCCGAATGTGCCGACAAATCCCGATAGGAGCTGCACATATCTCTTTCTCAGGGCACACTCAGATGAGCAATCCGTACAACTAAAACCAAACCTTGAGTTTCCCCGAGGTGGCGCTGCACAGGGCTCTAGTTCGGACCAACACTCAGAGGAGCACTGGCCCGTGGGGGCTAGAATAAGATGACCCTCGGGCTCCGGAAACCCAAGGGAAAAGGGGCTAGGTGGCAAATGGTAAAACCAATGTTGGGCATTGCTGGAAAAGCTTTAATCAAGGCGAACTATCAAGGGGTTCCCATTATAGCCCAACCGCGTAAGGGACGCACAATCCGGGAACATAACACCGATATGACGGAAACTAGGGCGGCAAGAGTGGAACAAAACACTAGGCGAGAGGCCGAGCCTTCCACCCTTTGCCAAGTATATAGATGCATTAAGATAACATAGCAATATAATGATATCCCAACAAGTAAATAAATGTTCCAACAAGGAACGGCTCCAATCTTCACCTGCAACTAACAACGCTATAAGAAGGGCTGAGCAAAGCGGTAACATAGCCAATCAATGGTTTGCTAGGACAATGGTGGGTTAGAGGTTCAACATGGCAATTGGGAGGCTGACAAGCAAAAGGTAGGCATCGTAGCAGTGGCAAAGCAAAAGAGCGAGCAAACTAGCATAGCAAAGATAGTAGTGATTTCGAGGGTATGATCATCTTGCCTGCACAGTTGTCAGAGTTGACTGGATCCTCACAAGCAAACTCAACGGTCTCCTCGGTAGCGAACTCGTCTCCCGGCTCTACCCAACAAGACAAACAAGCAACAAGGATACAATCAACCACGGGCAAGACCAAGCAATATGATGAAATGACGATATGCTATGCGGGATGCGATGCGGGATGCAAAATGCAAGATATGACAGGAAATGCATGAACCTGGCATCAACTTGGAAAACCAAGTGTGCCACTGGATAGAGGGGATGAAATCGCTTGAAAACGATATAAAGATCATAGGAATCGGAGCTACGGTTTAGAAATGGCAAGCGTTTTAAGATATGACACCGGTCTGCGATTTACAGCAAGTAGGCATCTAAATGCAACGAAATGAACATGCTACAGCCACCAAACATGAAAACAAAATACATGGCAGTGATGTACACAAGATGGTTGACAAAACACTAGCACTGAGCCATAGGCAAATTCATCCATTAAGAGGTTCAAACAAGCATGGCTAAAACGCAAATGCAAAACAGATTTCAGACTTAGTGAAATCAACACTAGTCTGAAATTTCAGATCACGAAGCTCTCTTCGGAGCAGCAAAACAACATGATAGAAAACCTGAACATGACAAGTAAGAACATGGCATGGAGCTACTCATCAAGCTTAATAAAACACCCAAAGTGACCTGGGGCCAAAAGGGTTCACAAAATACTCTACCGAGCTCACGAACATCGCTCGAACACAATCAGTTTTCAGACTTAGTGAAAACTGAGACATGCTGAAATTTAACTCACGAAGGCATGTAAACGAGCTCGATGCACTCTCTACGGTGCAAGTCATGGCAAGGAAAGCATATAACCAGCAAGAAGGCACAAAGTGCTAGCTACACATGGCAAGAACGAAGGCATAGCATGCATGGAACTCTAACGGTAGCATCGGCGAAATCGCAAACAAGTTGACGATCTGCCCAGATTAACAACGAAGCAAAAGTTGAGCTCGATTGAGTCAACCTAGAGCACTCCACAAATGCCAACAAAGACATGGATGGATAGAGCATGACATAAATATCAAAACTCCCTTACTGATCATCCTCAAAAGAGGCACGGATCGCTAGGAAACAAGCTGGACATATAGCATCATGAACTAAAATATCCCAGACTTAGCGAAAATCACTAAGTCCCTGAAATCTGCAATCTCAGGTACCTCTCTTCGCAAGCTTGCACAAGACAACACACACATCCTAAAAATGCATGGGTGGCACCTCTGGAAAGAAGACAAAATGCTTCACAATACATCCCAAAGGGGCACAGGCATATCATGCACGGATTAAACATAGCAAAAATGACAAAAGTGCATGATGAACTAACGGTTCTGCAATTTAACTCACGAAGCCTCCTTCTAACAGCATTTTGGGTATCAAGATGACCTCAAATGCAAATGATGCAATGGAATGAAATGATGTACATGTCGAGGCGAAGATTTTGATATATCATACGCCTAAAACGGATCTACGGTTGCGGAGATACGAGCAGTCAAACATCGCATAAAAATTAGGGTTACGGGGATGAAAAGTCAACCTAGAGGATTAGATCTCAGATCTGGCGCGGTTTACGGAGTTCGCCGGAAACACTGTAGCTGCTCGCCGGAGTTGCGCCGGAGAGGCCCAGGAGCTCGCCGGAGCTCGGGGAAGAGGCCGGGGAGGTCGGGGTCGCCGGATCCGGCACTCCCGCGGCCGGATCTGGCCGGAGACGCGGCGAGGAGGCGGCAGCCGGTCGGGGGGCGGCGACCGGAGCGCGGCGGCGGTGGGGCGCCGGCGACGCAGGCGGCGGTGGCCCGGCGACGAGGGAGAAGAAGCGGGGCGCGGCGGAGGGGAGTGGCCCGGTCGGACGAGGAGGCGGGCTCCCCGCGGGCTCGGGCGGGCCGGCGCGACCGCGGCGATGTGGGCGCCCGTCCGGGACACGTGGCGCGGCGGCGTTGGCTGAGGCGGGCGGCTGGGTGGAGCGGACGCTGTCCGGCGCGGGCCGGACACGTCCGTCGGCGGCGGAGGAAGGAGATCTGTTTTTTTTAGGGTTTCGGAGAGAGGGAGAGATCCGAAAACGGAGGGGTGTATATATAGGCATAGAGGGAGCTAGGAGAGTCCAAATGAGGTGCGGTTTTCGCCCACACGATCGTGATCGAACGCTCTAGGACATGGAGCAGAGTTTGGTGGGTTTTGGGCCAAATTTGGGGGGTGTTGGGCTGCAACACACACGAGGCCTTTTCGGTCCCTCGGTTAACCGTTGGAGTATCAAACGAAGTCCAAATGACCCGAAACTTGACAGGCGGTCTACCGGTAGTAAACCAAGGCCGCTTGGCAAGACTCGGTCCAATCCGGAAATGTTTAAACCCCACACAAGAAAGAAAAGTAGAAATGACCACCGGAGGAGAACGAAACGCCGGAATGCAAAACGGACAACGGGGAAAATGCTCGAATGCATGAGATGAACATGTATGCAAATGCAATGCACGTGATGACATGATAAGAGATGCCCGAAAAAGAAAACAACACACGGAGACAAAGACCCAAACCCGAGAAATAAATATAACTTAGCGCCGGAGACGGCAAGAGTTGGATACAAATATGGAAAGTATATCTAGGGCGTTACAACACTCCACCACTACGAAAAGATCTCGTCCCGAGATCTAGGACTGAAAGAACTCCGGGTACTCAGAACGGAGGTGATCCTCGCGTTCCCAGGTAGCTTCACGGTCGGAATGGTGTGACCACTTGACTTTGAGAAATTTGATTGACTTGTTGCGAGTCTTGCGTTCAGTCTCTTCGAGAATAGCAACTGGGTGCTCACGATAGGAGAGATCTTCTTGGAGCTCAATGTCCTCGAAGTTGACGGTGCGGTCAGGAGTCTTGAAGCACTTTCGAAGCTGAGAGACATGGAACACATCATGAACATTTGCAAAGTTTGAAGGAAGCTCGAGTTGATAGGCGAGGTCGCCTCTCTTGCTGACAATCTTGAAAGGTCCCACGTATCTAGGGGCAAGCTTCCCTTTGATACCGAAGCGACGAGTACCTTTCATGGGAGAGACGCGGAGGTAAACATGATCTCCAATCTCGAAAACCAGATCACGGTGCTTACTATCATAGTAGCTCTTCTGGCGGGACTGGGCTGCTTTGAGGTTATCACGAATGACTTTGCACATCTCTTCTGCTTCTGTGATTAAGTCATTACCCAGCAGCTGACGTTCACCGGTTTCAGACCAGTTGAGAGGGGTACGGCACTTCCTGCCATACAGAATTTCAAAGGGGGCCTTGCCCGAACTTGCTTGAAAGCTGTTGTTGTATGAGAATTCAGCATAAGGAAGACAATCCTCCCACTTCATGCCGAAGGAGATCACACAAGCCCTGAGCATATCTTCAAGAATCTGATTGACACGCTCGACTTGACCGCTTGTTTGAGGATGGAAAGCTGTGCTGAAGCGGATGTTGGTGCCCATGGCTTTCTGAAAAGAATCCCAAAACTTGGAGGTAAAGATGCTGCCACGGTCTGAAGATATCACTTGAGGAATACCGTGCAGAGAGACAATGCGAGAGGTATAGAGTTCCGCCAATTGAGCTGCAGTGATCGACTCTTTGATAGGCAGAAAATGAGCCACTTTGGTGAGCTTGTCGATGACAACAAATATAGCATCATTGCCACGCTTGGACTTTGGAAACCCAGTCACGAAGTCCATTTCAATGTGGTCAAACTTCCATTCTGGAATGGCAAGAGGTTGGAGGAGACCAGCTGGCCTTTGGTGTTCTGCCTTCACTCTTCTGCAGACATCACATTCGTTCACGAATTGAGCGATCTCGCGCTTCATTCGAGTCCACCAATAAGCTTGCTTGAGGTCCTGATACATCTTCGTACTACCAGGGTGGATGGAGAGGAGAGAGTTGTGAGCCTCGTTCATGATCACCTTACGGAGTTCACCTTTGGGCACAACAATTCGATCCTCGAAAAAGAGAGTGTCCTTGTCATCAAGTCGGTAGCACTTGTACTTGGACTGACTCTTTGCAATACCAATCTTCACCTTCTTCACCATAGCATCAAGAAGTTGGGCTTGGCGAATCTGGTCTTCTAAGGTAGGAGAGACTTGAAGGTTAGAGAGGAAACCTTGAGGAACAACTTGCAGATTCAGTTTGCGGAAAGCTTCACAAAGCTCGGGTTGATAAGGCTTGAGAATCAGACTGTTGCAATATGCTTTTCTGCTCAAAGCGTCAGCAATCACATTAGCCTTGCCTGGAGTATACTCGATACTCGGATTGTACTCTTGAATCATTTCGACCCATCGAGTCTGCCTGAGGTTGAGATTAGGCTGAGTGAAGATGTACTTGAGACTCTTGTGATCAGTGAAAATATCCACTTTCCTTCCCAATAGAAGATGTCTCCAAGTCAACAAAGCGTGCACAACTGCCGCCAACTCGAGATCATGAGTGGGGTAGTTCTTCTCATTAGGTTTCAACTGGCGAGAGGTATAAGCAACAACTTTCTTCTCTTGCATCAGTACAGCACCGAGACCTTGGAGAGAGGCATCACAAAAGACCTCGTACGGCTTGGTTTCATCAGGTGGAGTCAGAACTGGAGCAGTGATCAATTTCTCTTTCAAAGTGTTGAAAGCAATATCACACTCCGGAGACCAAACGTACTTGACGTGCTTCTGAAGAAGATTTGAGAGAGGCTTGGCGATCTTAGAAAAGTTTTCAACGAATCTTCTGCAATAGCTTGCGAGACCGAGAAAACTGCGGAGTTGCTTCACGTTCTGAGGAGGTTCCCAATTCACAATTGCGGACACCTTCTCAGGATTCACGGAAATGCCCTTGGCAGAGATGATATGACCAAGATAAAGAACCTCATCGAGCCAAAATTCACACTTGGAGAACTTGGCGTAGAACTGATGTTCTCTGAGCTTGTCAAGAACCAAACGCAAGTGCTTGGCATGATCTTTCTTGTTCTTCGAGAAAACCAGAATGTCGTCGAGATAGACCAAAACGAATTCATTGGTGTAGGGGTTGAAGATGAAGTTCATCATGCGAGAGAACGTCGGAGGAGCGTTGGCGAGACCAAAAGACATGACGGTGTATTCATATGAACCAAAGCTTGTTCTGAACGCCGTCTTGGGAATATCTTGCTCACGAATACGAATCTGATGATAACCCATACGGAGATCAAGCTTGGAGAATACTTGAGCACCTTTGAGTTGTTCGAACAGCTCATTGATGTTGGGAAGTGGGTATTTGTTCTTGATGGTCTTCTTGTTTACTGGACGGTAATCAACACAAAGTCGACTCGATCCATCCTTCTTCTTCACAAAAAGAACACCACAACCCCACGGAGAAGTACTAGGCCGAATGAGACCCAATCTTTCTTGCTCATCGAGTTGTTTCTTCAACTCCTTCAACTCTTCGGGGCCGAGCTTGTAGGGACGTTTGCACACAGGTTCCGTGCCAGGCTCAAGTTCAATAACGAATTCAACTGGCCGGTGCGGAGGCATTCCTGGGAGCTCTTCTGGAAAGACATCTTGATATTCGCAAACGACAGGAATTTGAGAGATAGCATCCAATTCACCTTTCTCATTGAGAGAAAACAACCGGATGGAATTATCTCGAGCGGCAAAGACAATGACCTCCTCAGACGAATGCGTCAGTTGAATCTGCCTGGCTGCACAATCAAGCTGAGCTTTATGCTTAGAGAGCCAGTCCATCCCGAGAATAAGATCGATATCAGAATTACCAAGAACCACCGGAGAAGAGAGAAACTTGCAGTCGCCCAAAGTGATTGTAACATCCGGAACACACACTCGAGATGTCAAGAGGCTGGCCGGAGAGTCAATAGACAACGGTCTCGGCAACATTTGAGTAACAAAATCATGCTTGGAAGCAAAAGGTCTCGAGATGAAACAATGCGATGCACCAGTGTCAAAAAGAACTTTTGCAGGAATATCATTAACAGGAAGGTTACCCATGATCACATCTGAAGAATCCTCTGCCTGAGCTGCATTCACCATATTGACCTTGGCGTGCTTGGGATTGTGCTTGACCACCGCTGTACTTGCCGATCTGACAGGAGGAGGAGGAGGAAGACGCCTCTGGTTGGTACACTTGTTGGCATAGTGACCCTTCTGTTGGCACTTGTTGCACGTGACCTCTGAAAGCGGACGGTGATACGGAGCACTCGATCTTGGAGCTTGAGACGAAGCCTTGTTCTGAAAGCCTGGGTTGGGTGGGTGGGAGAAACCACCGCCACCTTTGCTCTTCTGCTGATACGGCTGACGGAACGGAGGAGGAGGAAGCCAATACTTCTGCTGCTTGACCACTTGAGTAGAGGAAGACGGAGTAACATCTCTGGCACGCTTCCTGGAAGCATCACATCTCATCTGAGCAGCCTCTTGCTTCAGTGCCATGTTGTAGAACTCATCGTATCTCAACGGCTCAAAGAGGACAAGAGCGAGCTGAATTTCCTCACGAAGACCACCCCTGAACTGATAGATCATGCTCTTCTCATCAGGAACATCCTGCTTGGCAAAACGGGCGAGCTTCTGGAACAACTTGTTGTAGTCATAGACAGACAAAGAGCCTTGCTTCAGATTGCGGAATTCCTGACGCTTACTCTCAACCACACTTTGAGGGATGTGATGAGCGCGGAAATCTTGACGGAAATCGTTCCAAGTGATAACACGTCCACCTCTGGAATCCTTGTACTGCTGGAACCACTCTGCAGCCTGATCTTTGAGCTGGAAAGAAGCGAACTTGACGAAATCTTCAGGCCTGACGTTGCTGCATTCAAAATGCTTGCCCAGATCCACTAGCCAATCGTCAGCGTCGGTAGCCTCAACACAACTGCTGAACGTCTTTGGGCCATTTGCGAGGAACTGGTTCAGAGTAGCAAAGTGGTGCTGATTATGGCCTTGATTCCCTTGACTGCCTTGATTGCGCTCTTGGAGGATTTGCATGATCAACTGTGTGTTTGCATTAGTAGCGGCCATCACAGCTTGCCATGCTTCCGGAGGAGGCGGAGGTGGAGGCGGATTAGGATTCGGAGTCGTGCGCGTTGGAGGAGCCATCCTGAAGAGGTTGACCACCATTAGCACATAGATAGACAACAATATAGAAGCTGAATCCAACGGAATGAAAATTGCAACATATAGTCTTCACATCCGAACAAAATGAACGAATGCATTCCTCTTCAAATGATCACATATCCACAAATTGAGAAGCCACGAAGAATTAAGGTAGAGAAATAAATCAACAAGGTACGGATCAAGAACGAATAATCGGTAAGAAATCCCAATCTCAAACCAATCTCCGTGGAAGAAGAACTAGAGCTACTAGATTTCCCACCTATGAAACTCCCGAACCTTTCCGGTTATGCAATCAGGTGTTGGGGATACAGGGGAAGCACAATATCTCACCCAAACTAGCAAATCCTACATCCAGCTGTATCCATCCTTCAACACATAACCAGGAAAACTTCGGAAACCATCTACCTCAACCTTCGAAAAGCATCCGTTATACAAGTTATGGCGATACTCCCGAACTCCCGCCCCAGTACTGGGTGGCGTCGAGGTTATCTCACCAACGAACTGCATAAAAGAGATTTTCGATGTCGGCGAACATATCTCAAGTATACCAGAATTGCAACGATAAAATTGTGACGACAACACCTCGGAGCTCAACTCCCCGGGACACTGCCACAACCCCTAAAGACAGGAGGCACCAAGAACAATGTTCTCGTCACAAAACCATCGGAACAAAACCAAGATACTCGCGTGATCCTAAAAAAATTTTAGTGAAATTTGAGAAGAGAAGAGTCAAAACTCTACGTCAGGATGCCTTACCAGAGCGATGAGGAGACTGGGAAGTAAAAAGAATTCCTAAGCTCTCCGATATATAATTCCTAAGGACTCAAAACATTTTTCTAGACACAACTCGGCTGCTAAAAACGATCAAGCAATGGGGCTCCTAAGGTCGGGGATGGCTCTGATTACCAACTTGTAATGCCCTCGATGCGGCTATAGCTCCCACGTGTCGAGGCACGACTTAGAGGCATAACCGCATTGAAAGCAATGTCGCAAGTCAGGCAATCATTACAACATCCCATGTAATATATAATAAAAGGGGGAGATAACATAGTTGGCTTACACTCGCCACGTCACATCAGAGTACATAAATAACATCCATCAAACAAATCACTCATGGCCCGACTACGGTGCCAAAATAGAAAAGACCCCCAACATGCGACAAGGTCCTGAATCGATAACCCCAACTAGGCACCACTACTGATCATCTGGAAAGGACACGTAGTATCGCTGAGAGTCCTCGTCGAACTCCCACCTGAGCTCGTAATCGTCAACTGGAGCAGTATCACCTGGACCTGCATCTGGAGTTGTAGTATCTGTGAGCCACAGGGACTCAGCAATCTCACACCCACGCGATCAAAACTATTTAAGCTCATAGGAATGGATAAGGCAAATATATGTGGAGCTGCAGCAAGCGACTAGCATATATGGTGGCTAACTTATACGCAAAAGAGAGCGAGAAGAGAAGGCGAAGCACGAGCGAGAAGCTAAAGGAACATCCTGCGCAAGCATAACTCCAACACCGTGTCCACTTCCCGGACTCCGCCGAGAAGGGGCCCTCACGGTAACACACACGGTTGATTCATTTTAATTAAGTTTAGTTCAAGTCATCTACAACCGGACATTAACAAATTCCCATCCGCCCATAACCGTGGGCACGGCTTTCGAAAGATCAATCCCTGCAGGGGGGTCCCAACTTAGCCCATAACAAGCTCTCACGGTCAACGAAGGAATAGACCTCCACCCAAGACACACCGATCAGACTCGGTATCTTGGTACAACAAGATGATTCGACAGGTTAAAACAAGTCCAGCAACACCGCCCGAATGTGCCGACAAATCCCGATAGGAGCTGCACATATCTCTTTCTCAGGGCACACTCAGATGAGCAATCCGTACAACTAAAACCAAACCTTGAGTTTCCCCGAGGTGGCGCTGCACAGGGCTCTAGTTCGGACCAACACTCAGAGGAGCACTGGCCCGTGGGGGGCTAGAATAAGATGACCCTCGGGCTCCGGAAACCCAAGGGAAAAGGGGCTAGGTGGCAAATGGTAAAACCAATGTTGGGCATTGCTGGAAAAGCTTTAATCAAGGCGAACTATCAAGGGGTTCCCATTATAGCCCAACCGCGTAAGGGACGCACAATCCGGGAACATAACACCGATATGACGGAAACTAGGGCGGCAAGAGTGGAACAAAACACTAGGCGAGAGGCCGAGCCTTCCACCCTTTGCCAAGTATATAGATGCATTAAGATAACATAGCAATATAATGATATCCCAACAAGAATATAAATGTTCCAACAAGGAACGGCTCCAATCTTCACCTGCAACTAACAACGCTATAAGAAGGGCTGAGCAAAGCGGTAACATAGCCAATCAATGGTTTGCTAGGACAATGGTGGGTTAGAGGTTCAACATGGCAATTGGGAGGCTGACAAGCAAAAGGTAGGCATCGTAGCAGTGGCAAAGCAAAAGAGCGAGCAAACTAGCATAGCAAAGATAGTAGTGATTTCGAGGGTATGATCATCTTGCCTGCACAGTTGTCAGAGTTGACTGGATCCTCACAAGCAAACTCAACGGGCTCCTCGGTAGCGAACTCGTCTCCCGGCTCTACCCAACAAGACAAACAAGCAACAAGGATACAATCAACCACGGGCAAGACCAAGCAATATGATGAAATGACGATATGCTATGCGGGATGCGATGCGGGATGCAAAATGCAAGATATGACAGGAAATGCATGAACCTGGCATCAACTTGGAAAACCAAGTGTGCCACTGGATAGAGGGGATGAAATCGCTTGAAAACGATATAAAGATCATAGGAATCGGAGCTACGGTTTAGAAATGGCAAGCGTTTTAAGATATGACACCGGTCTGCGATTTACAGCAAGTAGGCATCTAAATGCAACGAAATGAACATGCTACAGCCACCAAACATGAAAACAAAATACATGGCAGTGATGTACACAAGATGGTTGACAAAACACTAGCACTGAGCCATAGGCAAATTCATCCATTAAGAGGTTCAAACAAGCATGGCTAAAACGCAAATGCAAAACAGATTTCAGACTTAGTGAAATCAACACTAGTCTGAAATTTCAGATCACGAAGCTCTCTTCGGAGCAGCAAAACAACATGATAGAAAACCTGAACATGACAAGTAAGAACATGGCATGGAGCTACTCATCAAGCTTAATAAAACACCCAAAGTGACCTGGGGCCAAAAGGGTTCACAAAATACTCTACCGAGCTCACGAACATCGCTCGAACACAATCAGTTTTCAGACTTAGTGAAAACTGAGACATGCTGAAATTTAACTCACGAAGGCATGTAAACGAGCTCGATGCACTCTCTACGGTGCAAGTCATGGCAAGGAAAGCATATAACCAGCAAGAAGGCACAAAGTGCTAGCTACACATGGCAAGAACGAAGGCATAGCATGCATGGAACTCTAACGGTAGCATCGGCGAAATCGCAAACAAGTTGACGATCTGCCCAGATTAACAACGAAGCAAAAGTTGAGCTCGATTGAGTCAACCTAGAGCACTCCACAAATGCCAACAAAGACATGGATGGATAGAGCATGACATAAATATCAAAACTCCCTTACTGATCATCCTCAAAAGAGGCACGGATCGCTAGGAAACAAGCTGGACATATAGCATCATGAACTAAAATATCCCAGACTTAGCGAAAATCACTAAGTCCCTGAAATCTGCAATCTCAGGTACCTCTCTTCGCAAGCTTGCACAAGACAACACACACATCCTAAAAATGCATGGGTGGCACCTCTGGAAAGAAGACAAAATGCTTCACAATACATCCCAAAGGGGCACAGGCATATCATGCACGGATTAAACATAGCAAAAATGACAAAAGTGCATGATGAACTAACGGTTCTGCAATTTAACTCACGAAGCCTCCTTCTAACAGCATTTTGGGTATCAAGATGACCTCAAATGCAAATGATGCAATGGAATGAAATGATGTACATGTCGAGGCGAAGATTTTGATATATCATACGCCTAAAACGGATCTACGGTTGCGGAGATACGAGCAGTCAAACATCGCATAAAAATTAGGGTTACGGGGATGAAAAGTCAACCTAGAGGATTAGATCTCAGATCTGGCGCGGTTTACGGAGTTCGCCGGAAACACTGTAGCTGCTCGCCGGAGTTGCGCCGGAGAGGCCCAGGAGCTCGCCGGAGCTCGGGGAAGAGGCCGGGGAGGTCGGGGTCGCCGGATCCGGCACTCCCGCGGCCGGATCTGGCCGGAGACGCGGCGAGGAGGCGGCAGCCGGTCGGGGGGCGGCGACCGGAGCGCGGCGGCGGTGGGGCGCCGGCGACGCAGGCGGCGGTGGCCCGGCGACGAGGGAGAAGAAGCGGGGCGCGGCGGAGGGGAGTGGCCCGGTCGGACGAGGAGGCGGGCTCCCCGCGGGCTCGGGCGGGCCGGCGCGACCGCGGCGATGTGGGCGCCCGTCCGGGACACGTGGCGCGGCGGCGTTGGCTGAGGCGGGCGGCTGGGTGGAGCGGACGCTGTCCGGCGCGGGCCGGACACGTCCGTCGGCGGCGGAGGAAGGAGATCTGTTTTTTTTAGGGTTTCGGAGAGAGGGAGAGATCCGAAAACGGAGGGGTGTATATATAGGCATAGAGGGAGCTAGGAGAGTCCAAATGAGGTGCGGTTTTCGCCCACACGATCGTGATCGAACGCTCTAGGACATGGAGCAGAGTTTGGTGGGTTTTGGGCCAAATTTGGGGGGTGTTGGGCTGCAACACACACGAGGCCTTTTCGGTCCCTCGGTTAACCGTTGGAGTATCAAACGAAGTCCAAATGACCCGAAACTTGACAGGCGGTCTACCGGTAGTAAACCAAGGCCGCTTGGCAAGACTCGGTCCAATCCGGAAATGTTTAAACCCCACACAAGAAAGAAAGTAGAAATGACCACCGGAGGAGAACGAAACGCCGGAATGCAAAACGGACAACGGGGAAAATGCTCGAATGCATGAGATGAACATGTATGCAAATGCAATGCACGTGATGACATGATAAGAGATGCCCGAAAAAGAAAACAACACACGGAGACAAAGACCCAAACCCGAGAAATAAATATAACTTAGCGCCGGAGACGGCAAGAGTTGGATACAAATATGGAAAGTATATCTAGGGCGTTACATCTACGACGAGCTAGTGATCGTATAATCACCGCAAAACTATATATAGTGACTGTAGAGAGCGGATTGTTACATACATTGACCACCAGTGTATTTTTATCATTTCAAATTAAGCCATATTAACCGGAAAGGATGCGGTATGTACTAGTACTAGTACTTCTTTGATGTGTCCCGTAAACTTGCCAAACGAGGAGAAGCTTGCTTACTACGCCTCTCTCTCGCCAACACACGAGGTGGCTCGCGGGACGAGGAGAGGGTTTTGACTAAACACCCTCTCCCTCGCCCTCTCCCTCGCCCTCGCCCTCGTCCTCGCGGTGGACGTGCATCAGTTCAATCGGTATCAGATTTCCAGAAGCATATTGTACTGTAGTATCATCATTGTTGGACCTTCCGGAGAGGCGAAGAGCCAAGTGCAAGGTTCACACGAGTACGAACTGTTGAACCTCCCAAAGAGGCAAAGAGCCAAGCGCAAGATTTTATAGGAGTTGTCATCCTAGTGGGAGTATACTACAACTATAGAGAACGATGCTATTTTATGATGCCACCATGTCACGTATATCCAAAGTTGTGCCACCTTTTTCTCAAAGAGCGTGTTGGAGCCCGTGCATCAACCACACAAGTTGCACGTACACATAACACATTTACTAGTAATAAATTCTAAAGGACAAATGCCAGTATGCCACACAAGTTCATCTCCAATTCATGTGATAAATTTGTGCATGACTAGTCTACATATATTCACAGCACTATCATTCACAATTTACCATACTCCACTTACACGTTATAGATGGGCTACATGTCCTCCTCTAGGTTCTAGTCCCAGGTGTTCTTCATGGATGTCACGCTCCATAGCGGTGGGCAATGGGAATCATTGTCGCGGCTTTCTAGTCTGGTTCCACACGATGGAGACTCATCCAAGCTGAAGCGCATAAATCAGGGATAGCGTGTCCCAACATGTCGTTCATCCGGCGGTGAACACGGAAGACACAACCATGCTTCATGAATGGCAGGCCTTCGGTGTCATGCACGGAAGGTGGCATCCGTTTCACAATGGGGTAGCTGTCCCCAATGAAAAGCGAGTACTCTCCAAGAGTGTTCCTCGGCACCCATGTAGCATCACGGGGGGTCGAGCTTAGCGTCGTTCATCTGGTACACACGGCATCTCAGATCTGGACACATGGTGACGTACATAGTCAAGGTCCATGCATAATAATGGTGTGCTCAAATATGGCGGTCAGTAATACTGTGCAGAAAATAGTACTACTCCAATATAGAGGAAGTAAAATAACCGGCTTATTGTATATAGCCACTCTTGGCTACATGGATGAGATAGTAAGACATGGAAAAACAAAAATGGTGGCAGCTAGTGGGTTCAAGTCTTCAAGGGCGTACCTAGCTATATACGTCCTCCAAGGTAAAAAGTACTCCTACTAGTACTAGTAAGTAGTATAACAATGAAAGAGAAGGCGAGAGGGTTAAAAAATATAATACTAAATGGAATACCTGGGTAGATGGTGACGGTCCGGTCGTGGTAGATTGTGTGACCATGTTGCACATCAGTGGTACCATGAGTAACGACTCCTAAGATAGTTGATCCCAATATGCCAAAGTCAGCTACAAGGTTCCAGGTTAGACCGAATCGTGGATGCAAATGCACATCCAGGATCGGTGATCTTTTTTGACCGGGGGATGACTGGTCCCTGCAAAATAATGGAGTACCGTTAGGGATGCAAATGATGGTTTGTGCATTCCGTTTGTAATCTCCCGTACCGTAGGATGGCAACCGGATGAAACAAGTCCACTGGCTTGTCACCGCGAAGATGCGGCCTAGATGGCGCACGGCGTCTTCGAACGTGTAGGGGTACAAATCTATCACGGCCCACATGCGCTAGCCTCTGCAGTTACTACCTCTTGCATTGATGGCAATACTTATGTCGAACACCGCGATGAGATAGTAATTGTCGTAGTTGTGTCGCTTGTCGATGGGTCTGCAATTGCTATCTTCTTCAATCTCATGTAGGCATCATCATACGTATTCAAGCCCAGCCAGTCTGGAAGGCCGATCCCAATGGTGGAGAAGGGGTCTACGAGAACGGCCGCACTGCTGTGGATGTTGTGCAAACTGATGGTGGTATCCGGCCGAAGGTATGCAAGCCAATCTTCATTGGCACCGACCCAGACCTATATTTAATACGGTGGGTATCAGAGAAATTACAGGATGGAAATGGAATAACTAAGTACTACATGATCAAACTCCATGACTGACATGCTCATCGGACAAAATCCGACTACCTCTCAACTTCGACAACTCTAGCGGAGTCAAAGTGCAACCATGGCCAGGGAGCGGTGGACTGTTCAAAGGATTGTACCATAGAAGAACCTTCTCCTCGAGGACACATGGAAGACCAACAAGCATGTCCTTTTCACAAGCCTATTTAAGCACTGTCTTGAAAAAGTTGGTGCAGGAAGCATCGAGTCTTGCGCCGGTGAGGACGTCGGAGCAGCGTGCGATTTCTCCCAGAGGATCGTCGTCCAAGGTCTCCCAGACCCGACGAGGAGGAGAACCGCCTGGCGAATCCATGGGAGCAGCGACGAACTACCTTCTCTCCGGGGGGAAAGTAACTGGCGAGGAGGAGATAAGAGCATAGTAACCGCAGGGCCTCGTCCCTTCCAACTGTAGCTCCTCGATCGTTCCTGAGCGAAGGGGTGAGGCTATTATATACTACGTACTCCTACTGTAGCAGTATTGGTACTACTTTCTCCGATGTACTATACTTCTAGTATAGTGCACTAGTTTTGAACTCTTGAATCTCAAGGCCAAGGAGCTATAGTTGGAAGTGGAGGGTAGTACTGTTCTCTAGAACCATCGTTGTATTATCAATGTAGGGAAAGTACACGTACGTAGTGGGTACTCTCGGTGCTCTATTCAAGTGCGTAGCTGGCCTACTCAGCCACTCCTCTCACGCACACACTAGCAGCCTGTTTATCAGCGACGATTACTGCGGGGGCAAAACATTTGAGTTATTTGATACAGCGAGACTAGGCTTTTCGCTTCCATTTGTGGAGGTGTAATGGATCTCGTCGAACTTTGTTAGTAGTTCCTTCTTATGAACGAGATGAGGCAAAACTTTTTCCTCCGTCTCAAAACAAAAAAATCACATCAAGAGGAATTTCTTCTGTAGAGCCGATAATGGAGTGAAGTCCATGCATACAATGCCACAAGCTATAGAGTAGTAGAGTACTAACACTTTTGTACAGAGCCATATGGCACAGTTACCAATGTCGCGCCAGGCTTTTCCGGCTCCTCGGGCTTAATTGGAGGCGCTAGTTTAAATATGCTACTAGCTGATGAGGAAGCTGCAAGCAAGGTGCGGCTAGGGCGAGCACGCGAGCCACAAGATGATGGGAAGGAAACCTAGTTCATGTGGCTGGGCTATCCAGTGCACCCAGATTGTGGTGCAACACGTCCGTTCGACTTCAAAACTCAAACTACCCGTGTACAATATTGCCTCACAGCAAAGTTACTATTAAAAAAGGTCGTCGTGCGTAAGGCCGGGATCGAACCCATAAAATGAGGTATACTGTCACATCCCTGGTCCTGTTATGCACTAGGCTAGACCTCATGTGAGCATCATGTTTTAATTCAAATGAAATTTGAATTGAGGAATTTTCAAAGCCTCAGAAACCTTCTAAAAATGATCAACATTAAAATCTCCTCAAAGAAGTCAAGAAAATGTTCCTCTTAGTCTCTGAAAATATTGCAAAGAGGTAAAACTCAAAACAATATTTTTGGTATCTCAGAGTTAATTATTTTGGGCCTTTGAATTAAATAAATAGCTATTTGCATTGGATATATATTTGATATATAAATAATATATGTCCAATAATTACTGGAACATTTTATGTGGTTTGGTATATTTTAACTCTAGCCACATAACTATTTTCAGGATTTTATAAAATGGTTTAGTATTTTACTAAACTAAAACAACACAGAACAAAATAGATAAATAAAAACAGAAATAGAAAGAGAGAGAAGGACTACCTGGCGCTCACCTGGTAGCCCACCTGGCCCAGCAGCACGGCCCAGCCCATCTCCACTTCCCCTCCTGTCGTCTTCCTCTTGCCAGTGGGAGCAGCTGCGTGCTCGCACGCGCGCGGCCGAGGAGGCCAGCTCCTCCCTGCCTGGCTGCCTCCTCCTCCCCCGGGACGTCTCCCGCAGCGCCACGCCACCCCCTGGACCCCTCTCACTCCCTCCCGTGCTTCTTCCCCTCCTCCTCTGCTCTCTGCCGCACCACACCCGAGCGCACCCGACGCTGCCGTTCGCTGCCACCACGGCCACCGGCCACCCCACGCCTCACCGACGCGCCCAGAAACTCTGCCACTTCGTCCTCTACCTCCTCAACGAGCCACGAGGCCCCGGACGTGCCGCAACACCGCCCTCGATGTCTTCTTCAACCTCGGGACCGCCGGCCATCTTTGTCAAATTCGTCGGCTCCGGACCGTCCCCGACCTCGCCGAGCGTCCCCTCGTCATCGCCGTGAGCCACTGACCTTCTCCCCTAACTCAGCATGCTCTCCTCCGTGCCGTAGCGCCGTTCCCCACGAGCACCGAAGCCACCGTCCGCCATTGCTGCTGCACGCATAGCCTCCATGCTCCCCTGGCCTCACTGTGCTGCTCTTAGTGCTCCCCATGTCTAGCAGGTGCTGCCCAGCCTCTCCATTTGCTCACTGATGCACCGTAGCGACGCGCCCGAGCACCACCGAACACCATCGCCGCCAAAGCTCGTCGCCGGCATGAGTTCCGGCGACCCCACGACCTCCCACTTGGTCCTCTAGATGCGCGAGAGCAAGGGCCATCCCCTGGCGCCCTCAGCGCGCCAAGCTGACGCCTCTAGCGTAAGTCCGGCATGCCCCCGCCGTGTCCTGTGGTCGCCGCCGACTGGTCTCCGGTGGCTGACGTGGCACCATTAGTTTAGGTGCTAATCGCATTTAGTCAGTGTCGCGTGTCGATGACATATGGGCCCCACGCCCTTAACTAACCACGGTTTAACCCCTGTTTAGTTTAAGTTAACAACAGTGGCCCCACGCGTCGGAGTTGACCTAGCTGACGTGGCCGTTGACCGGTCCCACCTGTCAGTGAGTTAAACAACCCTGTGTCACTGACGTGTGGCCCCCACACGTCAGGTTTGACCAGCAGCAGCGTCTGTTGACCTGCTGACGTCACGGTGACGCACTGCTGACGCAGTAAATGTTTTCTGGAATTTAAATAATTCTTAAATGATTTATTATTTTCAGAAAATGTCCTAAACTTCTAAAAATCATAGAAATTCAACCGTAACTCCAAATTAAATAATTTATATATGAAAAATTATCAGAAAAATTCAAGGAATCCATCTGTACCATTTTCATGCATGTTAGAACAACTTATAGCTGCTGTTTAGCACAAATCAATTAAATGGCATTTGAATAATCACATATGGAGTTTGAATTTGAATCTTGTATTCAAACCAACTTCATTTAATCTGTTGCTAGTTGCATTAGCCCAAAACACATTCATTTTGCCATGTCATGATCATGCATCATATTGTGCATTGCATTGATTGTGTTCCCTTCTGTGTTGCCGGTATTTGTCCCCTCTCGATAGACGTGATACCGATGATGTGATCGTTGACACTGATGAAGACTCAATGTTATCTTCAGAAGTGCCAGGCAAGAAAAACCCCCTTGTTCATTCTGATACAATCCTACTCTCTCGCTCCTGCTCTCTTTTACTGTATTAGGACAACACCGATCCATCTGTTACTTGCTGCGGTAGCTGAACCCCTTTATCCTTTGCATGACCTGTCATTGCCACAGTAAATAGATGAAACCCACTAGCATGAGTAGGAGTTGTTTGAGCCCTGTTGTGCCTACTCATTCTTGCTTGTTTGTCATGCCTGCTACTGCTTAGAGTTGAGTCAGGTCTGATTCATCGGGGATGAATCAGAGGTGTGTGAACATGTCCTACTGTGTGTGAGCTAAGTGTGTGAACACGATTTGGTAAAGGTGTCGGTGAGAGGCCATGTAGGAGTACATGGTGGGTTGTCTCATTGAAGCCGTCCTTAGGAACTGAGTTCTGTGTTTGTGATCCATGATTCAGCTACTACCATGCATTGGGCCCTGAAATATGACCCCGCTCGACTTCTTATTCACCCTAGTCCTCTGTCCAGGAGTTGCAAGTAGTTTCTGGTGTTTGTAGCTTACTGGAGGCCGTGGACAGCGCTGACCGTAGGGGTGGGCTGTGATGCAGTAGGTACGTGGCACGGTGTACCGGATGCCCGTTTGGTATCTCGGGAACCCTGTTCACATCATTTGGGGCTGTGAGCGAAACTCCGGCCGGATCTCCTCATGGATGGAACCCGAATAGGCGATAAACCTGGACTAGAGACTTGAGTGTTTAGGTAGGTCGTGGTCTACACCCACGTCGGCTTTCGCTTGAAGTTTGCCGAGCACATGTCGTGTGCAGACGCTAAGTGGTGGAAACATGTATGAAGAAGTACACCCCTGCAGGGTTAATATCATCTATTCGAATAGCCGTGTCCGCGGTAAAGGACTTCTGGGTTGCTTATATCAGTTCATAGACAAGTGAAAGTGGATACTCTAAAATACACAAGATAAGCGTGAGTGCTATGGATGGCGTTCTCGTAGGGAGACGGGAGCGGATCCATAGTGGTGTATTGATATGGTGAATATGTGGACTCGTGTGCGCCACCTCAAAAGAGTTACATTGCAGTCGTAGTTCAGGATAGCCACCGAGTCAAAGCTGGCTTGCTGCAGTTAAACCCCACCATCCCCTTGTTGATAATGATGCATATGTAGTTAGTTCTGATGTAAGTCTTGCTGGGTACATTTGTACTCACGTTTGCCTATTTTATGTTTTTGCAGAGAGACTTCGGTCTCACTAGTAGTTCCACGTGGACTTCGATGTTTAGCTTGTTACTTCAGCTACGATCTTGTGCCCTCGGCAGGATTGGTAGATAGTCAGGCTTCTCAGCCTTTTTCAGTTATAGATGTCTGTACCCAGACATGATAGCTTCCGCTTGTGCTTTGATTTGTATGCTCTGATTGTTGGGTCATGAGACCCATGTTTGTAATATCTCGCTCCTCGGAGCCTATTGAATAAATTACTTGAGTCGTAGAGTCATGTTGTGATGCCATGTTGTATTTGCACATATCAAGCATATTGTGTGTATGCTATTGAAATGCTTGGTATGTGTGGGATCTGACCATCTAGTTGTTTATCTTTAGTAGCCTCTCTTACGGGGAAATGTCTCCTAGTGTTTCACTGAGCCATGGTAGCTTGCTACTGCTCCGGAACACTTAGGCTGGCCGGCATGTGTCCTTCTTCGTTCCTGTGTCTGTCCCTTCGGGGAAATGTCACGCGATGAATACCGGAGTCCTGTTAGCCCGCTACAGCCCGGTTCACCAGAGTCCTGCTAGCCCAGTGCTACAGCCTGGATTCACTCGCTGATGACTGACACGTTCGATGCAGGGTCATGGATGCCTGTCCCTGTAAGTCTGTGCCACTTTGGGTTTACGACTAGCCATGTCAGCCCGGGCTCCTTATCATATGGATGCTAGCGACACTGTCATATACGTGTGCCAAAAGGCGCAAACGGTCCGGGGCAAAGGTAAGGCGACACCCGTGGGAATACCGTGCGTGAGGCCCAAAGTGATATGAGGTGTTACATGCTAGATCGATGTGGCATTGAGTCGGGGTCCTGACATATACACTCCCGCAACCACTAGTAGTACTCGTTGGAGTACAATGCAATCTAGAATTGCCTTTTGTCGCTAGTAGTACATTGTTCCTTACAAGAAACTACTAATAATGCCAAGAAACCACTAAGAATGCCAAGAAACTACTACCACTTGCATACGTGGCAGACTTAAGATAAGACTACCCTATCAACCATTGTACATGCCCTTACCAACTAGCCCTACTAGAAACGACTACTCTACAAAGTGTCGTTATAGGCACGTTTCAAGCCATGTCGCCCCTTAAGTCAACGCCTTCTATTCGACCGGCAAGTTAGGCGCTATAACTTGTGGGACCTACATGTTAGTCTGCACAAAAATCCCCGAGTGACCTCCTACCTCCGGCCCGTCCACCTAGTCATCCTCGGCCATGGGACGCAGCTACCGCCACCGGTAGAAGGTGAGGTCAAAACCGCCGGTGATGCGGAGCCCATCTTGGGGTAGCCCAGATGCCAGCTCCATCCGGCGCTCGCGGCCGCTAACTAGGCAAGATAGCTCCGTACAGCTGCTTGTCTCCAAGGTTTGCTAGCTAGATTGGCACGGCAGCGCGGTGGCTTGCTCGCGCACGCCGTGCTAAGGCCAGCCATCTGGCTCGAGCGAAGGCCAGCACGGCGGCTTGCTCGCACGTGATTCACGCTCGGGCCAGCCTGCCAACCCGTGCGGAGGCCAGCGCGGCGTCCGGCCCGTCCGACGGAGTGGCGGCCAACTCTCTCATCACTGGCACCACCGACGAACACGCATCAGTATTGTTTGAAGTAATGTTCAAGAAAAATAATGATTTGAGGGGGAATAACATGATAGAAGGTCAGATGTGGGTCCCTCATGTCAACGGTCAAACAAAATGTGTTGGTTTAAGCTGCCTCGTCAGCACGGACGTGTGGGCCAACCCTGTCATAAACGGGTTTAAACGAGCCTAATCGGCACTAGGTAGTAGTTTTTGGCGCGCATTAAGAAATTTTAGGTATGTTTTTGCTATTTTTTGTATAATAGTTTCTTCCTAGGGCTGCTTGAAGGTGGTAGTTTTTTGTTAAGTACTCTACATATTGTAAGTAAGGGTGAAATTTAAGCTTTGGAAGCCAATAAGCAAGGCTAGTTACATAGTGCCTATGTGTACGTGACTGAAAGTAAATATCAACCATCAGTGACTAATATCTTGATGGAAAACTCGAAACTATGGAAATACTAGCATTTTTTGCATGGTTGGAAATACTAGCAATGTTCACATGCATTGCAACGTATCATAATTAGAATCTTTACCTAATAATAAAGCAAATTGGGTTTCTTTCGTCCATCATGGAATTTTTTAGAAAAGTCCCTCTATTTCAAAGAATTCAACCCGCCGTCCTATTTTAAGTTAAAACGAATCATTATTTTCATATTTTACACAAAAGTCCCTGTCTTTTCTTGATATCAACCCGCCGTCCGGATTTAAGTCACACCCGAACCGTTATTTTACATTTTTCGAAAACCCCCATGATGTTTTAGGTAATTCATCCGCGGATCATATTTAAGTCAAACAAATGCTTTTTAAAATCATCCATATCTCTTAAACCGTAACTCCGATTTGAACATGTTATATATGAAATTTGATTAGAAAATATGTAGAATATGAATATGAGATTATTTTTACATGTTAAGTATTTTTAAATATTATTTTGTAATATATTTGAGTCAAACCAAATGATTTTCTAAATTATCTGTATCTTTTAGACCATAACTTCAATTTTAACATATTATATATGAAATTTTATTAGAACAATGTGTGGAATCTAAATATGATGTTAATTTTACCTGTTGAATATTTTTAAATATTGTTATGGAAGCAAACTTATAATTTATAATGCAAGATTCGTGTTTTTTCATACCAGCGGCGATCCGGATTGCAAATAAACACCCCACTATAACCATATACGGAAAATAAAACATCGATAACTACACATGCATACCTCTGAAAAATGTCGCATGGGAAAACAACAGATTTCTCATTGTGAGAGTGAGAGAAAGCAAGCGAGAGAGAGAGGGAGAGGGAAGAGAGAGGGAGAGAGAGACGCCTTAGGATTAACCATATTCAACACATGTTTTTTGTTGTTTTGTATGAACACCGAGGCCATCGCCGGCGAGGGTGAGAAGGAGGATAAGCGGCAACACAAATGTGATGGCTCGCAAAAATAAAGGAGATGGACCTAATGTGGTCTTGAGTGATGGTTGTTGAGTTAAGAGTGTGTGTTATGTTCTCTCCCGTTGCAACGCACGGGCTCTTTTGCTAGTAATACTTATTCACAAACTTGATACAAACCACTCTAATTTTGATATACATGTATCACTAGAGATATATTATGTTTCAGTCAGAATATATTCCTTGTGCTGTTTTGGTGAGGTGAGGGAAGGATGCGGTTTGTTTTAAGATACTAATTATGGGTTTTTCTGCAAATTGGTAGAGAAGTGGGATGTTGGTGAGAAAAGGCAAAAACTTACCTCACAGTCGTTAGATGTAGATCTAATGGTCAGAAATGACGGACGGCAGACACACCATCATCACCAACTTAGTCTTCTGTAGGAGTACTAGCAAGATCTCCGTGCATTGTACGGAACATCAAGATGCATTTTTTTATAAAACACTTGTTGTGATTGACCCATGCGGGAATAATCCCATGTGTAAAAACTAATGATATCTCGAGAAAGAGGAGATAAGGTGAAGTGGAGTGGGGCGTGGTGGTGATTGGTGGTCGGACTGAGCGGAGGCATGGGGATGGACGACGCCGGTAGCGGCCACCAGGCTAGTTTGTTTGAGAGGCTTCCTTTTTTTAATTTCTCAACAATGACGTTGTTGGAGATAAGGATGAACGAGGGAAAGGCCTTGTCTGCAAATGTGGAGAGAGGTGCGGCTATCTTTTAGTTTAATTTCCATCTTTCAGATATAGATCGAAAGGTCTATATTGCAAGATGGCACGCGTACCATCATCACCAACTTGTTTTTTTTATAAGAGAAGAAATATAAGTATGGAGATACAAACGTATTACCGATACTTGTTTCCGTAAACTAGGATCTACATTCTATTCAACGGCTTAGCATGTGGGGCCTTAGCACAATGACTTCTCGACTGTGTAAAACAAAGGTTTTTCCCTTCGCCAATAAGGAGGGGGTGACGGCGGTGCGCTTTCGGCTTGCTCTAGTCCTAGTAGTCATACTAGGTGGTCTACGCACGTGTACATTTATTCTTTTTCATGTCTCATGTTCGCTGTACTGCCATGACTGTTGATGAATAGACGGTAAGTTATTCACGGGGAAACCCTTATTGAGCGTGTTTGCGAGAGAGACAGAGAGAGAGAGAGAGAGAGAGAGAGAGAAGCGAGGTTGTGTGCGTGTGTGATATGTCTAGAGACTGAGGCAATGATAAGAGATTCTTTGTGTCTATGTCTGTGGAGGATAGAGAGAGGCATGTACATGGGGCTTCGTGTTGTGTAACGTGGAGACTATTTGGAGATATATACATACCTAGAGCTGGAGAGAATATGCAAGGGTGTGTGTCTTAAAAGAAGGATCCAGATAGATGGGTGTTTTGCATGTCAGTGTGTGTTTGTGCACGCGTTTGTGTGTGAGAGGGAGTGTGTATGTGGAGTAGAGAGACCGCTAATGATGTAAACCTAGTACAAGGGAAGGGGTAATGGTGTGACATGTGTGTCAAAGAGAGGCAAAGGCATGTGTAGTAGAGGGATAGCATGGGTGTGGGCGGGGAGTAGACTATTTGGAAGAGACATCGAGTGTGTGTGGGAGAGGGGTGCGAGAACAAGAGAGGGAGAGAGAGGGAGAGAGCTAGAGACGGGCAGAGAGAGAGAGAGCTAGCGGCGGAGAGGGAGAAAGAGGAAGAGATGGGGGAGAGGGGTCGTTTGTGTCCATAAGTGGCGTATAGATAGGGAGACAATGTTGATGTTGTTCGAAATTGGCCTATGTACGGAGAAGCAAGGCAAGCAAGTCATCGTGTGTGTGATAGGGACGTCATGAGAGATCTAGAATAGATGGTGTAGAGAACAACGTGCGAGATTGACAACGATGATACACTAGGGAGCTATGGAAAGAGACGCGGCATATATGTATACAGGGAAGGAACTGGGGTGGGTCCACATGTGGGAGAGATAGAAAGAGGACAGTGGTGCACAAGGAGACAAAGTGTGCTTGTTTGTAGTGGGGTGGTGTGTGAGGTGAGTGTGCGAGAACCACATAACTAGGGATATAGACGTTTGGGGCGACATTTTGTGTGTATGGGAAAGATACACTCTACATAGTGTGTGTGTGCTTGGGAAAGAGCGATGTCGAGAGACCTAGAGAGTGGGGGAAGACAGGTGTGCATGCCCGAGAGACAAAGTGATAGAGACCTATATTGGGGTCCAGACTTTGGAAGAGAGGGGCATGTTAATGTGCTCGTGTGTTCGTGTCTAGGAGAGAGAATGGCTTGTGTGTGGGGGGTGGGGGTGGGTTCAGATAAAGAGTGAGGTGTCTATATTTGAGGGACTTTAGCGTAATTGAGATATATATGGTCAATAGTGTGTGCACTCATGGTTGATCAATTTGTTTCATGGTTTGGACAATGAGATAATGATACTTTTGAACATGCGTGATATACCTTGATGTACGATAATTACAAACCTAAGATTGGAATTTTGGAATTCGACTCCATCATTAGATTTTGTAATTCATTTAAACAGAGGTACATTTTTAAGCCGAGACTTCATGATTTCAAATTCATATATCAAATCTAGAGATATACACATACAGGCATGTTCAAACTTTATAATGATCCACTTTATTCATACACATAAACATTTTTTATTTTGTCATCATATTTAGGATAAACACATTTGGAATTTCATTTGAATTGGACCGTATGATGGCATTTGCTTTTACTAGCTCAATGATCCATATTTGAATTGAGTGGACAATCTAAGTTTCGAGTTGGAGACATTGATTTTCAAAACATGCACTTTTTTGCGTGCAAAACAAATAAATTCTCGACCATGATATCATAGTCGGCCGTACAAGAGCAGAGCACTTACAATTTCAGGCGCCAAAAGCTTTCAAACATCCCGCTCACATCAAAATATCTCGCGCCCGAAATTTTAGCCTTGCGATATTCCTGTTTTACCCCTGCCACATGAACGGAAAAGGGCTGCTTTGGTAACTCCATTGTTTTCCCCTCTCTGCCACCAACATTCTTATCTAGAGCCCCTCCCCTTCCCCTCCCTGACCCCCCCAACCACGGCAAGCCACTGAATCTAGTCCTCCGCCGCAGTGGTGGACCTCACACCTCGCCGAATCTACCTTCCGCACCTTGGAACCCCCAACTGCCAACTCAGCACTTCACCGGAGCTACTTCAGCGACTGGCTTGTCCACCGCTCTAGATCTCCATGACCGCCATCATGGTCCACCGCACAGGATCTGCTTAACAGGCCCCCTCGGCCACCACAGTGTAGGCCCTTCACTGACTCCCTCGTCTGCCCCATCGCTGGCCCTTCTTACAAGCCCTCGTCCACTGCAACAGATCCGCCTCACCGGAAGCACTATACCCCGCGCCCATCGAAGCCTTCGTAGACCGCACCGGACCCGCTCCACAGACGCCATATTCAACTCCACCGGCCCTGCTTTACTGACGCCGCAGCCTCATCAGGTTATTTTGATTTGTACTCCTTCGGTTTTTCTCTTCTTTATCGTGCAACTATTCACTTACCACAGATGAGCTTTCTTGTATGTTGACAGGCGCCGCAACCGAAGCACCAGAGCCGCTTCAGCGACGGTGATAGCCATCCCAAACTCAACCGCAACACGAGCACCATCGACGATCCTAAGCTATCAAGTATGACAACGACACCCATACGCCACCGAGAATCAGGTATTATTATCCAACGGCTGGTGCCTACGTTCACTTTCTTAGCATAAGAACTGCACCTTTGGATTTCTTCAGGGCATCATTCAATTTTTCATGAGACGCGTTATTCTGCTTGCACCTGTAGGGCCATACTTCTGGCAGTGAACATGTTACATGTGCTAAATTACATACAAGTGCACATATAGTTAATATGCTTTAGTTTTGTCCTATGTATTACTGTACTTCCTAGATATCACTGCCTACTATTTTACTTCGTGCATGCTTTATTTATGATAATGGTGTTGTTCTAATGCCACCCGTTGGTTCCATCAGACTGCTTCATGTTCTCTATGCTTAATTACACATCAGCAAACTAGCATGTGCTTTCGCTGCTTTTTGTTTGTTTTACCCTACATTTTCTGATGCTAGCTATTACATCACTACTCCAAGCCTTTGTTCATTAATTTTTTGTGTGTTCTTGATCTTCCCAAGTTGCATGACTAATTTGATGCTTATATTAATTATGGAGCTGCCAACCCCATCAAGCAAAATATTTGTTCTTTTGGGGCTGGCACCTCGAACAAGCATAAAAATAGAGTGAAGCAGATATATTTTTGTGTAAGCACACACACTTCTTTCATTAGTTATGTGAACCATTGATGATCAATTCGAACCAGTGCATGCGACTAAAATTAATTTTAGCTAAAAAGAGGGTGCAGAATAAACTACAACGACTAGATTTGCAACCACAGGATGCTGACGATATCTTAAAAGAACATTGCAATAGCAGCAAGGCTTCACAGCAACATATGGTAAGCTAGTGTGTTTTAGTACATGTGAAATGTAATGCATGTGGGCTGCTTTCTTGGCTTGTGCCCTCAACCTATAATCCTATAGAATTACAAATAGCTCAGTTGTCTGCTTTGTTGTATTGCTTGATTCGAATACATGTTTGTTACTTGTTAGGCTATACCTGAGTTGGCCAATATGTCAGCAGTGCCTTCTATACTATCGTAAAGAAATGTGTGCCTAGTTCATTTGAGTCCTTAACTTTTCCTCTAAACTTCATCACAAGACTGTCCTCGTAGTTTATATGAGGTCAGATTGTTAAGTGCTTTCTTAGATTATTTCAACTGCTTAGGTGCCTTGGCAACTTAAATATAGCAGTGGTACACTCCTTTTCAACTAGGGATGTCAACTGGGTCCCGTTTAATCCCGATTAAAGTCCACTAGTGGTATGAGAGTTCAAAAGAGTTTTTATTTTTTGAGGAAAATGAACTAGGGAGCTAGCAAAAACTAACAACATGGGACTGGCGGATGTCGTTTATTTGCCACTTACATCCCTAGTTTCATCTTACCATTTTAATTTCTTTTTGGCTGATGCTGCTTCAAACCATTTGAATATAGCTTGCCATGCTCGGCAATAATTTGTATGTCATTTACCATGTAAGCTTACTACCTGGATCATGCGATAACTATCTCTTACTTATGTCCAGCGGAAACCTTTCAGGATGTCGTTCACACTAGGACACAATGTATAGCCCCAGAATCTATTTGTGGAAGCAGTGCGCCATCCATGTTACCAGATGGTAGCAGTTCAGATGCAACACCGCCGGAGAGCAGTTGGAGCACAAATATTATAGTTCTTGAGGCTCTACTAGAGGCAAAAAGAGATGGTGTGGCTGCCATGAATGACGTAATCTTGATCTTGAGGCTAGAAATTATGCAATTAGCTGCACACATTATGCAAGCAACCCAAGAATTGGAGGAAGTAAGAATGTTGCATTTGAATACGCAGGAGGTCCTGCTGTTTCTGCTATCTGAAGCCCAGGGTAATCCCAGTTCTTCTTTAGATACCAGTTGAAATTGTCATTAGATTATTGTACTTGCATGTTGTGTAATGTCTCTGAATGGATTATGTTGTAAGACCCCCTATGTTGTCCATGTGTTGTAATGATCCGAATTTTTTAGGCGAGGTAATCCTCAGTACTTGTATGATTGACATAATGTGAACTATTTTTCGTGTGAGCATATTGTATTGGATGAAATAACTATTTGACTCAAAGTGTATCCAACCTAGTGAATTTGAAGATCACAGCATTTCTAAATCATAATCATATATAAAGGTGGAATACATCTTTGTTATGGTTTTGAAGAAATAAATAACAAAACGTAGAATTATCAGTGAATATTCATAATCGAATAAAAATTGGCTTTGAATTTAGTTGCTAGGGCCCAGGGCAAACGTGAATGCTAATTCTACCAAGTTTTGAACAAAGCGGCTAAACACCCACTATCATTTGTGGGCTGCCCGAAGCAAGTGTTTGCAAGATGGAAATTACTGTCACACCTGACACTTGACATCCTTATCGACCGGATTTACACTGCTATTGACAGGGGTAGACTAGTAACTTCAATCAGATGTGACACGACCGCCTCTGGCCCATTCGTACATGGTGGGCACCAAACGTGGGCGGCAAAACACATTTGATTCAAGCTCGTCTGAAAGACATGTGTCTCTCCCTCTATTTCCCCATTCATACATGGTGCGCGGCAAAACACCCTCTCCTCGCCCGAAATCGCTACCGGCAATTATTTGGGAGGTGCGATATTACCGTCCTATCCCCAACCAACGTGATGTCTAAAATTTTAAATGGGGGATAAGTTTGTAACTTTCCCACATTTCTGACAAGCGCGTCCCAAAGTTTGAGATCCCCCTCCCCCTCCATTTCCCCATTCATACACCATCGGCACCATGACAACCTCCCCACTGCGGCCAGCCTCCTCCGTCCGCCACCCCATCCTCCACCTTGTCGGAGCCGCTACCCCTACCCCGTCGTTCACTGCAAGAGATGGACGTCTCTCATCCACGGCCCCGGACCAGGATCCTTTCATCGCGTCCTCTCACTTCATCGGCGTTGTCGTCCACCTTGTCGTTGCCGCTCCTACAACCGCCTCGTCCACGACAACAGGATTTATCCCCCGACCCGGTCATCTGCCGTCTAAAGTCTTCTTCCCCGCCGCTGACAGCCATCGCACCTGCAGCACCCTCAACGTATCAGCAAGGGCCTACATGGCGTCACAAGAGCGGTGGTACTCCTCCATATGTGCTTAAGTTATTGATCTCACCCGGAAAATAGATCATAAATTGTTTACTGTACTATTCTTGTCCGTACCAAATCGTAGTGGCTAGTTGAAAGCAAACATTGGTTGCGAAGTAGCTTTGTCCGGTTTGCACCTTCAGATCTGCCATGGCACGGTCACTATACGCGTAAAGCTTATGGTTTCCCCCCTTTATATTCACTACCATCATCGTAGGTGCTTCGTTTCATGCTAGCACTGCTCCTCAAGACCTCAACCCATCAAGCGAAACAACATGCCACTCATAATTCCAAACCTTAGGTGTTGAAATACGAATCTGATATGATGCTCATATCACTAAACAGAGAATATTTAATTGGTCACCTAAGGTTACTATATTAGTTTTGAAAAGCATGTGCGCCACCCACTGGTCCAGCTAGTTCCATTTTCCTGATTTTACTCTTGATGCTTAAGGTTTTTCCCTTTTATCTACTCTACTATGATCTGCGTAGGTGCGTTCTGTCATACTAGCATTACTCCACCCTTCAAGCTAAACAACACAACACTCAAAATTCCAAAGCTTAGTTGTTCAAATATGATTGTGATATGATACTGATATTAGTTAACAGACGCATTTAATTGGTTAGCTAAAGGTCCCGCTTGAGTTTCCAAATGCATGTCGCGACATATAGACAGACAGCAGAATTGCATTTCTTTGTCACTTGTTGACTGTACTTTCTTGTCCATACCAAATCTTAGTTGTTATTTCAAAGCAAACATCAGTTGCTAACTACCCTTTGCACGGTTTGCAGCTTCAGATCTGCCATCCCACTGCGACGGTCAACACTATACTCATCATGCTTACGGTTTCCCCATTTTATGATGACCACGATCAGCCTACATGGTTTGTGTTGTGATAGCACTGCTCCACCCATCGAGCTAAACAAGCTTAGTTGTACAAATTCAAATATGATATTGTGCTAATATTAGTAAAACTGAGAGATGTTTAATTGGTCAGCTAAATGTTCCTACTTTAGGTTCGAAATGCATGTGAGCCACATATGGAGAGATCAGAAGAAATGGTATTTCTCTGTGCGCTCTAGTACATCATGAGTGGGCAACCGATATTGTATAAAAAGTCTTGTAATATCTTCAATCAGCATGCTCTTCTGCTATTCTTTAAGATGATCCTCTTCTCTTCTTTAATAAATATGTTCCTTGTTGGGAAGAGTAGCAGAGACATTTGCGGTCGACTGGTCAGGTAGAGTTGTTCTCCCTTGGTATATTTTGAATCTGTCAGGTCAGGTCGACTTGTTCTTCTTTACTATATGTTGAAGCTTTCATCTGTGAAGTATCATCATTTCTAGAGCTCTCATATTTTGAGTAGTAGGCCAGATTATATTGATGCACACACAAAATTACAGTATGCATGGCATCTCTCAGAAGAATTGCACAGATAGCACAAAGGGGTTTACAGGGAGGCAGAATTGGATTAGAATCACTTCTGCATTACAAAGATAATCTCACTCGTTTTTATGTTTTCATGCATGTCAGGTATTGAACATTATCAAAATGAATATGAGAATGGGCGCACGAGAGGAATATTGCTGAACAATCGACTGGCTAACAAACTTGGCATGATGGAGGATGGCCTATCTTATTCACCCATCAAGGTGCTTGATCTAACTTGGCAAGGTTATATTGTCCGCACATATTTTGCATTCGACCTCTTGCATTACTTCTACTTTGTTACACCATCTACTTAGTTTAAGCATCATATATGAGTATATGCCATACCTATCCATTTTCTGTACCTATTCCATGTATCGTCATACTATGTTTTTCCAGTCAAATGTTGTTCTTTCATAATAGATGTCCAAAAGGAAGAGGGTGAGTGCAGATCCTCAAGGAGTACAAACTAGGTATTTGGAAAAGGTAGTGATACATGTTAAATCAGATAGATTAGTAGCCATAGAAAACACACGCCCAACTGTACCACACTTTACCCCTACTCCACTGGCCAAACCCCTATTAGAACTACTGAGAGCCCAGCATCAGGTACTGTCTATGATATTAATTCAAAATTTGAATTCCTAAATTTCTGCATGTGCCTTACCTTCTCTCTTGTATGAAAACTAATTTCGGATGAATCTCCTTGCTCAAAGGATCATAGGATCTCACAACAATACTGGGCTCTCCATTGCTCTTGTCAGTACCTCTTGCCCTTTGTCAGCATACTTACACTCATTGCTGTTTGATTATGTAGCATCACTATAAATGTTTACTTCTTTATCCTCCTTTTCTTGAAATTATAAGATCTATATTTACTCTTAGATAAATGTAGAATTAACACAATGGTTATGAAATTTTAGATTGCTCATGTAAGTACATGTTGTCATGTACTCCCTCTGTATTGAATTAATTGTTGATCAATTGGATGTATTTAGAACTTAATAGTTCTAGATACATCCATTTTAACGACAAGTAATAACGGACGGTGGTGGTATTACTGTACTTGCATCGCGAGATAGTTGATTGTCTAGCATTACTCTGCATCTTATCTGCCCTGCCGTCCACTTTCTCCAAATTATCATATCTACATTTACTCTTGCCAAAATGTTGAATAAATCTAATGCCACTGCACACGTTGATGTATGCATTCCTCTTGTCAGTACCTTTTGCCTTGTAACGCTGTACTTAATTAATTGCTATTTGATTATGTATCATTAGTATGCACCTGAGCTTCATTATCCTCTGTTTCTTCCAATATTACTTGATCTATATTTACCATTGCAAAATGTAGAATAATGGCAATGCTTATAAAGAATTTTCTTTGGGGAATTTATTGAATTATCCTTCGATAAACATGGAGAAGGGCCTTGTCCAGCCCGTGTTAACATGTAATCTAAGTTCATCCTTGTCGGTGTCAAAATAGGCAGATCTCGGGGTAGGGGGTCGCGAGCTGTGGATTCTCAGATCAATGGTAACAGGAACGAAGGAGACGATGTTTTACCCAGGTTCGGGCCCTCTTGATAGAGATAAAACCCTACGTCCTACTCTTGTTTATATTGATGGAGTATCAAGTACAGAGTTGATCTATCGCGAGATCATATGTCGTGGTCTAAAACCTGAGGGTATGATGAATAATGTCATAATGATCTATTGACTAGCCTGGCGTCAGCTTATATAATGTACCGGAGGCCTAGGATAACAAGAGTCCTAGTCGAATACATTGGTGGAGAGGAGTCCTTGTCTTGATCATCAAGTCTTGTGGAATATTCCTTGAATGCGACATGGGCTGCCCGAAGTGGCCCATGAGTAAACTGCCATGGGGGTCCTCGGCCCGATCCACCTGGTCGGGTGATGACGTGGTGAGTACCCCTAGTCCAGGACACCGTCAGTAGCCCCCTCAACCGGTCTTCAAGTTGGGGACACTCCTCAATTCTTTTGAACTGCTCTTCATCTTCGATCGTCGGTTTTGAAAACTGGTTCAACAAATCTTCCCATCTTCGATCTTGAGGATCACCGAAGTGAGTCCGAAGAGTTTACACGTTGGGTATCAGAGGAGCCCCTTTAAGTTATCGGCCGTTATCAATGCCTTGTTATTTTTACGCCTAGCTCGGGTTTGAAGTGTTTCCCATGCGGTGGTGTCCTCTCGCGTCCGAGCTCCAACGCCGGACTGCATTCGAGGTATCTTTTGCAGCCGAGCACCAACGTCGGACCGCTTTCGAGCTTCAATGCCGGAATGTATCCGAGCTCCAACGCCGGAATGTATCTGAGGTGTCATAGATTACCTTGGACTTGAAAAAGTTAAAAGAGTTCAAACGAGCTTAATGTTAGAGATGCCCTCTATGGAGCCAGCCACATGCAACCAAGCTTTATGCCAGACTGCTTCCGAGGCATCTTTTGCGGTCGAGCACCAACGCTAGGCTGTATCCGGGGTGGTGCACCACCCCGACCATGGGCTGATTGTTATGAATTTGATTCTGAATTGTGCGTTGTATTCTTTGCCGAGATGTATAGCAAGTAGCCCTCAAGGTGCATGTTTGCCTAATATCCGGGATGCCCCTGAAGGATAAAATCAAACTGCTGACCCTAGTAGCCCCCGAGACCCAGGTCGATTCATAAAATCAGCCTGAGGATCAATTCCCAGCTCGGCAGCATACTTAGGAATAGAAACACTATGTAATATATTAGAGGAAATAGTGATCGGCGGACGGGCCCTTGAGAGACGGTTTTGAGAAGTCACTGTAATATATTAGATTGATGCCGGATAAGTCCTAGATGGTACCTATTGTTGTCCGAAGATGCGTTTGTGCATAGTCCGGTCCAGCCAAACACTGAGAACTTTGAATTTCTGCATTGAATAGGCAATGCAGTACCCGCGAAGACACTAGTCGGGTGGCAACACAAGATCAGGGGATCGATGTGCCCCTTTAATATTAGTGAATGATAAGCCCGAAGCCCAGTAGCCCCCGAGCCTTAATGCGGGCATGAGTGGCCAATTATGGATCGATATCCAGAGTAAAACCACAAATTATGTGTAATGATTCTATGTATCCAAGTAGTTTACATCATTAATGCTCACATATGCACTGTACAAAACTATGTTGACTGACCATCGGCTTCAGCCTCCTCGGTCGAGTGATTGTCCTACTTTATAAAGCCGTTATAAGGCCAAGGTTTATGGAAAACATGGCAATCCGGCCATACGGTTTTATAAACAAACATATGCAGAGAGATATGAAACATCTTCCAAAAAGATCCCGCTATCGGTTCCTTTCTTTGGGTTGTCATGCTGATCATGATCATGAAACCTCACCTCCAATCAATGTGGGAGGAAAATATTGAGGATTTAGTTCGGGGAAAGATCCTGAACTCTATGGTATTAATGAACCAAAATTTTCACTTCCGTCATTGCCGACCAATTATATCCTTTAAGATCGCTAGCTTTCGGCTTCACCCAGTCTGAGGTACTAACTCGGATGACCCGGTAGTAACAATGACATAGGTGCTCCCTTTACCGCCTAGACGAACAATCGGGAACATAGGGGTAAGCACAGGAACCAGGCAACCCAGCTTGGCCAAAATCTTAAGTCAAATTGATGCATATTTATGGCTTTATAACAATGATTGCAGAAGGCAGCCCTCGTATATTAAATACAAACGCCGATGATATGTTTATTTTGACTCCATTGCGACCGTTTATCAGTTTAAAGTGGCCCATCATCGGCTTCCACCCCCTTGTAGATGCTACGCAGGGTGTTTTCACGATAACAAAACAGCCCTTAGCTGATGTCTCGGTGCCCGAAGGCAGTTGTGTTAGCGGAAATGAGGCAATCAGATATGCGGGCTTTATAACTTTCACTTAGTCATATGAGCTTAAAGTTGGGAGGCCAGTAAGTAGCCCTCGGTTAGTGTTCGACGACAGTCGAGGTCAAGCCGTAAACACTTCGGCCAATGTTATGAACGTCGTCATTTAACATGGGGTGACCTCTATCGATCTTATAGTTTAATATAGTCATCGGATCGCTGACTAGTTTATGCTTATTGTGACAGTCAGGTTTTGGTTTTCTCCACTGAGGCGCTTAACCATGCTAGCTGGAAGCACAATCGTAGTGGTTCTTCCTTTGCACACCTAGCCGAACAAAGCGGAACGTAGGAGGCAAGCACAGGAGCCGGGAAACCCAACTATTGACCGAAGACACAATTCGAAACTAATGCATATAAAGCAATATGCGAGAACATTTTGTCGAGGACTCCTCGGAGTACCTTGGCTTTTGGTGGGTTCGGTGAGGGAGTCCTGGACTAAGGGGTCCTCGGGCTTCCGGCCTGTTATCTATCGGCCGGACTGATGGGTTGTGAGGATATGAAGACCGAAGACTGTACCCGTGTCCGGATAGGACTCTCCTTGGTGTGGAAGGCAAGCTAGTCAAACAACAATGAAGATTCCATCTTATGTAACCGACTCTATGTAACCCTAGATCCCCCCGGTGTCTATATAAACCAGAGGGTGTAGTACGGAAAGGATATACTCAATACCTTAGTCATACATGCTAGACTTCTAGGGTTTAGCCATTACGATCTCGTGGTAGATCAACTTGTAATACTCATATTCATCAATATCAATCAAGCAGGACGTAGGGTATTACCTCCATCAAGAGGGCCCGAACCTGGGTAAAACTTCATGTCCCCTGTCTCCTGTTACCATCAACCTTAGACGCACAGTTCCGGACCCCCTACCCGAGATCCACCGGTTTTGACACCAACATTGGTGATTTCATTGAGAGTTCCTCTTTGTTGTCGCTGAAAGGTTTGATGGCCCCTTCAATCATCAATAATGACACTGTCTATGGAGAAACTATACTCCTCGGGAAGATCTTCGTGTTCGGCGGCTTCGCACTGTGGGCCAACTCGTTTGGCCATCAGGAGCAGATCGAAAGCTAGGCCCCTGGCCATTAGGTCAGATTTGGGAGCTTGAACTATGTCGAGGACATCCGTGGAGACTTAATCTTCGCCGGATTTGATTCCGTGGTGGCCGCTCCCAGTCACCCCGATGATCATGACCTAAATCTGTCATCGGGCCGCATCCAGGAGATCGCTCATGTAACCACTCTGGACCTAGAGCCGGAGCAGGCCGCACCATCCAGAGATGGAAGGATTAACCCCACCTTGGAGATCGCAGATTCCACGGTGTTGGAGCCGTATATGGACCTGGTCTCACACGAGGCCCATGCCACCGAAACATCGGACTCGCCTCCGGCCGCAGGTTCCGAACCGCGCAAGCCCGCAGACGCCGAGCTTGATCATTTATCGATCTTCAAATTTAGTGCCGCACACATCTTCCAGCACTCGCCTTTGGGCAATATGCTGAACTCATTAAAAAACCTGTCCTTGGCGGAGGACCCACAACCGAACTATATCCGGCTCAAACTACGGGCTGACGATGGAGAATTTTACGTCCCACCCGCCACCCACTTTATAGCCACGATCGAGGATTTGACCGATGAACTTGATTATGACCCTGAGGACATCGACGGTATGGACGGCTATGCCGGAGAAGAGGAGGCCCAGAACCCGCCGTTCACCGGACGCTGGACAGCCACTTCCTCGTATGACGTATACATGGTGGATGCACCAAAGGAGCACAGCGGCGACGATAAGGAAGACCCAGTTGAGGATAAACCTTCCGAAATACAGTCCAAGCGCCGTCGTCAGCCGCGCCGCTCTAAGTCACGCCACAGTAAAGACAGCAACACCGACACAGGAGAAGATGACACTCCGGAAGGTGCCGAAGACAACGAAGACCCCATCGATAAAGCAAATGAACAAGATGAACGGGAAGATGAGCAGGTTAGCCGTGTTAAACAGGCCAAGCAGGAAGATTCGGAGGACGATAATTACCTCCCGCTCTCCGAATATGAGGTGAGCCTCGGCACCGAAGATTTCATCGTGCCCGAGGAACCTCTCGGGCAGGAGCGCTTGAAGCGCCAGCTACTCACCACAGCAAGGAGACTGAAAAAGAAGTAGTGGTAGCTTCAAGCTGATCAGGATCTGCTCAATGATAAATGGACAGATGTCCTAGCAGCCAAAGAATACGGCCTCAAGCGCCCGACCAAAAGCTACCCAAAGCGCAAATTGCTACCTCAGTTTGACGAGGAGGCTCTGAAGTACATACCACCATCACACAATACGGTCTATCGACCACCACGTGGTCGGGACAAAACGGAAACTCATGCCGAACACCAACCCACCCCACCTCATCACTCAGGTAGAGGTAAATTAGCCCACGGCCATACATATGACCTCCGGCAGACACTGAACAGTAAAGCAGGACACGCCAGATCAATCTACGGATCGTGAGCACACGCCTCGACACGCGACAACAGCCACCTGTTCGGACCTAACAAACCCAGTCATGGGCAGGCTGAATACCGCAGACGGACTCTATCAGATCCGCACCATGATACGGCCCGATACAGAGGCCCCGCACATCCTCATTGCTTCATTGATGAGCTCCTGGATCACGAATTCCCAGAAGGATTCAAGCCCGTGAACATAGAATCATATGACGGAACCACGGACCCCACGGTATGGATCGAGGACTTCATTATCCACATCCATATGGCCCGCGGAGATGACCTCCACGCCATAAAATACCTCCCTCTAAAACTCAAGGGGCCAGCTCGGCATTGGCTAAACAGTCTGCCTGAAAATTCCATTGGCAGCTGGGAGGACTGACGTCTACTACACAACCTTCTTCTTGTAGATGTTATTGGGCCTCCAAGTGCAGAGGTTTGTAGGACAGTAGCAAATTTCCCTCAAGTGGATGACCTAAGGTTTATCAATCTGTAGGAGGCATAGGATGAAGATGGTCTCTCTCAAGCAACCCTGCAACCAAATAACAAAGAGTCTCTTGTGTCCTCAACACACCCAATACAATGGTAAATTGTATAGGTGCACTAGTTCGGTGAAGAGATGGTGATACAAGTAGTAAATGGATGGTAGATAAAGGTTTTTGTAAGCTGAAATTATAAAAACAGCAAGGCAACTAATGGTAAAAGTGAGGACAAATGGTATTGCAATGCTAGGAAACAAGGCCTAGGGTTCACACTTTCACTAGTGCAAGTTCTCTCAACAATAATAACATAATTGGATCACATAACTATCCCTCAACATGCAACAAAGAGTCACTCCAAAGTCACTAATAGCGGAGAACGAACGAAGAGATTATGGTAGGGTACGAAACCACCTCAAAGTTATTCTTTCAAATAAATCCGTTGGGCTATTCCTTTAAGTGTCACAAACAGCCCTAGAGTTCATACTAGAATAAAACCTTAAGACACAAAATCAACCAAAACCCTAATGTCACCTAGATACTCCAATGTCACCTCAAGTATCCGTGGGTATTATTATATGATATGCATCACACAATCTCAGATTCATCTATTCAACCAACACATAGAACCTCAAAGAGTGCCCCAAAGTTTCTACCAGAGAGTCAAGACGAAAACATGTGCCAACCCCTATGCATAGATTCCCAAGGACACGGAACCCGCAAGTTGATCACCAAAACATACATCAAGTGGATCAATATAATACCCCATTGTCACCACAGGTATCCCACGCAAGAAATACATCAAGTGTTCTCAAATCCTTAAAGACTCAATCTGATAAGATAACTTCAAAGGGAAAACTCAATCCATTACAAGAGAGTAGAGGGGGAGAAACATCATAAGATCCAACAATAATAGCAAAGCTCGCGATACATCAAGATCGTCCCACCTCAAGAACACGAGAGAGAGAGAGAGATCAAACACATAGATATTGGTACATACGCTCAGCCCCGAGGGAGAACTAATCCCTCCTCATCATGGAGAGCACCGGGATGATGAAGATGGCCACCGGAGAGGGATTCCCCCTCCGGCAGGGTGCCGAAACGGGTCTAGATTGGTTTTCGGTGGCTCGGAGGCTTCTGGTGGCGGAACTCCCGATCTACTCTGCTCCTCGATCGTTTTAGGGTATATGGATATATATAGGCGGAAGAAATACGTCAGGGGAGCCAAGAGGGGCCCACGAGGGTGGAGGGCGTGCCCCCCTACCTCGTGGCTCCCTTGTTTCTTTCCCGACGTGCACTCCAAGTCTATCGGGTAGCTTTCCTTCCAAAAATAACTTCTCCAGAAGGTTTCATTCCGTTTCGACTCCGTTTGTTATTCCTTTTTTTGAAACACTAAAACAAGGGAAAAACAGGAACTGACACTAGGCTCTGGGTCAATAGGTTAGTCCCAAAAATAATATAAAAGTGGATAATAAAGCCCAATAATGTCCAAAATAGAAGATAATATAGCATGGAGCAATAAAAATTATAGATATGTTGGAGACATATCAGTATCCCCAATCTTAATTCCTGCTCGTCCTCGAGTAGGTAAATGATAAAAACATAATTTTTGATGCGGAGTGCTACTTGGCATAATTTCAATGTAATTCTTCTTAATTGTGGTATGAATATTCAGATCCATAAGATTCAGGACAAAAGTTTAATATTGACATAAAAATAATAATACTTCAAGCATACGAACTAAGAAATTATGTCTTCTCAAAATAATATGGCCAAAGAAAGTGCATCCCTACAAAATCATATAGTTTAGTCATGCTACATTTTCGTCACACAAGAATGCTCTCATCATGCACAATCCCGATGACAAGCCAAGCAATTGTTTCATACTTTACTAATCTCAACCCTATAAACTTTCACGCAATATATGAGCACGAGCCATGGACATAGCACTATGGGTGGAATAGAATATGATGATGGGGGTTATGTGGAGAAGACAAAAAAGGAGAAAGTCTCACATCAATGAGGCTAATCAATGGGCTATGGAGATGCCCATCAATTGATGTTAATGCAAGGAGTAGGGATTGCCATGCAATGGATGCACTAGAGCTATAAATGTATGAAAGCTCAACAAAAGAAACTAAGTGGGTGTGCATCCAACTTGCTTGCTCACGAAGACCTAGGGCACTTGAGGTGGCCCATTATTGGAATATACAAGCCAAGTTCAATAATGAAAAATTTCCACTAGTATATGAAAGTGACAAAACAAGAGACTCTCTATCATGAGGATTATGGTGCTACTTTGAAGCACAAGTGTGGCAAAGGATAGTAGCATTGTCCCTTCTCTCTTTTTCTCTCATTTTTTTGGGCCTTCTCTTTTTTCTGGCTTTTATCTCTTTTTTTTATTCCTCACTTGGGACAATGCTCTAGAAAATGATGATCATCACACCTCTATTTATTTACAACTCAATGATTACAACTCGAGACTAGAACAAGATATGACTCCATATGAATGCCTCCGGCGGTGTACCGAGATTGCGATGAATCAAGAGCGACGTGTATGAAAAATTATGAACGGTGGCTTTGCCACAAATACGATGTCAACTACATGATCACGCAAAGCAATATGACAATGATGATGTGTGTCATAATAAACGGAACGGTGGAAAGTTACATGGCAATATATCTCGGAATGGCTATGCAAATGCCATAATAGTTAGGTATGGTGGCTGTTTTGAGGAAGATATAAGGAGGTTTATGTGTGATAGAGCGTATCATATCATGGGGTTTTGATGCACCGGCGAAGTTTGCACCAACTCTCAATGTGAGAAAGGGCAATGCACGGTACCGAAGAGGCTAGCAACGATGGAAGGGTAAGAGTGCGTATAATCCATGGACTCAACATTAGTCATAAAGAACTCACATACTTATTGCAAAAATCTACAAGTCATCAAAAACCAAGCATTACGCGCATGCTCCTAGGGGGATAGATTGGTAGGAAAAGATCATCGCTCGTCCCAGACCGCCACTCATAAGGAGGACAATGAAATAACACCTCATGATTCAAATTTGTTACATAAAGTTTACCATACGTGCATGCAAAGGGACTGGTAAACTTCAACACAGGTATTCCTCAAATTCACAACTACTCAACTAGCGCAACTTTGATATCACTATCTCCATATCTCAAAACAATCATCAAGCATCAAACTTCTCTTAGTATTCAAAACACTCATAAGAAAGTTTTTACTAATCTTGAATACATAGCATATTAGGATTATTTAAGAAAATTACCATGCTATTTAAGACTCTCAAAATAATCTAAGTGAAGCATGAGAGTTCATCTATTTCTTCAAAATAAAACTACCACCATGCTCTAAAAGATATAAGTGAAGTACTAGAGAAAACAACAAACTACTCCGAAAGAAATAAGTGAAGATCAATGAGTAGTTGAATAATTATGCAACTATGTGAAGACTCTCTAACATTTAAAATTTAAGATCTTGGTATTTTATTCAAACAGCAAGCAAAATACAATGAAATAAAATGACGCTCCAAGCAGAACACATATCATGTGGCGAATAAAAATATAGCTCCAAGTAAAGTTACGGACGAACGAAGACAAAAGAGGGAATGCCTTTTGGGGAATCCCCAAGCTTAGGCTTTTGGTTGTCCTTGATTACCTTGGGGTGCCATGGGCATCCCCAAGCTTAGGCTCTTGCCACTCCTTATTCCATATTCCATCGAATCTTTACCCAAAACTTGAAAACTTCACAACACAAAACTTAACAGAAAATTCGTAAGCTCCGTTAGTATAAGAAAATAAATCACCACTTAGGTACTGTTGTGAACTCATTCTGAATTCATATTGGTGTAATATCTATTGTATTCCAACTTATCTATGGTTCATACCCTCCGATACTACTCATAGATTCATCAAAATAAGCAAACAACACATCGGAAACAGAATCTTCTTCTACACAACCTTCTTCTTGTAGACGTTGTTGGGCCTCCAAGTGCAGAGGTTTGTAGGACAGTACCAAATTTCCCTCAAGTGGATGACCTAAGGTTTATCAATCCGTAGGAGGTGTAGGATGAAGATGGTCTCTCTCAAGCAACCCTGCAACCAAATAACAAAGAGTCTCTTGTGTCCCCAACACACCAAAAAATGGTAAATTGTATAGGTGCACTAGTTCGGCGAAGAGATGGTGATACAACTAGTATATGGATGGTAGATAAAGGTTTTTGTAATCTGAAATTGTAAAAACAGCAAGGTAACTAATGGTAAAAGTGAGCACAAACGGTATTGCAAAGCTAGGAAACAAGGCCTAGGGTTCGTACTTTCACTAGTGCAAGTTCTCTCAACAATAATAACATAATTGGATCACATAACTATCCCTCAACATGCAACAAAGAGTCACTCCAAAGTCACTAATAGCGGAGAACGAACGAAGAGATTATGGTAGGGTATGAAACCACCTCAAAGTTATTCTTTCCAATCAATCTGGTAGGCTATTCCTATAAGTGTCACAAACAGCCCAAGAGTTCGTACTAGAATAACACCTTCAGACACAAATCAACCAAAACCCTAATGTCACCTAGATACTCCAATGTCACCTCAGGTATCCGTGGGTATGATTATATGATATGCATTACACAATCTCAGATTCATCTATTCAACCAACACATACAACCTCAAAGAGTGCCCCAAAGTTTCTACCGGAGAGTCAAGAAGAAAACGTGTGCCAACCCCTATGCATAGATTCCCAAGGTCACGGAATCCACAAGTTGATCACCAACCATACATCAAGTGGATCAATAGAATACCCCATTGTCACCACAGGTATCCCACGCAAGATATACATCAAGTGTTCTCAAATCCTAAAAGACTCGATCCGATAAGATAACTTCGAAGGGAAAACTCAATCCATTACAAGAGAGTAGACGGGGAGAAACATCATAAGATCCAACTATAATAGAAAAGCTCACGATACATCAAGATTGTACCACCTCAAGAACATGAGAGAGATAGATCAAACACATAGCTACTGGTACATACCCTCAGCCCCGAGGGAGAACTACTCCCTCCTCATCATGGAGAGCACCGGGATGATGAAGATGGCCACCGGAGAGGGATTCCCCTTCCGGCAGGGTGCCGGAATGGGTCTAGATTAGTTTTTGTTGGCTACGGAGGCTTCTGGCGGCGGAACTCCCGATCTATTCTGCTCCTCGATCATTTTAGGGTATATGGATATATATATATATAGGCGGAAGAAATACGTCAGGGGAGCCACGAGGGGCCCACGAGGGTGGAGGGCATGCCCCCTACCTCGTGGCTCCCTCGTTTCTTTCCTGACGTGCACTCCAAGTCTATCGGGTAGCTTTCCTTCCAAAAACAACTTCTCCAGAAGGTTTCATTCCGTTTCGACTCCGTTTGATTTTCCTTTTCTTTCTAACACTAAAACAAGGGAAAAAACAGGAACTGGCACTGGGCTCTGGGTCAATAGGTTAGTCCCAAAAATGATATAAAAGTGGATAATAAAGCGCAATAATGTCCAAAACAGAAGATAATATAGCATGGAGCAATCAAAAATTATAGATATGTTGGAGACGTATCAAGGACTTGGAAGAGGCTTTCCTTGATAACTTCCAAGGTACATACATTCGACCACCGGACGCTGATGACTTAAGCCATATAGTTCAACAGCCCGGAGAGTCCGCCAGGAAATTCTGGACAAGGTTCTTAACTAAAAAGAACCAAATTGTCGAATGTACGGACACCGAAGCTCTAGCAGCTTTTAAGCATAGCATCCGCGACGAATGGCTCGCGGCCAAGAAAAGCCAAAATGCATGGCAGCCCTCACTGCACTCATGACTCGCTTTTTGTGCGGGAGAGGACAGTTGGTTGGCCCGTAGCAAAAACAATGCAAGCGACGCCGACACCCCTGAAGTTAAAAGCAACAAAGACAAGTCTCAACGCAATAGATACAAGCGCTGAAACAACAGTGACAACACCGATGATACGGCGGTCAACGCCGGATTTAGCGACTCTAAGTCCGGTCAGTGGAAGAAGTCGTTCCAAAAGAACAATTCGGTCCCATCCATCTTGAACCGCATACTTGGTCGTCTGTGATAGATTCACCGCACCCCCGACAAGCCTCCTAATCATACAAATAGAGAGTGCTGGGTTTTCAAACAAGCCGGCAAATTAAACGCCGAGAATAGGGAAAAGGGATCGCAAAGCGAGGACGATGACGAAGAGCCACGACAACCGAACACAGGGGGGCAAAAGAATTTTCCCCCTCTGGTCAAAACGGTGAACATGATATATGCTACCCACATCCCCAAGAGGGAGCGCAACTTGCGCTCAGGGACGTCTATGCGATAGAGCCAGTCGCCCCAAAATTCAATCCATGGTCGTCATGCCTGATAACTTTTGATCGCCGGGATCACCCGACCAGTATCCGTCACGGAGGCTCTGCAGCACTGGTCTTAGACCCGATAATTGATGGGTTCCACCTGACTCGTGTCCTCATGGATGGCGGTAGCAGCCTCAATCTGCTTTATCAGGATACATTGCAAAAAATGGGCATTAACCCATCAAGGATCAAGCCTACAAAGACTACCTTTAAAGGAGTCATACCAGGCGTAGAGGCCCATTGTACGGGCTCAATCACATTAGAGGTTGTCTTCGGATCTCCAGACAACTTCTGAAGCGAGGAGTTAGTCTTCGATATCGTCCCATTCCGTAGCAGCTATCATGCACTGCTCGGACGAACTGTGTTTGCTCGATTCAACGCAGTGCCACACTATGCTTATCTCAAGCTCAAGATGCCCGGCCCACGCGGCGTCATAATAGTCAATGGCAATACGGAACGCTCTCTTTGTACAGAAGAGCACACAGCTGCCCTAGCAGCAGAAATACAAAGCGGCCTTCTCAAGCAGAACCTTCATTCGGCTGTCGAGCCCTCGGACACCCTTAAGAGGGTCCGGACTACTTTGCAGCAGGAGAGCTCGGCTCGTCAGGAGCTTGACTAGCAACCTGGTCTCTATCTCAGTCCCAATCAAGCGGTGGCCTGCGTGCCGCGCATACATAACTACGCACTCAAAATTCCATGGGCATCGACGGAGGCATTGCTAGCTTGTGATCCATGGCACGGCTCAACCGACATCGGATACACACATACTTTCACTTTTTCTTGTTTTATTTTAGGTTTTAATCCCACAGACCCCATCGGTGGTCCAGTTATTGGTACTCTTGAAGGATAAACACACCAAGATGGCGAGGAGCGCAGACATACGGGGACTTTTTAGGTGATTCCGTTAACGATAACTCTACCTATCTTCCAGGACCCACATGCAGCTCTTCCCTGGTTTCGGCATGTTAAATAGCATGTTGATTATTGCACTACTTGTATCAATGCGCCTTGACGTACTAATTACATTATAGTGAAAACAGTTTGTAGCTGGAGCTGTAGGACCCCAGCTTTTTACCTTTACATCTTTTTTGTTTTCTTTCTCTCTTTTCTTTATTTTTTCAGTTTCCCTGTGGATAACCCCATCAGGTAGCACCCTTACACTTTGGTACGTTTTGATGTTTGCCAGGGGCTTCATAGCACCCCGCATTACGGCAACAAAAGTCCGAACACTTCTTATACGTATAGTTCGGCACCCCGAATTTAGCATTATATGCATTGGCTTCGAATCATGTCTTTGGTCAATAGTTGGGTTGCCCGGCTCCTATGCTTGCCATCCTGCGTTCCGCTACATCGGCTAGGGTAGTAAAGAGAGAACTACTGCGATTGTTCCCTAGTCTAAACCGGATGAGCACCTTAGTAGAGAAAGCCGAAAATTGATTGTCATGATGCAGCGAGAGCCAGTCAGCTGTTCGGAGGTCCCAAATCGTTGGAGGTTTTTCCGCATTTCATGAAGGATCGGTACTTCCCGATCACACGCTGACAGCACCCTGGTTCGTATACCAGGGGCTGCGCCTATGTTTTATTATAAAACTCCTATGGCTAAGTGAGGGTGTTCAAGCCGTATAGTCTGGTTGCCTAGTTCGTTGCGCTAAACAACTCCTTCAAGGACCATATAACTGGATCAAGATTGTTTAGATACCATCCCGAACACCTCCATACTACCTACATGAGGGCAGAAGCCGACGACTGGCCAACCCTCAGATTTCATACAACACGGCCGCACAGGAGGATACAATTAAAACATAATAAAAATTATATTACAAAGCGGATTTGTTTTCATCATACAAGGCAAAATATGAATGTATTCATTCAAGAATAACATCCTTCCCCCACTTCGTTGCTATAAGTCGAGATCCCTCCAGGACATCCACAAACTATTGCTCGGGTGTGCCGTGCTCCTTGCCCTCCGGTGGCCCCCGAGCCACCTCGACGACATCCATCTTCTCCCACCACATCTTGCAACGAGTGAAGGCCATGCGGGCACCCTCGATGCAGACTGATCGCTTGACGATGTCTAGCCATGGACAAGCCTCCACCACCCGCTTCACGAGGCCAAAATAACTGCTAGGTATAGCTTCAGCTGGCCATAGTCTGGTTATTAAATCCTTCATGGCCAGTCCGGCCATCCTGTGCAGCTCGACCAACTATTTCAGTTGATCGGCAAAGGCCACTAGATGTTCTGGCACAGCATACTGCGACCAGAATAGCTTCTCCGGAGAATCCCCTTCCTTGGCTCGGAAGAACTTCGTAGCATCGGATACACTGCGCGGAAGATCCACAAAAGCCCCTGGGCAACTCCGAATCTGGGTTAGTAAAAGGTATTTCCTCTCCGCATACATGCTTTTCATGTTAAATGCCTTACCCGTTGTGATCTTCTTCGCCTCCTGGATCTCCCGGAGAGCATCCCCGGCCTCATTCCATGCGGCCTCCGCGCTCTGACGAGCTTTGGTAAGTTCAGCCTATCGAGCCGATGCCTCATGCTCCAAGGCTTCACCATGTCATGGAGCTCCTGCTGGACCCGGCCCTTGAGCTTCCTACGGGGCTTACTGTTGGATAGCCTTCCCCTCGGCTTCGGCCAGGGCCTTTCTCAGGGCCTCGACCTCGGTCGTCGCTTCTATACAAATCATGGCATTTTGGTCATCGCATGTCATTTTCTTCTTTTCGAATATATAACAGATTATTGCTTACCTTGCTTCTTCTCGAGCTGCCGGTTCACTTGGCTTAACACTCCCTCGGCCTCGGCCAGTTTCTACTTCAGTCCGGAGACTTCGGCAGTATGCGAGGCCGCGGCCAGCAACGATGCATGTAGTTAAGAAAAATTTAGTTAGTTTCCTGACGTCGGAGATTGATCCTTTGTCCGGTTTTTTCTTTCCGAACATGGGACAGTGTCTCAGGGGCTACTATCTACATTGGGATTCTCTCATGTTGGCATCACTTACCTCAAAACCTATCAGCAGGTTGCCGCAGGCCTCGGTTCGTCCGCTCTTGGCGGACTGAACTTTTTCAATCATCGTGCCCATGAGGACACGGTGCTCATCCATAATGGAATGCCTTGCAGCGCTCCCAGTAGATTGTCCGGTGCCCCTGGTTGGACAGGGGCCACCGGCAGAACAGGCATCCCCCTTCTTTCGAAGGAGGGTGCGTGCTGGATTCTGGAGCCACCTCGGTCTCTGGAATTGAGTCCGGTTGAGGGCCGAATTGTATACGGTCCTCCCCGCCAGTCTCCGGGGGGATTGGTTCCCCTTGGTGTCCGGCGACGGGGGTTACGCCTTTGGGCTCCTCCTGAGCCTCTCCCCCACCGGGAACAGTCCTTCGGGACAACACCTCTGCATCATCCTTGTTCTTAGGGGAGTTTGCGGGTGGCGGGGAGTCACTGGCCATCGCCTTGGAATCCAGCAAGCCTCCTAACGAGGATCGCAGGGGGCTATTGTCGGCCGGACTACAATAACATAATCAATCGTCTCAGCACAATAAAGAGGGGAAACTTCATGGGCAGATAAGGTGCTAGTACTTACGATGCGGCCCGAGACTTAGGGCGGGGCCGTCTCTCCAGACTGTCCTCGACGTCCCATGGGGAGTTATCCGCGAGGGAGCCCTTCCCCCTCTTGGGCGCCTCTGCCTCCAGAGTTGCGGAGGCTTCCTCTTCTTCCTACCCCCATCAGGGGGAGAGTCGCTCTCCTCCTCCTCCTCATCCATGTTTTCTTCGGTGGCAGGGGAATGGGCCTTGTCTTCGGACGTTGCGTCCGAGGTACCCTTGTGCCGGAGGCCGCTCCGGGCCCCCTTGGCCTTCCCTATGGCTTTCTTCTCTGGTGTCTTATAAGGTGCTGGCTCCAGCATCTTTGCTAAGCGCGGGATGACTGGCTCCTCTGGTAAGGGAGCCGGACACCGGATCTGCTTCGCCTTCTCCAACCAGTACTGGAAAAGCAATGGTAATGGAAGCTTAGATATCATCCTTGAAACAAGCAAGTAAGGGATGTGTTGAAAACAACATACCTCGTTGGGAGGGTGATTTATGTCGTGATCCCGGTCCGAGCCAGTGGCCGGCGGTATCTCGTTTCCCTTGAAAAGCAACTTCCAGGCATCTTCGTGAGTCGTTTCAAAAAGCCTCACCAGGGTATGGTGTTTCTTCAGGTTGAAATCCCATAGAGGGCAGCTTTCGCTCTGGCAGGGGAAGGATTCGGCACACCAACATCACTTGGATTATGTCGACAAGCTTGATGTCCTTATCGATCATCCTTTGGATACGCGTTTGCAGTGCAATCAGCTTGTCCGACGAACACCAGTTTGGACACTTCTCGACCCAGGAGGTGAGCCGCACGGGGGCATCCGCGGGGTTCGGTGATGTAGAACCATGGCTTCTACCATTCCTTAACAGATTCCACGATGTGCCTTTTGGCCAAGAGACATTGGTGAGCTTGCTCACCATGGCGCCACCGCACTCTGCGTGTTGTCCGTCCACCACCTTGGGCTTCACATTGAAGGTTTTGAGCCACATCCTGAAGTGGGGGTGGATGCGGAGGAAGGCCTCACACACGACGATAAACACTGAGATATTGAGGAAGGAGTTCGGGGATAGATCGTGGAAATCTATCCCGTAGTAGAACATTAACCTGCGAATGAAGGGGTGGAGTGGAAACCCTAGCCTGTGGAGGATATGAGGGATAAACACTACCCTCTCGTTGGGCTTCGGTGTGGGGATGATTTGTCCCTGGGCTGGGAGACGGTGGGTGATTTCCTTCGCCAGGTACCCGGCCGCCCGAAGCTCGGTGATGTCCTCCTCCTTAACAGAGGAGGCCATCCATTTTCCTTGACCTCCATATCCGGACATGGTTGAGTGCTTCCTCGAGACAGGGAAATGAGAGCTTGGGCATTGGAGCTCAAGAGTGGAGAGGCAGGAAGAAAGCGTGGGAGAAGAAAGGGGAATCTTATCTCCTTATAAGGGCGGTGAATATCGACCCCCCCCCCCCCGTTCGCCTTAAAATTCATCTGCTCCCAAGGGTTGTGTAAACGGCATGGTTGGGTTACCCATGCCCGTATTGATGATAATCCCGTAATAAGGGGACACGATCTTTGCTTTGACAAGACGTGCCAATTAAAACCACGTCTCGAAACATGGGACGAAAAACGGTTCGAAATTATGACCGGACAGACGTGACATCGCATTACTAAAGTTGTCAGCAGATTGGACTTGTGTGTTATTATATAATCTCTGCCATTGTGTGCGGTGTGTGTTACAGGTCCGGACACAATTAAATAGTCTAGAGACTATTTGGGAGTTCGGAAGGAGGAACCCGCTTTGCAATACCGAAGACAGCACTACGCGCCGGATACCTTGTCATTGAAGCCAGGTTCAGGGGCTACTGAGGGAGTCCTGGACTAAGGGGTCCTTGGGCGTCCAGCCTGTTATCTATGGGCCGGACTGATGGGCTATGAGGATATGAAGACTGAAGACTATACCCGTGTCCGGATAGGACTTTCTTTGGCGTGGAAGGCAAGCTAGGCGAACAACAATGAAGATTCTGAAGGAAATGTGCCCTAGAGGCAATAATAAAGTTATTATTTATTTCCTTATATCATGATAAATGTTTATTATTCATGCTAGAATTGTATTAATAGGAAACATAATACATGTGTGAATACATAGACAAACAGAGTGTCACTAGTATGCCTCTACTTGACTAGCTCGTTAATCCAAGATGGTTATGTTTCCTAGCCATAGACATGAGTTGTCATTTGATTAATGGGATCACATCATTAGGATAATGATGTGATTGAATTGACCCATTCTGTTAGCTTAGCACTTGATCGTTTAGTATGTTGCTATTGCTTTCTTCATGACTTATACATGTTCCTATTACTATGAGATTATGCAACTCCCGTTTACCGGAGGAACACTTCGTTTGCTACCAAACGTCACAACATAACTGAGTGATTATAAAGGTGCTCTACAGGTGTCTCCGAAGGTACTTGTTGAGTTGGCGTACTTCGAGGTTAGGATTTGTCACTCCGATTGTCGGAGAGGTATCTCTGGGCCCACTCAGTAATGCACATCACTATAAGCCTTGCAAGCATTGTAACTAATGAGTTATTTGCGGGATGATGTATTACGGAACGAGTAAAGAGACTTGCCAGTAACGAGATTGAACTAGGTATTGAGATACCGATGATCGAATCTTGGGAAAGTAACATACCGATGACAAAGGGAACAACGTATGTTGTTATGCGGTTTGACCGATAAAGATCTTCGTAGAATATGTGGCAGCCAATATGAGCATCTAGGTTCCGCTATTGGTTATTGACCGGAGACGTGTCTCGGTCATGTCTACATAGTTCTCGAACCCATAGGGTCCGCACGCTTAAAGTTCGGTGACGATCGGTATTATAAGTTTTTGTTTGATGTACTGAAGGTAGTTTGGAGTCCCGGATATGATCACGGACATGACGAGGAGTCTCAAAATGGTCGAGACGTAAAGATCGATATATTGGACGACTATGTTTGGACTCCGGAAAGGATTCGGACATATACCAGAGTACCGGGGGGTTACCGGAACCCCCCGGGGGGCTTAATAGGCCTACATGGGCCTTAGTGGAAATAGAGGGCAGCAAGGGGAGTGTGCCCCCCCCAAGGCCCAAACCGAATTGGTTTAGGGCAAGGGGGTCGGCCCCCTCTTTCCTTCTCCTCCTCTCCCTTTCCTTCCCCTCTCCTACTCCTAATAGGAAAAGGAGGAGTCCTACTCCTAGTGGGAGTAGGACTCCCCCCTTGGCGCACCCTCCTTGGCTGGCCTCCTCCTCCTCCTTGCTCCTTTATATATGGGGGCAGGGGGCACCCCATAGACAAACAATTGATCATTGATCCCTTAGCCGTGTGCGGTGCCCCCCCTCCACCATAATCCACCTTGATCATATCGTAGCGGTGCTTAGGCGAAGCCCTGCGACGGTAGCATCATCATCACCGTCACCACGCCGCCGTGCTGATGAGCTCTCCTATGAAGCTTTGCTGGATCGGAGCTTGCGTGACGTCATCGAGTTGAACGTGTGCAGAACTCGGAGGTCCGTGCATTCGGTACTTGGATCGGTTGGATCGTGAAGACGTACGACTACATCAACCGCGTTGTGCTAACACTTCCGCATTCGGTCTACAAGGGTACATGGACAAACTCTCCCCTCTCGTTGCTATGCATCACCATGATCATGTGTGTGCATAGGAAATTTTTTGAATTACTACGTTCCCCAACAGTCGCATCCAAGCCAGGTTTTATGCGTAGATGTTATATGCACGAGTAGAACACAAGTGAGTTGTGGGCGATATAGGTCATACTACTTACTAGCATGTCACACTTTGGTTCGACGGTATTGTTGGATGAAGCGGCCCAGACCGACATTACGCGTACGCTTATGCGAGACTGGTTCTACTGACATTCTTTGCACATAGGTGGCTGGCGGGTGTCAGTTTCTCCAACTTTAGTTGAACCGAGTGTGGCTATGCCCGGTCCTTGAGAGGGTTAAAACAACACTAACTTGACAAACTATCATTGTGGTTTTGATGCGTAGGTAAGAACGGTTCTTGCTAAGCCCGTAGCAGCCACGTAAAACTTGCAACAAGAAGAGGACGTCTAACTTGTTTTTGCCGGGCTTGTTATGATGTGATATGGTCAAGACATGATGCTATATTTATTGTATGAGATGATCATGTTTTGTGACAGAGTTATTGGCAACTGGCAGGAGCCATTTGGTTGTTGTCGGTGTCAAAACCGGCGGATCTCGGGTAGGGGGTCCCGAACTGTGCGTCTAGGATGGATGGTAACAGGAGGTAGGGGACACGATGCTTTACCCAGGTTCGGGCCCTCTTGATGGAGGTAAAACCCTACGTCCTGCTTGATTAATATTGATGATATGGGTAGTACAAGAGTAGAACTACCACGAGATCAGAGAGGCTAAACCCTAGAAACTAGCCTATGGTATGATTGTATGTTATGGTTGTTATCCTACAGACTGAAACCCTTCGGTTTATATAGACACCGGAGAGGGTTAGGGTTACACAAGGTAGGTTACAAAGGAGGAGATATACATATCCGTATTGCCTAGCTTTCCTTCCACGCCAAGTAGAGTCCCATCCAGACACGAGACGAAGTCTTCAATCTTGTATCTTCATAGTCTAACAGTCCGGCCAATGGAGGTAGTCCGGATGTCCAGAGACCCCCTGATCCAGGACTCCCTCAGTAGCCCCTGAACCAGGCTTCAATGACGATGAGTCCGGCACGCAGCATTGTCTTCGGCATTGCAAGGCGGGTTCCTTCTCCAAATACATCACAGAAGAATTTGAATACGAGGATAGTGTCCGACCCTGCAAAATAAGTTCCACATTCCACCGTAGAGAGAATAATATTTTTGCAGATCTAATTTGCTGGCTTGTTTTGGCAGCATGACGTTATGTCATGGCCCGGTGATTATTCGAACCGTTTCCTTTAACCAGCCCCGCACATAATGAGGGGCAGTTTTTTGACACGTCTTGTCAAAGCAGAGATTGTGTCCCCTTATTACGGGATTCTCATCAATACGGGCGTGGGTAACACAACCGCGCCATCAATTGCGGCGCTTGGGGGATAAGCGAGTTTTACCAGGCAAGTGGGGACGCTTAGTTTTGTCGGCCCATATAAAGGGATAAGGATTCACCTTTCTATCCACGCCTTCTTCCTCCTTTGCTCATCCGTTTTCGCACACTCGAGCTCTAGCGCCCAAGTCCACACTTCCACCTCAACCTTCTCCAACCATGTCCAGAGCGGGAGGAAAGTGTATGGTCTCCTCCGTCATGGAGGGAGACATCAAGAAACTGAGGAGAGCTGGATACCTGCCCGACGACATCGCGCACCAGCTCCCAGATGAGGGGCAGCTCATCCCCACCACCAGGCCCCATGAGAGGGTAGTATTCCTCACCCATTTCCTCCGTGGACTAGGATTCCCTCTCCATCCCTTCGTCCGGGGGCTCATGTTTATTATGGCCTGGATTTCCACGATCTGGCCCCGAACTTCATCCTCAACATCTCGGCATTTATCGTCGTGTGCAAGGCCTTCCTCCGCATTAGGCCCCACTTCGGCTTATGGCTGAAGTCCTTCAATGTCAAGCCGAAGGTGGTGGGCCGCCGCCAGGCGGAGTGCGGAGGCGCCATGGTGGGCAAGATGCCCAACGTAACATGGCTCGAGGGCTCGTTTGTGGAAAACATAAAGGGGTGGCAATCGGGGTGGTTCTATATCACCGAGGCGCGCGACCCTGCATGGGCAGCGGCCCCCGAGTTCCGATCTGGCATCCCCACATGGCTCACCTCCTGGAAAGAGAAGGGCCTGTCCTGGGGTAATTCAAAAGAGCTGACCGGACTCCAAACATGTATTAAAAACATGCTGGACAAGAAGCTCAAGCTTGTCAACATAGTCCAAGTTATGCTCATCCGCCGGATACTCCTGTGCCAACAACGGGAGTTCAACTTGTGGGAATTCAATCTGGCGCAGCATCGAACTCTGAACAGGCTCTTCGACACGACTCATGAAGACGCCTGGAGGGTGCTATTCAAAAGCGCCGAGGTCCCCCCTATTACTGAGGATCACGGATTCAGCGTGAAGTGCCAAGCCAGTGCGGTAAGCTACTTAACCTTTCACAGGATACTTATTCTTTCATACAGATTGACTCTATGCGGGATCTAAACTCCCGTACCTTTGACAGGACTGGCAGAAGATGGCCGGACAGATCGACTGTCTGGCTCCTTTGCCCGAAGGCCCCGCAGACGGTCTTCTGGAGAAGATGTTGACTCCGGCCCCTTATAAGGTGCCGGAGAAGACCAAGAAGGCCAAGGGAACTCGAAAGAGTTCCCGACGCCAGGTGTCATCGGACTCACTATCCGATGACTCTGCGGCGCACTCTTCCCCTGAAGACGAGGAAGAGGAAGAAGAAGATGCTCCCCCACCGACTGGGGGAGACAAGAAAAGGAAGGCCGCCCCAACTGGGGAGGCCGGAGGGTCCAGGAAGGGAAGGACTCTCCTTCCAGACAGTTCCACCGCCGCCGACGAAGGCGAAGACGAGTGGTTGCCTAGGGTCAAGCCCCTGGGGAGATCGTAAGTGTTCGGATACCAGAGTAACTCATAGGATTCCTTTGTCGCACTGCTTTTCCTAACACTGAACGCAATTATGCAGGCCGCCACGAGCCAGTATCATCGGACGGCTCCTTGGGCTTGTCGGACATGGATAGCGATCCAGTCCCGACCGCGACCTCCCCTCATCCTGCCGACGACGCCGAGGTGTTGTCTCAAGAGGCACCGGATCGAGGGGAGACAGTCCCGGAGGCGCCTCAAGGCGACCTTCTGGACTCCAGGAGCTGAGGGGACGGGGCCCCCGAGAGCTCCGAGTTCGGCCCTCAGCCGAACACCGTGCCAGACCCTCCAGCGGTTCCGGTCTCAGGCAGGCAACCTCCTTCTAAGAGGGGCAAGACGCCTGTGCCAATGACCTCTATCCATCCAGAGGCACTGGACAATCTACTGGAAGCGCTTTGCAGCGCTTCCATCGACGAGGAACACCGCACTATCATGAGTGCGGTGATCCAGAAGGTTCAGTCCGCCAAGAGCGGATTGACTGAAGCATGTGCCAGCCTTCTAACAGGCTTCGAGGTAAGTGTTTTGAAATGTAGTAGAAATATTACCGCATAGACAGTAACCCCTAATGCTTTGTTCGGTGTTCACAAAGAAAAGCTGAATAGAGGATAAAATAATATTGCAGGAGTCTAATATAAGTATGTCAATATGCATATGCAGGCTTCGCTTCTGGCGTCCGCCGCACTAACTGCGGAGGTTGCCGTACTGAAGCAGGACCTCAGGGGGTCCAGGAAAGAGCTCGGCCTTGCTAAGAGGCAGCTCAAGGAGAACAAGGGTAAGTAATACCCTTTCTATAGAAATGTATATATAAAAAAGGACGTGATTGCAAAATGATAGGATCATCGTATGTTTGCCAGGGGCCACGACCGAGGTGGCGACCCTGAAGCAAGCGCTAACCAAGGCCGAAGATACAGCGGCCAAGGAGTGCACCGAGCGAGAGAAGCACGAGGCTTGGGTGGGCGAGGTGCAGCAAGAGCTCCAGGCTCTTGTAGAAAAGCACGAGGGGTTGGAGCTTGACTCCAAGATGCGGGAGTCTGAGCTTGCCGCGGCCCTTGAGAGCGTAAAGAGTGCCAAGGCCGAGGCCCAGAAGGCCCTCCAAGAGATCGACGTGATGAAGAAGATAGCGGCGGGTAAGGCTTTCTATATGCAAAGCAAGCATGTAAAAGTAAATTACCGATTACTTACCCGGATCCGGAGCTCTTCAGGAGCATTCATAGATTTGCCCCACAGTGTGTCCGATGCCACACAATTTTACCAGGCCGAGGAGAGAAGCTCGATGGAGAAGTTGTTCTGGTCTCAGTATGCTGAGGCCGAACATCCGGTGCCGATGAGCGACCAGCTGAAGCAGATAGTCGAGCTACATAAGGCGGCCGATCAGGCCATGAAGGGCTTTATAGTCTGGCTGTGGCCTGGCGACGCCCTTCCGAACAGCTTCTTCGGCCTAGTGAGGCGGCTCGTGGATGCCTGCCCACGGCTGGAGGTCATCAAGCGATCTGTCTGCATTGAAGGTGCACGTCGGGCTTTCACCCGTGTGAAATTGCAGTGGGTCAAGCTAGACACCGTGAAGCTGATCAAGGAGGGGCCGCCAGAGGGCAAGGAGCACCGCCACCCCGAGATGTACTACGAGGGCGTTCTGCCGGGCGCCCGTCTCATCGCGGATGAGTGCTCAAAGCATGTAATATTTGAATGAGACTTGCTCGTGTGATCTTGTATGATGAAAACTTGTTTCATATGCGCTATGCAACGCTTGTTTGAATTTAAAATATTACCTTCTGTTTGGTTGTTTATCCAATCTGAGAGATGGCTAGTCCTCGGCTTCTGCCCCCATGCCATGAGTGCTGGTGTTCGGGATAAACCTGAGCACTCTTGTTCCCATATTTGGGTCCTTCAAGGGAGGTGCTCAGCACAACAAACAAGGCAACCAGACTAATAATGCTTTATCACTCTCACTTAGCCATAGAATTCTATAATTTTAAATTTCGGCGAAGCCCCTGGTATTCGGAAGGCCGAATTCGGGGCGCGATACACGCCTGTAAGCCGGACAGGGCCGGCCCCTCGCCCTAAGCGGCATAAGTCTTTAGGGACTCGAAAAACCTCGCCGAACAGCGACCAGTCTCTCGCCTTATCATGACAGTCAGTTTTAGCTTTCTCTACTGAGGTGCCCAGCCCGGCAGAACCGAGGCACAATCATAGTAGTTCTCCTAGCGCTACCTTAGCCGATAGAGCGGAACGTAAGGTACCAAAACATAGGAGCCGAGCAAACCAACATTTGACCAAAGACATGATTCGGAGCTGATGCATATAATGCTATAAGTTCGGGGTGCCGCACTTGTGAAAGTGTTTGGACTTTTCACACCGCATTGTGGGGTACGTAAGCCCCTGGTGTATTGGCTATACCAGAGTGTACGGTTGCAAGGCGTCATTAATGAACACATGGATATATATATATATATATATATATATATATATATATATAACAAGAATGCAATGATAGTCGTAATGTCATGCATTGTTTATTGAAAAATTGCGTTAAAGCAGAGTGATACAGATAGTGCGATAAGCAAAGAGTAGGACTATGTCCCTTCCAAGGGAAAGCTGAGGAATGATATGAAATCGAATATTTCGCTCGTTACAGTAATCAACCTGGGAATTCCGTGGTATAACGTAGTTGTCTTCCTCCTTGGTTGTTGCATCATGTGTTCGGCGATAGTGCTGCCGGACCGTGTTTCCAGAGATTAAGGTCCTGAAAGAAAAAGAAAAATAACCAAACGGGAAGCCCCTAGTGCGGTTTAGGCCGCGTTTTGGGGCGTGCCGCAGTTGTGCCCCCCTCCCCACCTGTGCGTGTGGTATTTTTAATGCGTAATTATGTACGCGCGGCACGAATATCGCTGTTGGGCTGGGATTGGGGTGGCCGCCGTATTGCTACGCGAGTTTAGATCGCCGCCAGGCGGTCTATTTGCTGATTACCCTGAGCGCGCTTGAAGGTGTCTGAGCTTTGAAGCGCCGAACTGGTTGATTGCCTTGAGAGCCTGCTTTGCGCTTCTGCTGCGAGGGCCGCGGTGTGCTCCTCTGTTCGAAGAGAGCGCTCTGTGTTTCCATTGACTGTAATAACTCCGCAAGGTCCTGGCATCTTGAGCTTGAGGTATGCATAATGCGGTACCGCATTGAATCTAGCGAATGCGGTTCGCCCGAGCAGCGCGTGATAACCACTACGGAACGGGACTATATCAAAGATTAGCTCTTCGCTTCGGAAATTATGTGGGGATCCGAAGACCACTTCCAGTGTAATTGAGCCTGTGCAATGGGCCTCTACACCTGGAATGACACCCTTAAAGGTCGTTTTCGTGGGTTTCATCCTTGAGGGGTCTATACCCATTTTGCGCACTGTGTCCTGATAAAGCAGGTTCAGGCTGCTGTCGCCGTCCATAAGGACTCGAGTGAGGTGAAATCCGTCGATGATTGGGTCTAGGACCAATGCGGCGAATCCGCCATGACGGATACTAGTGGGGTGGTCCCTGCGATCGAAGGTGATCGAACAGGAAGACCAAGGGTTGAAATTTGGGGCGACTGGCTCCAACGCATATACGTCCCTGAGTGCACGCTTCTGCTCCCTCTTGGGGATGTGGGTTGCGTATATCATGTTCACCGTCCGCACTTGCGGGGGAAACCTCTTCTTTCCTCTAGTGTGCGGCTGCCGGGGCTCCTCCTTGTCACGCTATGCGGCCCCTTGTCCTTGTTTTCGGCAATTAACTTGCCGGCCTGCTTGAACACCCAACAATCCCTGTTGGCGTGATTGGCTGGCTTGTCTGGGGTGCCGTGTATTTGACATGAGCGATCGAGTATACGGTCCAAGCTGGACGGACCCACCGTACTTTGTTTGAATGGCTTTTTCCGCTGACCGGGTTTAGAGCCTTTGAATCCGGCATTGACTGTCGTATCCTTAGTATTTTCGCTGTTAATGCGGCGCTTATGCTTGTTGCGACATGACCTGCTATTTCCGTCCTTGGTATCTGAGGTACCATGGTTCTTTGATATGTTATTATTGCGAGCCAGCCAGCTGTCTTCTCCCGCACAAAAGCGGGTCATGAGCGTCGTGAGAGCTGCCATAGATTTCGGCATTTCCTGACCAAGGTGCTGGGCTAGCCACTCGTCTCGGATGTTGTGCTTGAAAGCCGCTAAGGCCTCCGCATCCGGACACTCGACGATTTGATTTTTCTTTGTAAGGAACCGAGTCCAGAATTGCCTGGCCGACTCTTCTCGCTGCTGAATTATGTGGCTCAAGTCATCGGCTTCTGGTGGTCGCACATAAGTGCCCTGAAAGTTGTCGAGGAATGCGGCTTCCAGATCTTCCCAACAGCTGATGGAGTCCGCTGGCAAGTTGTTAAGCCAATGCCGTGCTGGTACTTTGAGCTTTAGTGGGAGGTATTTGATGGCGTGTAAGTCATCACCGCGGTCCATGTGGATGTGGAGGAGGAAGTCCTCAATCCATACTGCGGGATCTGTTGTGCCGTCGTATGATTCAATGTTTACAGGTTTGAAACCTTCTAGGAATTGATGTTCCATTACTTCGTCTATGAAGCATAAGGGGTGTGTGGTGCCTCTCTATTGGGCTATATCTCGACGCAGCTCGAATGGGTCTTGCCCGCTGTGTTCGGCCCAGCTGGATTTGCTTTTACTGTATCCGGCGTGACGTTTGTCGTCTCGCAGAGTGGTGCACCCTCGTGATCCGTAGATCGATCTTGAATGCTTTGCCTTGTCCTCCAATATGTCCGCATGTCTGGCGTATCTCCCCATGCCTTTTTATTTGAATGGCATTGGGGTGGAGGCTGAGATTTTGGCTGGAACGCCTCTCTATCGCGGCCACGAGGTGGCCGATCAGCCGTATCATACGCTTCTTCCTCCAGTCGGGGTAGTAACCTGCGCCTTGGGTAACTCTTGGAGGGGCGCTCGAGTTTATATTCCTCGGCCGCGAGGACTTCAGTCCATTTGTCAGCTAGCAGATCTTGATCAGCTTGAAGCTGCTGCTGCTTTTTCTTCAGGCTATTTGCCGTGGCCATAAGCCAGCGCTTGAAGCGCTCTTGTTCGACGGGATCCTCTGGTATGGCGAATTCATCGTCGCCGAGGCTTGCCTCGTCTTCGGAGGAGGGCATGTGATCATCCTCCTCCTCTTCGTCTGCCACTCTCTCAAGACAGCTGGCTCCTTCATCCTCCTGCTCTAAATCTTGCTGCAGGGGATTGTTGTTGTCTTCGGCACTATCCGGAGTATTATTATCTCCTGTGCCGGTATCACCACTTTTGCTTTGGCGGGACTTAGAGCGGCGCCGCTGACGTCGGCGCTTGGGTTGCTTCTTGGAGGGGTCATCCTCCGCTATCTCGTCGCCATTGCCTTTGTTGGGTGTATCCACCATGTATATGTCATATGAAGAGGTGGCTTCCCAGTGCCCTATAGGTGCTGGTTCATGTTCGTCTCCTACATCATCGTCCATACCGTCGATGTCTTCAGAGTCGAAGTCGAGCATGTCTGTTAAATCATCGACAATGGCTACAAAGTGGGTGGTGGGTGGGCGTCGAATTTCTTCGTCGTCCGTATCCCAATCCTGTTGGCCATAATCTGGCTAGGGCTCTCCTGACAAAGAGAGAGACCTTAATGAATTCAGAATGTCGCCGAAGGGCGAATGTTGAAAGATATCCGACGCGGTGAATTCCATGATCGGTGCCCAATCGGATTCGATTGGCAGGGGCGCAGATGGTTCAGAGTCCGGAAAAGAGTCCAGCACCTTGGAGTCATGGGCTGCGCAGAGGATTATGCTGGTGTTTGGCTCGATCATCGTCGAGACTGCAGCCCCTGAGGCGGTGTCTACCCACCTGTCCTCGATTGGCGCAGTTGGCTCTGAGCTAAGGGTCGGAGTTGATGCGGGCGCGACCTCTAGGGTATTGTTCGGCGGCAGAGCTAGGTCATACCCGTTGCGACAGTGCGGCGCGCCCGGCTGTGGCTCGAATCCGTCGAAGATCAAGTCTCCATGGATGTCGGCCGTGTAGTTCAAACTTCCAAATCTGACCTGATGGTCAGGGGCGTAGCTTTCAATCTGCTCCAGATGGCCAAGCGAATTAGCCCGCGGTGCAAAGCCGCCGAATACGAAGATCTGTCCGGGGAGAAAAGTCTCACCCTGGACCGCATCGCTATCGATGATAACAGGAGCCATCAAGCCTAACGGCGACGACACAGAGGAACTCTCAATGAAAGCACCAATGTCGGTGTCAAAACCGGCGGATCTCGGGTAGGGGGTCCCGAACTGTGCGTCTAGGCCGGATGGTAACAGGAGGCAGGGGACACGATGTTTTACCCAGGTTCGGGCCCTCTAGATGGAGGTAAAACCCTACCTCCTGCTTGATTAATATTGATGATATGGGTAGTACAAGAGTAGATCTACCACGAGATCAGAGAGGCTAAACCCTAGAAGCTAGCCTATGGTATGATTGTATGTTATGGTTGTTGTCCTACGGACTAAAACCCTTCGGTTTATATAGACACCGGAGAGGGTTAGGGTTACACAAGGTCGGTTACAAAGGAGGAGATATCCATATCCGTATTTCCTAGCTTGCCTTCCACGCCAAGTAGAGTCCCATCCGGACACGAGACGAAGTCTTCAATCTTGTATCTTCATAGTCTAACAGTCCGGCCAATGGAGATAGTCCGGCTGTCCGGAGACCCCCTAATCCAGGACTCCCTCAGTTGCCGCTTTATTGTATGCAATGCAATCGCCCTGTAATTGCTTTACTTTATCACTAAGTGGTAGCGATAGTCGTAGAAGCAATAGTTGGCGAGATGACAACGATGCTACGATGGAAGATCAAGGTGTCACGCCGGTGACGATGGTGATCATGACGGTGCTTCGGAGATGGAGATCACAAGCACAAGATGATGATGGCCATATCATATCACTTATATTGTTGCATGTGATGTTTATCTTTTATGCATCTTATTTTGCTTTGATTGACAGTAAAATTATAAGATGATCTTTCACTAAATTTTAAGATAAAAGTGTTCTCCCTGAGTATGCACCGTTGCCAAAGTTCGTCGTGCTGAGACACCATGTGATGATCGGGTGTGATAAGCTCTACGTTCATCTACAACGGGTGCAAGCCAGTTTTGCACACGCAGAATACTCGGGTTAAACTTGACGAGCCTAGCATATGCAGATATGGACTTGGAACACTAAGACCGAAAGGTCGAGCATGAATCATATAGTAGATATGATCAACATAGTGATGTTCACCATTGAAAACTACTCCATCTCACGTGATGATCGGACATGGTTTAGTTGATTTGGATCACATGATCATTTGGATGACTAGAGGGATGTCTATCTAAGTGGGAGTTCTTAAGTAATATGATTAATTTAACTTTAATTTATCATGAACTTAGTCCTGATAGTATTTGCATAAATATGATGTAGATCAATAGCTCACGGTGTAGCTCCCTGTTTATTTTGATATGTTCCTAGAGAAAAACTAAGTTGAAATATGTTAGTAGCAATGATGCGGATTGGATCCGTGATCTGAGGATTATCCTCATTGCTGCACAGAAGAATTATGTCCTTGATGCACCGCTAGGTGACACACCGATTGCAGGAGCACATGCAGACGTTATGAACGTTTGGCAAGCTCGATATGATGACTACTTGATAGTTTAGTGCACCATGCTTTACAGCTTAGAATCGGGGCTTCAAAGACGTTTTAAATGCCACGGAGCATATGAGATGTTCCAAGAGTTGAAATTAGTATTTAGACTCATGCCCATGTCGAAAGGTATGAGACCTTTGACAAGCACTTTGCCTACAAGATGGAGGAGAATAGCTCAGCTAGTGAGCATGTGCTCAGAATGTCTGAGTACTACAATCACTTGAATCAAGTGGGAGTTAATCTTCCAGATAAGATAGTGATTGACAGAGTTCTCTAGTCACTATCACCAAGTTACTGGAACTTCATGATGAACTATAATCTAGTAGGGATAACGGAAACGATTCCCAAGCTCTTCATGATGCTGAAATCGACGAAGGTAGAAATCGAGAAAAGCATCAAGTGTTGATGGTTAACAAGACCACTAGTTTCAAGAAAAGGGCAAAGGGAAGAAGGGAACTTCAAGAAGAATGGCAAGCAAGTTGCTGCTCAAGTGAAGAAGCCCAAGTCTACACCTAAGCCTGAGACTAAGTGCTTCTACTGCAAAGGGACTGGTCACTGGAAGCAGAACTGCCCCAAGTATTTGGCGGATAAGAAGGATGGCAAAGTGAACAAAAGTATATTTGATATACATGTTATTGATGTGTACTTTACTAGTGTTTATAGCAAACACTCAGTATTTGATACTAGTTCAGTTGCTGAGATTAGTAACTCGAAACGGGAGTTGCAGAATGAACAGAGACTAGTTAAGGCTAAAGTGACGATGTGTGTTGGAAGTAGTTCCAAGATTGATATGATCATCATCACACACTCCCTATACTTTCGGGATTAGTGTTGAACCTAAATAAATGTTATTTGGTGTTTGCGTTAAGCATGAATATGATTTGATCATGTTTATTGCAATAAGGTTATTCATTTAAAGTCAACGAATAATTGTTGTTAAATGAATATGATTTGACCATTGAAGCATGAATATGATTTAACCAAATCACAACAATGATCATGATTTGACCATTGAAGCATGAATATGATTCAATAATTGTTGTGATTTGGTCATACACCCAAGGTGAATGGTTTATTGAATCTCGATCGTAGTGATACACATATTCATAGTATTGAAGCCAAAAGATGCAAAGTTAATAATGATAGTGCAACTTATTTGTGGCACTGCCGTTTAGGTCATATTGGTGTAAAGCGCATGAAGAAAAACCATGCTGATGGGCTTTTGGAATCACTTGATTATGAATCAGTTGATGCTTGCAAACCATGCCTCATGGGCAAGATGACTAAGACTCCGTTCTCTGGAACAATGGAGCGAGCAACATACTTGTTGGAAAAAATACATACTGATGTATGCAGTACGATGAGTGTTGAGGCTCGCGGCAGGTATCGTTATTTTCTGACCTTCACAGATGATTTGAGTAAGATATGGGTATATCTTCTTGATGAAACATAAATATGAAACATTTGAAAAGTTCAAATAATTTCAGAGTGAAGTCGAAAATCGTCGTAACAAGAATATTTGAGTTACGAGTTTGGTCTTCATTTGAAACAATGCGGAATAGTTTCGCAACTCACGCCACCTGGAACACCACAGCGTAATGGTGTGTCCGAACATCATAACCGTACTTTATTAGATATGGTGCAATCTATGATGTCTCTTACCGATTTACCACTATTGTTTTGGGGTTATGCATTAGAGATAGATGCATTCACGTTAAATAGGGCACCATCTAAATCCGTTGAGACGATGCCATATGAACTGTGGTTTGGCAAGAAACCAAAGTTGTCGTTTCTTAAAGTTTGGGGTTGTGATGCTTATGTGAAAAAGTTTCAGCCTGATAAGCACAAACCTAAATCGGAAAAGTGCGTCTTCATAGGATACCCAAAAGAAACTGTTGGGTACACCTTCTATAACAGATCCGAAAGGCAATATCTTTGTTGCTAAGAGTGGGTCCTTTCTAGAGAAGAAGTTTGTCTCGAAAGAAGTGAGTGGGAGGAATGTAGAACTTGATGAGGTAATTGTACCTTCTCCCAAATTGGAAAGTAGTTCATCACAGAAATCAGTTCTAGTGATCTCTACACCAATTAGTGAGGTAGCTAATGATGATGATCATGAAACTTCAGATCAAGTACTACCGAAACTCGTAAGACAACTAGAGTATGGTCCGCACCAGACTGGTACGGTAATCCTTTCTGGAAGTCATGTTACTAGACCATGATGAACCTATGAACTATGAGGAAGCGATGATGAGCCCAGATTCCGCGACATGGCTTGAGGCCATGAAATCTGAGATGGGATCCATATATGAGAACAAAGTATGGACTTTGATTGACTTGCCCGATGATCGGTGAGTCAATTAAAATAAATGGATCTTCAAGAGGAAGACAGACGCTGATAGTAGTGTTACTATCTACGTAGCTCGAATTGTTGCCAAATGTTTTCAACAAGTTCAAGGTGTTGACTACGATGAGATTTTCTCACTCGTATCGATGCTTGAAAGTCTGTCCGAATCATGTTAGCAGTTGCCGCACTTTATGAAATCTGGCAAATGGATATCAAAACTATATTCCTTCATGGATTTCCTAGAACAAGAGTTGTATATGATGCAACCAGAAGGTTTTGTCGATCCTAAAGGTGCTAACAAAGTGAGCAAGCTCCAACGATCCATCTATGGACTGGTGCAAGCATCTCGGAGTTGGAATATATGCTTTGATAAAGTGATCAAAGCATATGGTTTTATACAAACTTGCGGTGAAGCATGTATTTACAAGAAAGTGAGTGGGAGCTCTGTAGCATTTCTAATATTATATGTGGATGACATATTGTTGATTGGAAATGGTATAGAATTTCTGGATAACATAAAAGGATACTTGAATAAGAGTTCTTCAATGAAGGACCTCGGTGAAGGTGCTTACATATTGGGCATCAAGATCTATAGAGATAGGTCAAGACGCTTAATTGGACTTTCACAAAGCACATACCTTGCAAAGTTTTGAAGAAGTTCAAAATGGATCAGGCAAAGAAAGGGTTCTTGCCTGTATTACAAGGTGTGAAGTTGAGTAAGACTCAATGCCCGACCACTGCAGAAGATAGAGAGAAAATGAAAGATGTCCACTATGCTTCATCCATAGGCTCTATCATGTATGCAATGTTGTGTACCAGACCTGATGTGTGCCTTGCTATTAGTTTAGTGATACGTCTCCAACGTATCTATAATTTTTGATTGTTCCATGCTATTACATTATCAACCTTAAATGTTTTATATGCATTTATTATGTACTTTTGTATTATTTTTGGGACTAACCTATTAACCCAGAGCCCAGTGCCAGTTTCTGTTTTTTCCTTGTTTTAGAGTATTGCAGAAAAGGAAAATCAAACGGAGTCCAATTGACCTGAAACTTCATGGAACTTATTTTTTGACCAGAAGAAGCCCACGGAGTATCGGAGTTGGACCATGAGAGTCCCGGGCTACCCACGAGGGTGGGGGCACGCCCACCCCCTGGGCGCGCCCCCTGCCTCGTGGACAGCCCGGAGGTCCACCGACGTACTTCTTCCTCCCATATATACCCATATACCCTAAAAACTTCGGGGAGCACAATAGATCGAGAGTTCCGCCGCCAGAAGCCTCCATAGCCACTAAAAACCAATCTAGACCCATTCTGGCACCCTGTCGGAGGGGGAATCCCTCTCCGGTGTCCATCTTCATCATCCCGGTGCTCTCCATGATGAGGAGGGAGTAGTTCTCCCTCGGGGCTAAGGGTATGTACCAGTAGCTATGTGTTTGATCTCTCTCTCTCTCGTGTTCTTGAGGTGGTACGATCTTGATGTATCGCGAGCTTTGCTATTATAGTTGGATCTTATGATGTTTCTCCCCCTCTACTCTCTTGTAATGGATTGAGTTTTCCTTTGAAGTTATCTTATCGGATTGAGTCTTTAAGGATTTGAGAACACTTGATGTATGTCTTGCGTGGGATACCTGTGGTGACAATGGGGTATTCTATGATCCACTTGATGTATGTTTTGGTGATCAACTTGCAGGTTTCGTGACCTTGGGAATCTATGCATAGGGGTTGGCACACGTTTTCGTCTTGACTCTCCGGTAGAAACTTTGGGGCACTCTTTGAGGTTCAATGTGTTGGTTGAATAGATGAATCTGAGATTGTGTGATGCATATCGTATAATCATACCCATGGATACTTGAGGTGACATTGGAGTATCTAGGTGACATTAGGGTTTTGGTTGATTTGTGTGTAAAGGTGTTATTCTAGTACGAACTCTAGGTCTGTTTGTGACACTTATAGGAACAGCCCAACAGATTGATTGGAAAGAATAACTTTGAGGTGGTTTCGTACCCTACCATAATCTCTTCGTTTGTTCTCCGCTATTAGTGACTTTGGAGTGACTCTTTGTTGCATGTTGAGGGATAGTTATGTGATCCAATTATGTTATTATTGTTGAGAGAACTTGCACTAGTGAAAGTATGAACCCTAGGCCTTGTTTCCTAGCATTGCAATACCGTTTGTGCTCACTTTTATCATTAGTTACCTTGCTGTTTTTATATTTTCATATTACAAAAACCTTTATCTACTATCCATATACTACTTGTATCACCATCTCTTCGCCGAACTAGTGCACCTATAAAATTTACCATTGTATTGGGTGTGTTGGGGACACAAGGGTTGCTTGAGAGAGACCATCTTCATCCTATGCCTCCTACGGATTGATAAACCTTAGGTCATCCACTTGAGGGAAATTTGCTACTGTCCTACAAATCTCTACACTTGGAGGCCCAACAACGTCTACAAGAAGTAGGTTGTGTAGTGGACATCAAGCTCTTTTCTGGCGCCGTTGCCAGGGTGGTTAGCGCTTGAAGGTATATCTTTAGATCTTGCAATCGAATCTTTTTGTTTCTTGTTTTAGCACTAGTTTAGTTTATAAAAGAAAACTACAAAAAATTATGTAATTGAGTTTGCCTCATACGCTCCATCTTTTTAATATCTTCCGTGAGTATGATGGAAAGGAAAATTGTGCCAAAGTGTTAGAAGAAGAATGCATTAAAATGTTTGGCACTAAATATTTGAATGATGAGCATGATTGCAATGGTGTTAGTATGAATTCATTGAATATCCATGATGCTAACGATATGCAAAGCCACAAGCTTGGGGAAGCTATGTTTGATGAAGATGATATTTTTTTTGTCCCCCAAGTTTTGATGAGAAACTTTATATGATGAAAGCATCCCTCCTATCTATGATGATTATTGTGATGACACGTATGCTATAAACAATAATGATATCCATGAAATTTGTCATCATGATTTTAACTTTCAATTGGATTATGCCTCACATGATAGTTATTTTGTTGAGATTGCTCCCACTACTATTCATGAGAAGAAGTTTGCTTTTGTGGAGAGTAATAAAAATTCTATGCTTGTAGATTATGAAAAGAATGTTTTAGGTGCTGGTTATATTGTTGAATTCATTCATGATGCTACTGAAAATTATTATGACGGAGGAAAATATGCTTGTAGGAATTGCAATAATATCAAGTTTCCTCTCTATGTGCTTAAAATCTTGAAGTTATGCATGTTTTTCTTTCCTATGCAAATTGATTCTTGTTCTCACAAGTTGTTTACTCACAAAATCCCTATGCATAGGAAGTGGGTTAGTGACGGTGTCCTGGACTAGGGGGTACTCACCACGTCGTCTCCTGATCTATTAGATTGGGCCGAGGCCCCCCATGGCCGTATACTCATGGGCCAGTTCGGACAGCTGCCGCATACAAGGAAGATTCCACAAGACTTGGCAATCAAGACAAGGACTCCACCCCACCGGAATATTCGGCTAGGACTCTTGTTATCCTAGGCCTCTGGTGCATTATATAAACCGAGGCCGGGCTAGTCGATAGAATATACAATCATATACAACAATCATACCATAGGCTAGCTTCTAGGGTTTAGCCTCCTTGATCTCGTGGTAGATATACTCTTGTACTACCCATATCATCAATATTAATCAAGCAGGACGTAGGGTTTTACCTCCATCAAGAGGGCCCGAACCTGGGTAAAACATCGTGTTCCCTGCCTCCTGTTACCATCCGGCCTAGACGCACAGTTCAGGACCCACTACCCGAGATCCACCGGTTTTGACACCGACAGTTAGAATTAAATGTGTTAGTCATATTCTTCATGATGCTCTCTTTATGTTTCAATTCTTATCCTTTATGTGAGCATCATTGAAATCATCATGCCTGGCTAGGGCGTTAAACGATAGCGCTTGTTGGGAGGCAACCCAACTTTATTTTTGTTCCTTGCTTTTTTATCCTGTTTAGTAATAAATAATTTATCTAGCCTCTGTTATGATTGAGTTTTTTGTGTTTTAATTAGTGTTTGTGCCAAGTAGAACCGTTGTGAAGACTTGGGGAAACTCTTGTTGATCATGCTGTAAAAAATAGAAACTTTAGCGCTCACAAAAATTGCTGCCATTTTTTATTGGAGAGTGATATTTAGTTAATTATTTTTTCAGATGATTAATAGATAAATTCCTCATGTCCAGAAATTTATTTTAGAATTTTTTGGGTTCCATAAGTTTGCGTTAATTACAGATTACTACAGACTGTTCTGTTTTTGACAGATTCTGTTTTTCATGTGTTGTTTACTTATTTTGATGAATCTATGGCTAGTAAAAGATTTTACGAACCATGGAGAAGTTGGAATACAGTAGGTTTAACACCAATATAAAAAAAGAATGAGTTCATTACAGTACCTTTAAGTGGTGTTTTGTTTTCTTTCGCTAACGGAGCTTACAAGTTTTCTGTTAAGTTTTGTGTTGTGAAGTTTTCAACTTTTGGGTAAAGATTCGATGGACTATGGAATAAAGAGTGGCAAGAGCCTAATATTGGGGATTCCCAAGGCACCCCAAGTCAATATTCAAGGACAACCAAGAGCGTAAGCTTGGGGATGCCCCGGAAGGCATCCCCTCTTTCGTCTTCGTTCATCGGTAACTTTATTTACCACATGATATGTGTTTTGCTTGGAGCGTCATTTTATTTTATTTAGCTTTGCTTGCTGTTTGAATAAAATACCAAGATCTGAAATTCTTAAATGTTAGAGAGTCTTCATATTGTTGCATGATTATTCGACTACTCATTGATCTTCACTTATATCTTTCGGAGTAGTTTGTCGTTTGCTCTAGTGCTTCACTTATATCTTTTTAGAGCACGGTGGTGGTTTTAGTTTGAAGAAATAGATGAAATCTCGTGCTTCACTTATATTATTTGAGATTCTTTAGAACAACATGGTAGTTTGCTTTGGTTATGAAACTAGTCCTAATATGATGGGCATCCAAGAGGGATATAATAAAAACTTCATATAAAGTGCATTGAATACTATGAGAAGTTTGATACTTGATGATTGTTTTGAGATATGGAGATGGTAATATTAGAGTCATGCTAGTGAGTAGTTGTGAATTTGAGAGATACTTGTGTTAAAGTTTGTGATTCCCGTAGCATGCACGTATGGTGAACCGTTATGTGATGAAGTCGGAGCATGATTTATTTATTGATTGTCTTCCTTATGAGTGGCGGTCAGGGACGAGCGATGGTATTTTCCTACCAATCTATCCCCCTAGGAGCATGCGCGTAGTACTTTGTTTCGATAAATAATAGATTTTTGCAATAAGTATGCGAGTTCTTTATGACTAATGTTGAGTCCATGGATTATACGCACTCTCACCCTTCCACCATTGCTAGCCTCTCTAGTATCGCGCAACTTTCGCCGGTACCATAAACCCACCATATATCTTCCTCAAAACAGCCACCATACCTACCTATCATGGCATGTCCATAGCCATTCCGAGATATATTGCCATGCAACTTTCCACCATTCTGTTATTATGACACGCTCCATCATTGTCATATTGCTTTGCATGATCATGTAGTAGACATCGTATTTGTGGCAAAGCCACCGTTCATAATTCTTTCATACATGTGACTCATGAGTCATTGCCCATCCCGGTACACCGTTGGAGGCATTCATATAGAGTCATATTTTGGTATAAGAATCGAGTTGTAATTCTTGAGTTGTAAGTAAATAAAAGTGTGATGATCATCATTATTAGAGCATTGTCCCAAGTGAGGAAAGGATGATGGAGACTAGGATTCCCCCACAAGTCGGGATGAGACTCCGAAAGAAAATAAATAAAAGAGTCCAAAGAAGCCCAAATAAAAAAAGAGAAAAGAGGCCATAAAAAAAGAGAAGGCCCAAATAAAAAAATGAGAGAAAAAGAGAGAAGGGACAATGCTACTATCCTTTTACCACACTTGTGCTTCAAAGTAGCACCATGATCTTCATGATAGAGAGTCTCCTATGTTGTCACTTTCATATACTAGTGGGAATCTTTCGTTATAGAACTTGGCTTGTATATTCCAATGATGGGCTTCCTCAAAATGCCCTAGGTCTTCTTGAGAAAGCGAGTTGGATGCACACCCACTAGTTTCTTTTGTTGAGCTTTCATACATTTATAGCTCTAGTGCATCCGTTGCATGGCAATCCCTACTCACTCCCATTGATATCTATTGATGGGCATCTCCATAGCCTGTTGATACGCCTAGTTGATGTGAGACTATCTTCTCCTTTTTGTCTTCTCCACAACCACCATTCTATTCCACCTATAGTGCTATGTCCATGGCTCATACTCATGTATTGCGTAAAGATTGAAAAAGTATGAGAACATCAAAAGTATGAAACAATTGCTTGGCTTGTGATCGGGGTTGTGCATGATTTAAATATTTTGTGTGGTGAAGATAGAGCATAGCCAGACTATATGATTTTGTAGGGATAGCTTTCTTTGGCCATGTTATTTTGAGAAGACATGATTACTTGGTTAGTATGCTTGAAGTATTATTATTTTTATGTCAATATTAAACTTTTGTCTTGAATCTTATGGATCTGAATATTCTTGCCACAATAAAGAGAACTACATGGATAAATATGTTAGGTAGCATTCCACATCAAAAATTCTATTTTTATCATTTACCTACTCGAGGACGAGTAGGAATAAAGCTTGGGGATGCTGATACGTCTCCAACGTATCTATAATTTTGATTGTTCCATGCTATTATATTATCAACCTTGGATGTTTTGTATGCATTTATTATGCAGTTTTATATAATTTTTGGGACTAACCTATTAACCCAGAGCCCAGTGCCAGTTTCTGTTTTTTCCTTGTTTTAGAGTATCGTAGAAAAGGAAAATCAAACGGAGTCCAATTGACCTGAAACTTCACGGAACTTATTTTTGGACCAAAAGAAGCCCACGGAGTATCGGAGTTGGACCAGGAGAGTCCCGGGCTGCCCACGAGGGTGGGGGCGTGCTCACCCCCCTGGGTGCGCCCCCCTGCCTCGTGGATATCCCGGAGGTCCACTGACGTACTTCTTCCTCCCATATATATCCATATACCCTAAAAACTTCGGGGAGCACAATAGATCGGGAGTTACGCCGCCAGAAGCCTCCGTAGCCACCAAAAACCAATCTAGACCCATTCTGGCACCCTGTCGAAGGGGGAATCCCTCTTCGGTGGTCATCTTCATCATCTCGGTGCTCTCCATGACGAGGAGGGAGTAGTTCTCCCTCGGGGCTGAGGGTATGTACCAGTAGCTATGTGTTTGATCTCTCTCTCTCTCGTGTTCTTGAGGTGGAACGATCTTGATGTATCGCTAGCTTTGCTATTATAGTTGGATCTTATGATGTTTCTCCCCCTCTACTCTCTTGTAATGGATTGACTTTTCCCTTTGAAGTTATCTTATCTGATTGAGTCTTTAAGGATTTGAGAACACTTGATGTATGTCTTGCGGGGGATGCCTGTGGTGACAATGGGGTAATCTATGATCCACTTGATGTATGTTTTGGTGATCAACTTGCGAGTTCCGTGACCTTGGGAATCTATGCATAGGGGTTGGCACACATTTTCGTGTTGACTCTCCGGTAGAAACTTTGGGGCACTCTTTGAGGTTATATATGTTGGTTGAATAGATGAATCTGAGATTGTGTGATGCATATCGTATAATCATACCCACGGATACTTGAGGTGACATTGGAGTATCTAGGTGACATTAGGGTTTTGGTTGATTTGTGTCTTAAGGTGTTATTCTAGTACGAACTCTAGGGCTGTTTGTGACACTTATAGGAATAGCACAACGGATTTATTGGAAAGAATAACTTTGAGGTGGTTTCGTACCCTACCATAATCTCTTCGTTTGTTCTCCGCTATTAGTGACTTCGGAGTGACTCTTTGTCGCATGTTGAGGGATAGTTATGTGATCCAATTATGTTATTATTGTTGAGAGAACTTGCACTAGTGAAAGTATGAACCCTAGGCCTTGTTTCCTAGCATTGCAATACCGTTTGTGCTCACTTTTATCATTAGTTACCTTGCTGTTTTTATATTTTCAGATTACAAACACCTTTATCTACTATCCATATACTACTTGTATCACCATCTCTTCGCCGAACTAGTGCACCTATGCAATTTACCATTGTATTGGCTGTGTTGGGGACACAAGAGACTCTTTGTTCTTTGGTTGAAGGGTTGCTTGAGAGAGACCATCTTCATCCTATGCCTCCTACAGATTGATAAACCATAGGTCATCCACCTGAGGGAAATTTGCTACTGTCCTACAAACCTCTGCACTTGGAGGCCCAACAACGTCTACAAGAAGAAGGTTATGCAGTAGACATCATTTAGCAGGGAGGTACCGAACTAATCCAGGAGTGGATCACTAGATAGCGGTCAAGAACATCCTGAAGCAACTAAAAAGGACTAAGGAAATATTTCTCGGTTATGGAGGTGATGAAAGAGTTCGTCGTAAAGAGTTACATCGATGCAAGCTTTTTACATCGATCTAGATGACTCTAAGTCTCTATCTGGATACATATTGAAAGTGGAAGAAATTAGCTAGAGTAGCTCCGTGTAGAGCATTGTAGACATAGAAATTTGCGAAATACATACGGATCTGAATGTTGCAGACCCGTTGACTAAATTCTCTCACAAGCAAAACATGATCACTCTTTGGGTGCTAATCACATTGCGATGTGAACTAGATTATTGACTCTAGTAAACCCTTTGGGTGTTAGTCATGTGGAGATGTGAACTAATCACATAAAGATGTGAACTATTGGTGTTAAATCACATGACGATGTGAACTAGATTATTGACTCTAGTGCAAGTGGGAGACTGAAGGAAATATGCCCTAGAGGCAATAATAAAGTTATTATTATTTCCTTATATCATGATAAATGTTTATTATTCATGCTAGAATTGTATTAACCGGAAACATAATACATGTGTGAATACATAGACAAACAGAGTGTCACTAGTATGCATCTACTTGACTAGCTCGTTAATCAAAGATGGTTATGGTTCCTAGCCATAGACATAAGTTGTCATTTGATTAACAGGATCACATCATTAGGAGAATGATGTGATTGACTTGACCCATTCCGTTAGCTTAGCACTTGATCGTTTAGTATCTTGCTATTGCTTTCTTCATGACTTATACATGTTCCTATGACTATGAGATTATGCAACTCCCGTTTACCGGAGGAACACTTTGTTTGCTACCAAACGTCACAACATAACTGGGTGATTATAAAGGTGCTCTACAGGTGTCTCCAAAGGTACTTGTTGAGTTGGCGTATTTCGAGATTAGGATTTGTCACTCCGATTGTCGGAGAGGTGTCTCTAGGCCCACTCGGTAATGCACATCACTATAAGCCTTGCAAGCATTGTAACTAATGAGTTAGTTGTAGGATGATGTATTATGGAACGAGTAAAGAGACTTGCCGGTAACAAGATTGAACTAGGTATTGATATACCGATGATCGAATCTCGGGCAAGTAACATACCGATGACAAAGGGAACAACATATGTTGTTATGCAATTTGACCGATAAAGATCTTCGTAGAATATGTGGGAGCCAATATGAGCATCCAGGTTCCACTATTGGTTATTGACCGGAGACGTGTCTTGGTCATGTCTACATAGTTCTCGAACCCGTAGGGTCCGCATGCTTAAAGTTCGATGACGATCCGTATTATGAGTTTTTGTGTTTTGATGTACCTAAGGTAGTTAGGAGGCCCGGATATGATCACGGACATGACGAGGAGTCTCTAAATGGTCGAGACGTAAAGATCGATATATTGGACGACTATGTTCGGACACCGGAAAGGTTCTGGAAGGTTTTGGACATATACCGGAGTACCGGGGGGTTACCGGAACCCCTCGGGGGGCTTAATGGGCCTACATGGGCCTTAGTGGAAATAGAGGGCAACAAGGGGAGTGTGGGGCGCGCCCCCAAGGCCCAAACCCAGTTATCTGAAGTGGTCTCAGACTGCCATCACATTCGACCAGTTCGATCACCCAACACACATTGCCACCCCTGGGAGGCAAGCTTTCGTGGTCGACCCAGTTGTTGAAGGCACTCGACTGACCAAAGTCTTGATGGATGGTGGCAGTGGTTTGAACATACTGTATGCTGAGACGTTGAAAGGGATGGGCATTCCGATGTCCAGACTAAGTACCAGCAACATGAGTTTCCATGGAGTCATTCCTGGGAAAAAGGCTGAGTCACTCGGCCAGATTGCTCTTGATGTGGTTTTCGGTGATTCCAAGAATTACCGCAAAGAAAAGTTGACGTTCGAAGTTGTGGATTTCCAGAGTGCTTACCATGCTATTTTCGGCAGGCCAGCTTATGCACGCTTCATGGCTCGACCATGTTATGTGTATCTCAAATTGAAGATGCCTGGTCCCAAAGGTGTGATCACTGTTACGGCAATCGGAAGAAAGCAGAAGAGTGTTTTCAGAAAGGCTCAAAGATCGCTGATGCTCAGATGGCAGTGGTAGAGCTGCAGGAGTACCGGAAGACTGCAGACCTGAGTGATTTGTTGCGAGCCAAGAAGCCCGCTACAGAATCAGCTTTTCAGTCGTCTGGTGAAACGAAGCCGGTTCACATTCACCCGACCGATCCCAGTGCTGCTCCGACTCATATCTCAACAACACTTGACTCCAAATAGGAAGAAGGGCTCATCCAGTTCCTCCGTGAGAATTGGGACATCTTCGCATGGAAGCCTTCTGACATGCCGGGTGTTCCCAGGGGGCTGGCTGAGCACCGCCTACGAGACTCAAAAGTGAAACCTGTCAAAGAACATCTCCGACGGTCCACCGTCCAGAAGAGAAAGGCTATTGGTGAGGAGGTGGCTCGGCTCTTAGCAACGAAGTTCATCCGAGAGATTTACCACTCTGAGTGGCTCGCCAATGTTGTCATGGTCCCCAAGAAGGACAAGTCACTTTGCATGTGCATTGACTTTAGACATATCAATCGGGCCTACCCGAAAGATCATTTTCCTCTCCCCCGCATCGACCAGATAGTCGGCTCGACTGCGGGATGTGAGCGACTGTCTTTTTTAGACGCCTATTCCGGGTACCATCAGATCCGTCTGTATGGACCTGACGAGATCAAAACATCTTTCATCACTCCATTCGGGTGCTTCTGTTATGTTACCATGCCATTCGGCCTCAAGAATGCCGGAACCACATTCATGAGGATGATTCAGAAGTGTTTGCTCACTCAAATCAGTCGGAATGTGGAAGCATACATGGATGATATTGTGGTCAAGTCACAGAAGGGTTCCGACCTGCTGACTGAATTTGCTGAAACCTTTGCCGACCTCAGGAGGTATGATATCAAGCTTAATCCATCAAAGTGCACATTCGGAGTTCCTGGCGGAAAGTTACTCGGTTTTCCCGTTTCCGAACGGGGAATCGACGCCAATCCAGAAAAAGTTGGTACTATACTCCGAATGAAAAGTCATGTGCGAGTGCACGACGTCCAGAAGCTTACTGGTTGCTTGGCCGCTTTAAGTTGATTCATTTCTCATCTCGGTGAAAAGGCATTGCCTCTTTACCGATTGATGAAGAAGTCAGACAAGTTCGAGTGGACTCCTGAAGCTGATGCAGCGTTTGCAGAGCTCAAAGCTCTGCTCTCCACCCAGCCGGTGCTTTTTGCCCCAATCAGCAAAGAGCCTTTGCTGCTTTACATCGCAGCCACGGGACAAGTTGTCAGTATGGTACTTACGGTCAAGCGGGAAGAAGAAGGAAAAGCCTTCAAAGTTTAGCGCCCAGTATATTATATTTCTGAAGTTTTGACCCCGTCGAAGCAAAGATATCCTCATTATCAGAAGCTTGTATATGGGATTTATATGACCACAAAGAAGGTTGCTCACTACTTCTCTGATCATTCCATTACATTCGTCAACGCTCCATTGTCAGAGATCCTGCACAATAGAGATGCAACTGGTCGAGTGGCAAAATGGGCGATTGAACTCCTTCCTCTAGATATCAAGTTTGAGGCAAAGAAAGCTATCAAGTCCCAAGCAATAGCAGATTTCGTCGCCGAGTGGATTGAACAGCAACTACCGACTCAGGTTCACTCGGAGCATTGGACCATGTTCTTCGACGGTTCCAAAATGCTGAATGGTTCCGGTGCCGGGGTAGTATTGGTCTCCCCCCGAGGAGATAAGCTCAGATATGTTCTTCAAATCCACCCTGATTCCTCCAATAACAAGGCAGAATATGAAGCACTTTTATATGGGTTGCGCATGGCCATTTCACTCAGCGTCCGTCGCCTCATGGTCTATGGCGACTCAGATTTGGTGGTTAATCAGGTGATGAAGGAGTGGGACGTCGGAAGTCCAGCCATGACTGGTTATTGCAATGTAGTGAGAAAGCTGGATAAGAAATTCGAGGGGTTAGAACTTCATCACATACCCCGACTGAAAAATCAAGCAGCTGATGATTTGGCGAAAATAGGTTCCAAAAGAGAAGCCATTCCTAGCAATGTGTTTTTGGAACACATCCACACACCATCAGTTCAGGAGGATCCCTTCAGAGAAGAAGCCCCGCAGCCAAAAAGTGCCACGGATCCGATTAAAGTTGAAGTTCTAGCTGTGGTCGACCTGATCATGGAAGTTTTGGTGATCACTCCCGACTGGACGGTACCGTACATCGTGTACATCCTAAGGAAATAACTCCCAGAGGACGAAGAAGAGGCTCGATAGATCATCCATTGATCCAAGGCCTTTACAGTCATAAAGGGACAGTTGTATAGAGAAAGCGTGACTGGAGTCAGTCAGAAGTGTATAACACCAGAAGAAGGTCAGATAATCCTTGATGATATCCACTCGGGGACTTGTGGTCATCATGCATCCTCTCGGACCATTGTGGCTAAATCATACCGAGCGGATTCTATTGGCCAAGAGCGAATGAAATGGCGAAAGAGATAGTCGACAAATGTGAAGGATGTCAGTTTTACTCCAATATGTCGCACAAGCCCACGTCAGCCCTGAAAACCATTCCACTCGTCTGGCCCTTCGCTGTTTGGGGAATGGACATGGTTGGACCACTGAGAACGGGCAGGAGAGGCTTCACTCATGTGCTAGTAGTAGTCGACAAGTTCACCAAATGGATTGAAGCTAAGCCTATCAAGAATCTTGATGCTTGCACTGCTATCAGTTTCATCAGAGAGTTGATATTCAGATATGGAGTTCCGCACAGCATCATCACTGACAATGGGTCAAACTTCGATTCCGACAAATTCAGAGCCTTTTGCGCCTCTCAGGGCACACGAGTCGACTACGCTTCGGTCGCTCACCCCCAGCGAATGGACAAGCGGAAAGAGCAAATGGCTTAATTCTCAAAGGACTGAAACCCCGACTGATGCGCAATCTCAAGCACGCAGCAGGTGCATGGGTCGATGAGCTTCCATCAGTTCTTTGGGGATTGAGGACAACCCCGAACCGATCGACCAGAAGAACCCGATTCTTTCTGGTCTACGGAGCCGAAGCAGTTTTGCCGAGTGACCTGCTTCACAACACACCCCGAGTCGAGCTCTACTCTGAAGATGAAGCAGAACAAGCCCGGCAGGACGCAGTCGACCTCCTGGAAGAAGAAAGAGAAATGGCCATGATCCGATCGACCATCTATCAGCAAGACTTGCATCGATTCCATGCCAGAAATGTGAAGAGTCGAGCCTTCCAAGAAGGAGACTTGGTCCTCCGAGTGGATCAACAGAAACCACACAAACTCGCTCCTACTTGGGAAGGTCCCTTCATAGTCACCAGAGTCCTCCACAATGGAGCGTACCACCTTTATAATGTCGATCGTCAGATTGATGAGCCACGAGCCTGGAATGCGGAGCTGCTCCGCCCCTTTTACACTTGAATTCTCACTCGGATGAGATGTAATAAGAAAAACTTCTGTAGTTTATTTATCAAAGACAAGAGTGTTATAATTTTCCCAGTGATTGTTATTATTTTTGTTTGCTTGAGAAATCCCCCAGTGGGTGGCTTAGCAGCAAATCCGTTTCGCCTAAGTTTGTAAAAATAAAATCCTACCGAGTGGTGAGCCAACTTCTCACTCGGAGGCTTAGCTGCGAACCCGTTTCGCCTAAGTATTTGAAAATCCTACCGAGTGGAGAGTCAGCCTCCCACTCGAGGGCTTAGCTGCAGTCTAGTACTCGCCTAAGTATTTGAAAATCCTACCGAGTGGAGAGCCAGCCTCCCACTCGGGGGCTTAGCTGCAGTCCAGTACTTGCCTAAGTTTGAAAAATCCTACCGAGTGGAGAGCGACCCTCCCACTCGGGGGCTTAGCTGCAGTCCAGTACTCGCCTAAGTATTTGAAAATCCTACCGAGTGGAGAGCCAGCCTCCCACTCGGGGGCTTAGCTGCAGTCCAGTACTCGCCTAAGTTTGAAAAATCCTACCAAGTGGAGAGCGACCCTCCCACTCGCGGGCTTAGCTACATTCCAGTACTCGCCTAAGTATTTGAAAATCCTACCGAGTGGAGAGCCAGCCTCCCACTCGGGGGCTTAGCTGCAGTCCAGTACTCGCCTAAGTTTGAAAAATCCTACCGAGTGGAGAGCGACCCTCCCACTCGGGGGCTTAGCTGCAGTCCAGTACTCGCATAAGTTTGAAAAATCCTACCGAGTGGAGAGCGACCCTCCCACTCGGGGGCTTAGCTGCAGTCCAGTACTCGCCTAAGTGTTTGAAAATCCTACCAAGTGGAGAGCGACCCTCCCACTCGGGGGCTTAGCTGCAGTCCAGTACTCGCCTAAGTTTGAAAAATCCTACCGAGTGGAGAGCGACCCTCCCACTCGAGGGCTTAGCTGCAGTCCAGTACTCGCCTAAGTATTTGAAAATCCTACCGAGTGGAGAGCGACCCTCCCACTCGGGGGCTTAGCTGCAGTGCAGTACTCGCCTAAGTTTGAAAAATCCTACCGAGTGGAGAGCGACCCTCCCACTCGGGGGCTTAGCTGCAGTCCAGTACTCGCCTAAGTATTTGAAAATCCTACCGAGTGGTGAGCCAGCCTCCCACTCGGGGGCTTAGCTGCGGTCCAGTACTCGCCTAAGTTTGAAAAATCCTACCGAGTGGAGAGCGACCCTCCCACTCGGGGGCTTAGCTGCAGTCCAGTACTCGCCTAAGTATGAAACACATCCCAATCCACAAGGACGACGAGGTGCAGGTCGACTGCCACCTTCTCCTTCGGAGCTTCGCCACAAATACAACGTGCGCTCCATCCCAATCCGCAAGGACGACGAGGTGCAGGTCGACTGCCACCTTCTCCTTGGGAGCTTCGCCACAAATACAACATGCGCTCCATCCCACTCCGCAAGGACGACGAGGTGCAGGTCGACTGCCACCTTATCCTTCGGAGCTTCGCCACAAATACAATGTGTGCTCCATCCCGACCCGCAAGGACGACGAGGTGCAGGTCGACTGCTACCTTCTTCTTCGGAGCTGCGCCACAAATACAAAAGTTGTCTCGAGTGAAGGACGAGTTCCACTCGGCGAAGAATTCATGAAGATATTCAACGATAAACCAAGTTCAGATAAATCCTAAAGGTTCCAGACCGCAGATCGAAGTGCTCGGGCATTCAGCCTGAAAGAGTTTAACGGTTACAAAACCACTCGGCATTCCGAGGCAAATTTAAGGTGGGGCATAAAATTTTGTTCACTCCGCAGGAGGAGGACTGGCAGGCTCAATGAACTCATCCAGGTCGACGCCGTTGGTGATCCGAGTGGCTGCAGCAATAAAAGTCTCCATAAAAGATCGGAAGTCATGCCTCTGGGTGTTGGCGACCTTGATTGCTGCCAGCTTATCTTGTCGCACCTCCTTGTAGTGGACAAGAACCAAAGACAGAGCCACATCAGCACCACACCGGGCAGAAGATTTCTTCCACTCCTGCACTCGATCAGGGATCTCGTTAAGTCGAGTCATCAGGGACTCGAGATCATTCTGGAGCATGGCTTCTGGCCAAAGTTCCGTGTCGATCCGTGACGTGGCGACCTTCAGTCGAGCCAAGTAGTCCACAACACCGTCGATGCGGGATTCCAGTCTGAGCAGATTCATCGCAGTTTCATCTTTCACGGGAGAGTTGATGGGGTCCAAACCTGGCTCAATCCGCCCAGTCTCCTCCTCGAAGTTCTGGCAAAACTCTGCATTCATGATCCAAGGATATGTCAATTTTCGTATGCTGAGTTGACCAGAAAAACATCAGTCGGAACAAAATGTATACCTTCAAGCTTGATGAACAACTTCTTAGCAAGGCTCCTCAGATAGCTCTCCAGATCGTCCCTCTTGCGAGCGATGCCTTCCATCTTCTCGTATAGGTTGAGATTGTCCTTGTTCAAGCGCGTGCACTCCTTGTTGGCTTCGTTCAGGGAAGATTTCATCTTGGCGTTCTCTTCTTCCAATTGGCCGACTGAAGCCAGTTTCTGTTCAGCCAGAGCGGTTCTGTCGTCAGCTTTCTTTTGAGCAGCAGCCAAATCCTGATCCTTCTTCGCCAGAGCTTCGTTCAGTTTTTATGCAAAGAAATGGTGCTTGATTCAGAAAGAGCAGAAGGGTACTCAAGTCTAAGACAAACCAGTCAACAAGCTCATCTTACCATTGGCGTCGTCCTTGGCCTTTTGCAGCTCTGTCTTGGCCAATTCCAAGTCAAGGTTTAGCTGGATCTCCTGTTTCTCCAAGTCAGCAAAGCGAGCTCCAAGATCACATGATTTCTGCAAACAGGGAGGGGAAGTTATTTTACAGCGAAAAACGACAAAGACAATCAATACTAAGACTACGGTCGACTGCCCGCAGTCCGCCATAGTCTCAGGGACTACACCCAGTGGGTGCACTTTGCGTGCCCCCACCGGTTCTGATCCCACTCGACCGGCCCGCCAGAGTCGAGTGCAGGGAGTAAAAAAAGAGAGAGAAAGAAGTGGACAACAAGCCGTTCAGACCCCAGTCGACTGCCAGCAGTCGACCACGGTCTCGGGGACTACACCCAGTGGGTGCACTTGGCGTGCCCCCACCGGTTCTGATCCCACTTGCCCAGACCGAGTGGAAGAGCGAAGCTACCAGTTTACACTCTACACGGCCAGACCAGATCGAGCGAAAGAAACAAAATACAAAGACTACAGTCGACTGCCAGCAGTCCACCGTAGTCTCGGGGACTACACCCAGTGGGTACACTCAGCGTGCCCCCACTAGTCCAAAAATTCAATCGACACACCCAGTGAGTGTACAGATGCAAAGATTTTCGGAAAGAGAGTCTCCAGATAGCATATCCTAACAGAACAAGCAGTGATCAGCTAACCTGAATATTGCATTGGAGAGCCGAGCTGGCATCATAGGCGGCCTGACTGGCGTCCCGCACCATCTTCACCTTCTCCATCATAATGCCCGCCTGGCGTATGGCTTCCTTGGCAGCATTCACTTCATCCTCTGGGACATGATGGATCGCAAAAACTGAAGGTGGGTCGGCAGGAGCTTGAGCAGTCGACGAAGAAGGCAGGGCACTCGACAATGGTACGACGAAGGTAACAGAACCCTGATTGTCATCACCAGCGTCCTGAACAACTGGTTCCGCCATCGGCGTCGACTGTGGCACCTTCCTTGCAGGAGCTTTCCTATTTTTCCTCATCAAAGGCCTCTCAGGCTCTTCATCATCATCATCAGGGAGGTCAATAATGTTAGGAGCTATTCAAAGATCAATCACCAAAATCACATCACCCAATGGTACACATTGCAGTTGAGTCGACCAAATAAAGACAGAATGACAGAAATAATACCCAGATTGGAAGTGACTGCATCCTCCATTACCTCATCCTCATCTCTGTAAGCTGAGGTCCCGGAAGTAGCAGCGCTGCCAGTTCCAAAGTTCGTCTGGTTAAATCAAGAAAAAATAAACAGCACGGAGCGTCGAGTGAATACAAAGGGAGACACTCACGCAGAAGCGACGGGGATGTCAATCTTAATCTTCGGCAACACCTTCTGAGGCTTCTGCTCTGCAATTTTGAGATGCTTTGACACTTTTTCAGTCGGGGTTGGCGAAGATGTCCGAGGACGCTTTGAAGACTGATCCGTCTGAGCAATCGCCTTTTCACGGGCGCTCGGTCGTTCTTGGTCAAGCTTGGATCGCCTCTCCCTGCGAGGAGGCGACTCGAGTTCTTCTTCGTCACTTGAGTCGTCGCTTTCTTCGTCCTCTTCTTCGTGAGAATGCCATTCGCCACTGTCGCCGCCGCTCGCCTCTCCTTCCAGATCTTGCTCTCCGTTGGGCGCTGAGTACATTTTGATAAGGGCCTGAAAGAAAGCAGGAAGAATAAAGTCAGTCGATGCAGTATAGACAGCTGCGCAAGCGAATTCAGATTGTAATCAAAAGCTCAGAATCGGACCTTTTCTGGTTCATGGGACTGGTCGAATGGAGGAACTCTCCTGGCTCCCCTGGGGTTGTCCTTGTTTCCGGTGATGCCTGACAGCCACCCCTCCAGTGTGTCGTCATCGACATCCTCCGGGTGAATCCGAGTGGTGTCGTCAAGACCCAAGTACATCCACATCGGATGGTCTCGAGCTTGAAGAGGCTGGATGCGCCGCCAAAGGAAAACCTCCAAGAGATCCATACTAGTGACCCCGTCACGGATAAGCTGGACCACTCGTTCGACCAGCACCCTAACTTGCACCTTCTCCTCCGGGAGCACCTTCAAAGAGGAGGGTTTCCTCACTCGGTCCATGGTAAAAGGAGGGAGGCCAGTCGACTGCCCTGGCATCGACTGGTCTTTGCAGTAAAACCAGGTCGACTGCCATCCGCGGACCGAGTCGAGAAGAATCATGGCCGGAAAGGAACTTTTCCCTCTCATCTGAACACCAAGACCCCCACACATCTGAATCACTTGTGTTCTCTCGTCACTCGGATTGGCCTTTTTCACCATCTGAGAACGACAGGTGAAAATGTGCTTGAAAAGACCCTAGTGAGGCCGACAACCCAAGAAATTCTCGCACAAAGACACGAAAGCAGCGAGATACACGATTGTGTTGGGAGTGAAGTGGTGGAGTTGTGCCCCAAAGAAATTCAGAAATCCCCGGAAGAAAGGGTGAGGAGGCAAGGAAAATCCACGGTCGACGTGGGTGGCAAGGAGAACGCGCTCACCCTCCTGAGGTTGCGGCTCGGATTCCTTCCCAGGAAGCCGTGCCGATCCATATGGGATCAATCCTCCGTCGGCTAGGTCATCGAGGTCTTGTTGGCGGATCGCCGAGCGGATCCAGTCGCCCTGGATCCAGCCCTTCGGCAGGCCGGCTCGTGAGGAAGATCCACCTCGACTGGTCGCCTTCCCCTTCGCCTTTGTCATCGCCTTCTTCGCCCGCTCCAGAGCCGCCGTCTTCTCCTTCCCCATCGTCTCCGGCGAGACGCGTACGGAGCGGCAGTGCTGGGGCGACAGCGAGCACGACGAAGAAGCCTGAAGAAGAGAAGAGGAAATGAGAACGCACTGTTCGAGAAACCCCGGTCCGACGCCTTATATGAGGTCGCTTCCGAGTGGCTGACTGGTAGGCCCGGACGATCCTGTCAAATCCCGTAACAATCGCGCGTGCGATACGTGGCGAAAAAGGTGGCGTGGAGATCGAGGCGGCTCCGCCCTATCCCATCCGATTACTGCGGCCTCCCCCGTCCCGCGCGCTTCCTAAAATTCGAATCCCGCGGAATCTGCGGGCATCAAAACAACTTGTCAAACGGAAGATCTCCACACCGTCACTCGGAGCTTTTCAAGTAAAGAAATTCACTCGACAAAAAACTAAGAATGGATCAAGGCGACTGGAAAGGAAGTTGCTATCATCACTCAGGTTCATTGATCCGAAACAAGATATGCTCATGGCATGAAAAATGAGTCGGAGAAGTTCTCGACTCCTTCCCCACTCAAACCTCGATCCATTCGGGGGCTAATGATGAAGCTATGTACCTAGGGTAGGGTCATGGACCTGTCCTAACTGCCCTACTCAAGGACATCTCTAGAAGAAATCACCTTTCAATTGACTTGGAGGTGTTCCACTCGACAAACTCGAAGATACTCGACCAAGAATCAAACACTCGACCAAGGTCCAACCACTCGACGGCCAGGAGACCTAAAGTCACTCCGCGCGCTAACGGTCGGTCATTAAGTAGCTTTTATGGTCATCATAGCACTTTATTAGGGGCATTACCAGTAATGCCCGACCTTAATGTATTTGAAACCCTGCATAACTGAGGGCCGGAGGGGTCTGGCGAACTCTATATAAGCCACCCCCCTCCTCAGTGTAAAGGGTTCGCACCCCTGTAATTCATACACACATAATCCAGTCGACCGCCTCCGGGCTCCGAGACGTAGGGCTATTACTTCCTCCGAGAAGGGCCTGAACTCGTAAACCTCGTGTGCTTATAACTACTCCATAGCTAAGATCTTGCCTCTCCATACCTACCCCCTTACATTACTGTCAGACTTAGAACCATGACAGGCCCCCTCTTTCCTTCTCCTCCTCTCCCTTTCCTTCCGCTCTCCAACTCCTAATAGGAAAAGGAGGAGTCCTACTCCTAGTGGGAGTAGGACTCCCCCCTTGGCGCGCCCTCCTTGGCCGACCGGCTCCTCCTTCTTGCTCCTTTATATACAGGGGCAGGGGGCACCCCATAGACACACAATTGATCATTGATCCCTTATCCATGTGCGGTGCCCCCTCCACCATAATCCACCTCGATCATGTCATAGCGGTGCTTAGGCGAAGCCCTGTGTCGGTAGCATCATCATCACCATCACCACGCCGTCGTGCTGACAAAGCTCTCGTGTGAACCTTTGCTGGATCGGAGCTCACGGGACGTCATCGAGTTGAACGTGTGCAGAACTCGGAGGTGCCATGTGTTCGGTACTTGGATCGGTCGGATCGTGAATACGTATGACTACATCAACCGCGTTGTGCTAACGCTTCCGCATTCGGTCTATGAGGGTATGTGGACACACTCTCCCCTCTTGTTGCTATGCATCACCATGATCATGTGTGTGCGTAGGAAATTTTTTGAAATTACTATGTTCCCCAACAGATTCCATCTTATGTAACCGACTCTATGTAACCCTAGACCCCCCCCCCCCCCACCGGTGTCTATATAAACCGGAGGGTGTAGTCCGGAAAGGATATACTCAATACCTTAGTCATACAGGCTAGACTTCTAGGGTTTAGCCATTACGATCTCGTGGTAGATCAACTCTTGTAATACTCATATTCATCAATATCAATCAAGCAGGACGTAGGGTATTACCTCCATCAAGAGGTCCCGAACCTGGGTAAAACTTCATGTCCCCTGTCTCCTGTTACCATTAACATTAGATGCACAGTTCGGGACACCCTAGCTGAGATCCGCCAGTTTTGACACCGACATTCGGCTCAGGTCGTAGCCCCCTGTTGATATTGTCGATGCTTAAAAATTGTCTGGCAATGTACTCCGGGATTTATGCTTGGACCCAACAATGAGGTGCATGTCGGCAGAAAAAATGCCGAACTATGGGTCGAAAAAGATTTCCCAAGCTGGATTATTACGCAGGGTACCTCGGTCAAGAGGATGTCCCGCCTCATAAAAAAGCACACAAATAGATCAAAAACTGCCATAAGCTTAAAAAACCAAAAAACTTATGCGGAAACTCTACGTCCGAACTAAATCAATTTTTTTGTGCCAATCAGAAAATTGGTCTTAAAATTAGTTTGTGCTTCCGTCGTGCTTTAACATGACACATCCGATCTCAAGACGTCGAGTGGGTCAGTCTTCGGCTTCAACCTCCAATGCCAAAGGCGGAGTACTTCTCGTTAGGCCAGTTTAGCAAACTAAATTCGAGTGGTCATTATAGAGAAAATGGGCTATCCGGCTATTGACCACACACTCGCATCAAAAAAGGAGTGATAGAAAAAGATTTTGCAACGACTAGGAAGAAAACACATTTACTATAAAACGGCTCATATAAATTTAAGAGCCCCCAGTAAACTTGTGTAAGAGAAGTATTTTTAACAAATAACGTATGTAAGCATGGTCAAACCGAACACAGATTAAAAATTTAAAACTTTGAGCATAAAAGCGACTTAGTTGGTTAATGTGTTCAACATTGATGACGCGGTCTGAGCTTACGGCGGGACGAGGTCCCAGCCCCCAAGCCGGTCCCGAGGTGGCAGAGCGAAGAGCTCGATGCTCCGAAATGGCGACTTAGCATGGCCGATGCAGGCCGGCAGTGTGACGCCGAAGTACCCGGCGTGGGTTAATGAAGTGATGACGAAGCCCCCGGTCCAGTCGAGGTGACGTGTTATGTCGATATGCCGAGGTGACAGCGCTGCCCAATCCGGATCATTTACATGTGCACAGAAGATAGTGCAAGCCAGAGATAATAGTAATAATAATAATAAAAAGTTGCATGATTAATAATTTATGCAAAGTGAGTAATAAAAAATATGGCCCATCATTGAACACCCGACGAGGTAGGACCCTCTTGATGATGCCGAAGTCCCTGAGGCAACCGAACATGTCGGTATGGCAATTCAATCAACAAGGTGATCATGCAAGCCGATTTATGCCAATTGGGACAACGTCGTTGGCTTGCCGAAGTGACCGCATGACGCAGTCGATCACCTACACACATAAAATAGTGCAATCCAAAAAGAATAATATAAATATATATATAATCCTTGCATAATTACTTTTCGCAAAAATAATTTATTTAAAGAGATGTGGCCTGGCGCCGAAGTCAATGTTGATGCAGGGCGTCGGCATGCCGCAGTGAAGGCGTGGCAAAGCCTGAATTCACAGGACGGTCCGAGCTCCGGATTCGGCATTCGTCGAACTGTATACGGAAACTGGCCGAACCACCACGTGACAGTCGTTAATGCGGCCATCATTTGACAGACCTGTGTACAGATGATGGAACAAACCAGAGTAATAATTCCTCGGATAAAATAAACCCAAGCAAGAAAAATTACTAGGATTAATATCACCTGGTTTATCTGTTGTAGCAACATGAGGAAAGATTACTCCCAAAATTGGAACTAGATCCGCACACCCATTGCCTCATGGGCGATGAAGCGATGACATGACGATGCTGGCAAAGGTTAGCTCACCGAGGAAAAGCCCCCGGTCCAACTAACGTGACGAAGTTGGTCGGCTGGTGACGCCAAAGTCTCCAGAGTAGGCTGATGAAGAGATGGCGAAGCCCCCGGTCTAGGCCGAGGTAACGGAGCATGTCAGTAAGCAGACATTGCAGCTGCCATTTTAGCCGAGGTATTGAAGCAGTTCAGCGTGATGGACATTAGCTTGAAGAAGCAACAGTGCGGCCATGTCGACGCTGGTCATAACTTGTGATGTGGTGAAAGCCGGATTGATGAAGTGACCGAGCAGCGATGTCGGCACGCCTGACCCATGCAATCTGTGGGGCGATGGTGTTGGTGATAATTTAGTATTCTTGATGCCGAACTCTTGTTCGGCTTGCCGAGCTGATGATCCGATAAGGTTGGGCTTGGCTCGATGAAGCGACGATCTGTCTAGCGCAGGTCGGCAGACATGGAGTAAAGGCTGGTTTGACACTGGCGTGATGGCGAAGATTACCTTCGAAAAGGAGCAAAATTCATGAGCATGTGTTCATAAACAAAACACAATACCCTACAAATAGATTCTTCCAAAAAGGTTGTCCAATATCCCGTTCATGAAGAAAGATGAACTCGGGTCGGATTTGTATTCGCGCAGAAAACAGATCAGGAAAGTGATGCATTAATCGAAAGGTTCCCGGTGTTTGGACGGTCGGATCGAGCTGAAATTTTGAGAGGTGGTAGATATGTGAATTCCACAGCTCTCAATGGTTGGATCTTCCAAAGAACTTCCGAGCTAGATGATAGACACCACGCTCCAAACTTGTCCAGATTCCCGTCCAGATTCGACAAGGCTCCGGTATATCGGACATCGGCGGAGATTGCTCCATCGGAACGCGACGAAATTTTGTTGTGTTGTTGTAGACTCACTTATGCAAAATTCCACCGAAGGAATCATCAAAGTGATTCTCGAGGAGGTGGTGGTAGCGGATACAAGTTCGCTATTCGGAAAAACAGCACGGTAGCCCGAGGGCAATGTTGACGTTGAGCCCCGAGCTCCATGGATAATTCCTCCATAATCATGATAGAGATCGGAGTTGATGTTGATGAAGGCCCTCGTCCGAACATGAGGATTGGAGGCGGGGCACAGTCCTTGGTCAAGCCAAGGTGACCAGTCGAGCTGGTGATGAAGACGATGACGTCGCAGTTGATCTGCAGGAGAGCCATTGATCTTTTGTTGATCACACAACGGAACTCTCAATGAAAGCACCATTGTCGGTGTCAAAACCGGCAGATCTCGGGGTAAGGGTCCCGAGCTGTGGATTCTTAGATCAACGGTAATAAGAACGAAGGAGATGATGTTTTACCCAGGTTCGTGCCCTCTTGATAGAGGTAAAAGCCTACATCCTGCTCTTGTTTATATTGATGGAGTATCAAGTACAGAGTTGATCTACTGCGAGATCATATGTTGTGGTCTAAAACCTGATGGTATGATGAATAATGTCATAATGATCTATCGACTAGCCTAGCCTCGGCTTATATAATATACCGGAGGCCTAGGATAACAAGAGTCCTAGTCGAATACGTTGGTGGAGAGGAGTCCTTGTCTTGATCATCAAGTCTTGTGGAATATTTTTTGAATGCGACATGGGCTGCCCGAAGTGGCCTATGGGTAAACCGCCATGGGGGTCCTCGACCCGATCCACCTGGTCGGGAGACGACGTGGTGAGTACCCCTAGTCCAGGACACCGTCAATCCTTCTCAAGCCTTCAAACATTGTTCTAGTATAGATTTGGATAGGCATCATTTCCTCCACTACTGTTTACATCTGGTTGGATGTTTGCAACAACTACTAGTTTGAAATTGTAGTTCTAAAAACATGTTCCTTATGCAGAACAGATCCATTTATTTGCTTATATAATTGTGAAACCTGTTACGTGTCTCCTTGTTTCTCTTTCAGAGGCATATCTCTTATGCCAGGCAGAACTTTAGGGAAGATAGTGAGCCAAACCATCATGAGGACAACGAGATGACCCCAAGGTCCTGTCTTGATGAAGACAGTGAGTTGAAGCTACTCACCAGTAGGTGTGAGACAACCTCTATGGAGACGCTGCCTCAATCAGTTCGACTTCTTCAGTCTCAACTTAAAGCGGAAATGCTTTCTTTAGTTCAGCTCCGACTTGAAGTCAAAGATGCAATGAAGATGTCAGAGGACTGCCGTGCGCACTATGGTGCCATACAGCTAAGAATGGAGCATCTATCGTTGACACAACTGAGGTATCATTAGCTTGTTCGGCTGCTTGCGGGGCCCATCCTGGCCAGGCCTTGTGCTTTATGAAGTGCTCTCGGTTTTGTATATTCTTTTGTCGGTGCGTTTATATGCACTGGTGGTGACCTTTGATGCCTGGTGTATGTAATTTGCGGTCATGTTGCGCTTTATTATCACCGGTACCGAACTTTGATTCCCAGTGGATGTAATATGTTGTAATTTCTTTATTGTATAGTCTAGGTTTATTCTTTGGTCGGTATGCTATAATTTAGGCCGGAAGGTTCAGTGGATCTCAGTTTTGTTGATCTTCAGGCTGGCCCGTTACTCATATGGCCCAAAACGTGGGCCTATAATCATCTTGGGCCATTAGCAGGTCTAAACCTATTGTAGTAGGAGATTTATATGATAAAGATAGACCCGGGGGCCATAGGTTTCACTAGTGGCTTCTCTCGAGAGCATAAGTATTCTATGGTGGGTGAACAAATTACTGTTGAGCAATTGACATAATTGAGCATAGTTATGAGAATATCTAGGTATGATCATGTATATAGGCATCACGTCCGAGACAAGTAGACTGACTCCTGCCTGTATCTACTACTATTACTCCACTCATCGACCGCTATCCAGCATGCATCTAGAGTATTAAGTTAATGAAAACAGAGTAACGCCTTAAGCAAGATGACATGATGTAGAGGGATAAACTCATGCAATATGATGAAAACCCCATCTTGTTATCCTCGATGGCAACAATACTATCCGTGCCTTGCTGCCCCTATTGTCACTAGGAAAGGACACCGCAAGATTGAACCCAAAGCTAAGCACTTCTCCCATTGCAAGAAAGATCAATCTAGTAGGCCAAACCAAACTGATAATTCGAAGAGACTTGCAAATATAACCAATCATACATAAAAGAATTCAGAGAAGATTCAAATATTATTCATAGATAGACTTGATCATAAACCCACAATTCATCGATCTCAACAAACACACCGCAAAAAGAAGATTACATCGAATAGATCTCCATAAGAGAGGGGGAGAACATTGTATTGAGATCTAAAAAGAGAGAAGAACCATCTAGCTACTAACTATGGACCCGTAGGTCTGAGGTAAACTACTCACACTTCATCGGAGAGGCTATGGTGTTGATGTAGAAGCCCTCTGTAATCGATGCCCCCTACGGCGGAGCTCCGGAACAGGCCCCAAGATGGGATCTCGTGGATATAGAAAGTCACGGCGGTGGAATTAGGGTTTTGGCTCCGTGTCTGATCATTTGGGGTACGTGGGTATATATAGGAGGAAGAAGTACGTCGGTGGAGCAACAGGGGGCCCACGAGGGTGGAGGGCGCGCCTAGGGGGGGTAGGCGCGCCTCCCTACCTAGTGGCCTCCTGTTACGTGTCTTGACGTAGGATCCAAGTCTCCTGAGTTGTATTTGATGAGAAAATCACGTTCCCGAAGGTTTCATTCCGTTTGGACTCCGTTTGATATTCCTTGTCTTCGAAACCCTAAAACAGGCAAAAAAACAGCAATTCTGGGTTGGGCCTCCGGTTAATAGGTTAGTCCCAAAAATAATATAAAAGTGGATAATAAAGCCCAATAATGTCCAAAACAGTAGATAATATAGCATGGAGCAATCAAAAATTATAAATACGTTGGAGACATATCAAGCATCCCCAAGCTTAATTCCTGCTCGTCCTCGAGTAGGTAAATGATAAAAACAGAATTTTTGATGTGGAGTGCTACTTGGCATAATTTTAATGTAATTCCTCTTAACTGTGGTATGAATATTCAGATCCGAAAGATTCAAGACAAAAGTTCATATTGACATAAAAATGACAATACTTCAAGCATACTAACAAAGCAATTATGTCTTCTCAAAATAACATGGCTAAAGAAAGTTATCCCTAAAAAATCATATAGTCTGGCTATGCTCTATCTTCACCACACAAAATATTTAAATCATGCACAACCCCGATGACAAGCCAAGAAATTGTTTCATACTTTTGACATTCTCAAAACTTTTTCAATCTTCGCGTAATACATGAACGTGAGCCATGGATATAGCACTATAGGTGGAATAGAGTGGTGGTTGTGGAGAAGACAAAAAGGGAGAAGATAGTCTCACATCAACTAGGCGTATCAACGGGCTATGGAGATGCCCATCAATAGATATCAATGTGAGTGAGTAGGGATTGCCATGCAACGGATGCACTAGAGCTATAAGTATGTGAAGGCTCAAAAAGAAACTAAGTGGGTGTGCATCAAACTTTCTTGCTCATGAAGACCTAGGGAAATTTGAGGAAGCCCATCATTGGAATATACAAGCCAAGTTCTATAATGAAAAATTCCCACTAGTATATGAAAGTGATAACATGAGAGACTCTCTACTATGAAGATCATGGTGCTACTTTGAAGCACAAGTGTGGTAAAAGGATAGTAACATTGTCCCTTCTCTCTTTTTCTCTCATTTTTTTATTTGGGCCTTTTCTCTTTTTTTATGGCCCCTTTTCTTTATCTTTTTTTATTTGGGCTTCTTTGGCCTCTTTTATTTATTTTTCGTCCGGAGTCTCATCCCGACTTGTGGGGGAATCATAGTCTCCATCATCCTTTCCTCACTGGGACAATGCTCTAATAATGATGATCATCACACTTTTCTTTTTCTTACAACTCAACGATTACAACTCGATACTTAGAACAAAATATGACTCTATGTGAATGCCTCCGGCGGTGTACCAGGATATGCAATGATGCATGAGTGACAAGTATGAAAGAATTATGAACGGTGGCTTTGCCACAAATACTATGTCAACTACATGATCATGCTAAGCAATATGACAATGATGGAGTGTGTCATAAACGGAATGGTGGAAAGTTGCATGGAAATATATCTCGGAATGGCTATGGAAATGCCATAATAGGTAGGTATGGTGGCTGTTTTGAGGAAGGTATATGGTAGGTGTATGATACCGGCGAAAGGTGCACGGTATTAGAGAGGCTAGCAAAGGTGGAAGGGTGAGAGTGCGTATAATCCATGGACTCAACATTAGTCATAAAGAACTCGCATACTTATTGCAAAAATCTATTAGTTATCGAAACAAAGTACTACGCGCATGCTCCTAGGGGGATAGATTGGTAGGAAAATACCATCGCTCGTCCCCGACCGCCACTCATAAGGAAGACAATCAATAAATAAATCATGCTCTGACTTCATCACATAACGGTTCACCATACGTGCATGATACGGGAATCACAAGCTTCAACACAAGTATTTCTCAAATTCACAACTACTCAACTAGCATGACTTCAATATCACCATCTCCATATCTCAAAACAATTATTAAGTATCAAACTTATCATACTATTCAACACACTCATAAGAAAGTTTTATTATTAATCTTGTATACCAAGCATATTGGGATTTTAATAAAATTACCATGCTATTAAGACTCTCAAAATAATCTAAGTGAAGCATGAGAGATGAATAGTTTCTATAAAACAAATCCACCACCGTGCTCTAAAAGATATAAGTGAAGCACTAGAGCAAAATTATATAACTCAAAAGATATAAGTGAAGCACGTAGAGTATTCTAACAAATTCCAAATCATATATGGCTCTCCCAAAAGGTGTGTACAGCAAGGATGATTGTGGAAAACTAAAAAGCAAAGACTCAAATCATACAAGACGCTCCAAGAAAAACACATATCATGTGGTAAATAAAAATATAGCTCCAAGTAAAGTTACCGATTAGAAGTAGACGAAAGAGGGGATGCCTTCCGGGGCATCCCCAAGCTTTGGATTTTAGGTGTCCTTAGATTATCTTGGGGGTGCCATGGACATCCCCAAGCTTAGGCTCTTGCCACTCCTTGTTCCATAATCCATCAAATCTTTACCCAAAACTTGAAAACTTCACAACATAAAACTTAAAGTAGAAAATCTCATGAGCTCCGTTAGCGAAAGAAAACAAAAGACCACTTCAAGGTACTGTAATGAACTCATTATTTATTTATATTGGTGTTATACCTACTGTATTACAACTTCTCTATGGTTTATAAACTATTTTACTAGCCATAGATTCATCAAAATAAGCAAACAACACACGAAAAACAGAATCTGTCAAAAACAGAACAGTCTGTAGTAATCTGTAGCTAGCGCAAGATCTGGAACCCCAAAAATTCTAAAATAAATTGCTGGACGAGAGGAATTTATCTATTAATCATATGCAAAAATAATTAACTAAATATCACTTTCCAAATAAAAATGACAGCAGTTCTCGTGAGTGCTAAAGTTTCTGTTTTTTACAGCAAGTTCAACAAGACTTTCCCCAAGTCTTCCCAACGGTTCTACTTGGCACAAACACTAATTAAACACAAAAAACACAACCAAAACAGAGGATAGATAATTTATTTATTACTAAACAGGAGCAAAAAGCAAGGAATAAAAATAAAATTGGGTTGCCTCCCAATAAGCGCTATCTTTTAACGCCCCTAGCTAGGCATAACAAGCAAGAATAGATCTAGGTATTGCCATCTTTGGTAGGCAATTCTTCAATGAGGCATCTACCATCTTTAGGAATTTATTTCTTTTTATTAATTATCAAGCTTTTAGGCACAAGATCTAAAAATTCATTTGTAACAAATGGTTCCTTAATGATAGCAAAAAGATTGGGATGAACACTTATAGATTTGAGATCCGCACTTTCCTTACTAGATGAATCACCCTTATTTTTAGGAACGTACATAAGTTTGGCAACTTTAGTGGAGGGACTCGGAGTATTTTTACGGAAGAAAAAGTGGTTCACAAGTTGGTAATAATATTCTCAAGTTTATCGATCCTAACGGAATCGTGATTTATTTTATCATTAACTATGGGTTCCTTTTCTTTAATATCTTTCAAAGTAACTCCTACTTTAGATCCATATTGAGAGATTCGGCTGTGGATCTTTTTCTCCAAATTTTCAATTAACTCTACGGTAGCAAACTTATTTTCAATAATCTCAAGCCTTTGCATTACATGCTCCAAAGTTAATATAGTTCCATTAACCAAGAGAGGGGGTGAGCCAAATAAATCTAACATATCATTATAAGAATCAAAAGTATGGCTACCCAAAAAGTTCCCTCCGGTAATAGTATCAAGAACATAATGGTGCCAAGTAGTAATGCCTACATAAAAATTGTGAAGGAGAATGGTAGTAGATTGCTTCCTAGTAGATTTATTTTGAGCATTGCAAATTCTATACCAAGCATCTTTCAGATTTTCACCCTCCCTTTGCTTAAAATTAAGAATTTCATTCTCAGGAGACAACGAAGATGATAAGGGACTAGCCATAACGACAAGTAAGCAAACTAACACACAAGCAAACAAAAAGCAAGAGGGCAAAAAGAGGCAAATAGAGGGAGGATAGAGAGAGAGAGGGCAAATAAAACGGCAAGGGTGAAGTGGGGGAGAGGAAAACAAGAGGCAATGGCAAATAATGTAATGCGGGAGATAAGGGTATGTGATGGGTACTTGGTATGTTGACTTTTGCGTAGACCTCCCCGGCAACGGCACCATAAATCCTTCTTGCTACCTCTTTTAGCACTGCGTTGGTTTTCCCCAAAGAGGAAGGGATGATGCAGCAAAGTACCGTAAGTATTTCCCTCAGTTTTTGAGAACCAAGGTATCAATCCAGTAGGAGGCTACGCGCGAGTCCCTCGCACCTGCACAAAACAAATAAATCCTCGCAACCAACGCAAATAGGGGTTGTCAATCCCTATAGGACACTTACGAGAGTGAGATCTGATAGATCTGATAAGATAATATTTTTGGTATTTTTATGATAAAGATGCAAAGTAAAATAAAGGCAAAGTAAATAGCAAAGTAAATAAGTAAGTAGTAGGAGATTGATATGATAAAGATAGACCCAGTGGCCATAGGGTTCACTAGTGGCTTCTCTCGAGAGCATAAGTATTCTACGGTGGGTGAACAAATTACTATTGAGCAATTGATAGAATTGAGCATAGTTATGAGAATATCTAGGTATGATCATGTATATAAGCATCATGTCCGAGACAAGTAGACCGACTCTTGCCTGCATCTCCTACTATTACTCCACTCATCGACCGCTATCCAGCATGCATCTAGAGTATTAAGTTAAAAACAAAGTAACGCCTTAAGCAAGATGACATGATGTAGAGGGATAGACTCATGCAATATGAAGAAAACCCCATCTTGTTATCCTCGATGGCAACAATACAATATGTGCCTTGCTGCCCTTACTATCACCGGGAAAGGACACCGCAAGATTGAACCCAAAGCTAAGCACTTCTCCCACTGCAAGAAAGATCAATCTAGTAGGCCAAACCAAACTGATAATTCGAAGAGACTTGCAAAGATAACCAATCATACATAAAAGAATTCAGAGAAGATTCAAATATTATTCATAGATAGACTTGATCATAAACCCACAAATTCATCGATCTCAACAAACACACCGCAAAAAGAAGATTACATCGAATAGATCTCCACAAGAGAGGGGAGAACATTGTATTGAGATCCAAAAAGAGAGAAGAAGCCATCTAGCTACTAACTATGGACCCGTAGGTCTGAGGTAAACTACTCACACTTCATCGGAGAGGCTATGGTGTTGATGTAGAAGCCCTTCGTGATCGATGCCGCCTCCGGCGGAGCTCCGGAACAGGCCCCAACATGGGATCTCGTGGATACAGAAAGTTACGGTGGTGGAATTAGGGTTTTGGCTTCGTATCTGATCGTTTGGGGGTACGTGGGTATATATAGGAGGAAGAAGTACGTCGGTGGGGGGTAGGCGTGCCCCCCTACCTCGTGACCTCCTGTTACATGTCTTGACGTAGGGTCCAAGTCTCCTGAGTTGTATTCGATGAGAAAATCACGTTCCCGAAGGTTTCGTTCCGTTTGGACTCCGTTTGATATTCCTTTTCTTCGAAACCCTAAAACAGGCAAAAAAACATCAATTCTGGGCTGGGCATCTGGTTAATAGGTTAGTCCCAAAAATAATATAGAAGTGGGTAACAAAGCCCAATAATGTCCAAAATAGTAGATAATATAGCATGGAGCAATCAAAAATTATAGATACGTTGGAGACGTATCAGCGTTAAGCAGACCCGTATCCACGCGGGCCATAGGCCCAAAAGTGTCACGGGCCATTATCAGATGGGTTGTAAGCAGGCCGGATTCAACGCGGGCTGTAATTAGGCCCAACTGTAACACGGGCCATTAACAGGCCGAAAGGCTAGTTGGGCTAAAATTTATCCACGAAGACTACGGGTCGTTAACAGGCCTAAAGTTACTTCGGACAAGAAATAGCCCAGTTTCTGCAAGGGCCGTTAAATGGCCTAAAGTTAAACCGGGCCGACAACATCCCAGATGCACCACGGGCCGCTAACAGGCCGAAACTATTATCGGGCCGAACTGGTAAACAGGCATTTAATAGGCTGAAATAAAAACATGTCTTAGAATGGGCCCAAAAGAACAGTGGCCAGTTAATGGACATGATCTGATATGGGCCGTAATTTGGCCCAAAACACGGTAGCCTGTGAATGGGCCTGATCTGGTATGGGCCTCAGTTTGACCCAAAACATGGCAGGCTGTTAACAGGCTAGCCCACTAGTGTTTGAAAACAATGGTGGGTCCTTAGCTGGGCCGGCCTTTTCACCGGAATGGGCCTCTATTGGGCGGTGCCACATGTCGACGTATCATAGGCGCCCGCTGTCCAATGAGTGGATGGCATCTGTCCCAACGGTGAGCCAACACGTGTTTCCTCCGGCCAATGAGAATTTTACACGTGGAAAATCCCCATTGGTTCGGGCTGTTAACGGGTTATCGGATCTAAAGCCGGACCCGATAGCTTAATGGCGACCCGTTATGGTCAATGCCATGTGTTGGTCACCCTTGACGAAAGCACTTCTATGACACGCAATTTATCGTCATGGAAGTGGACAGTTCCGTGATGACAATTTTGGTAATGTCATGGAACACTTCTACGACAGCACAGGTATGACTATCTTGATTCTGTAATAAAATCGTCATGGATGTACATGCACGATAGAAAACGTGACCTACTGTGACAAACGCGTATCATCATGGAAGTGCATTTTTTTGTAGTGGAGAGAACTTGCACTAGTGAAAGTATGAACCCTAGGCCTTGTTTCCAAGCTTTTGCAATACCGTTTTTGCTCACTTTTGTTACTAGTTACCTTGCTATTTTTATATTTTCATATTACAAAAACCTATATCTACCATCCATAACACTTGTATCACCATCTCTTCGCCGAACTAGCGCACCTATACAATTTACCATTGTATTGGGTGTCTTGGGGACACAAGACACTCTTTGTTATTTGGTTGCAGGGTTATTCAAGAGAGACCATCTTCATCCCACGCCTCCCATGGATTGATAAACCTTAGGTCATCCACTTGAGGGAAATTTGGTATTGTCTTACAAAACTCTGCGCTTGGAGGCCCAACACAAGTTTACAAAAAGAAGGTTGCATAGTAGACATCACGCCCATGCAAGCCGTGCTTCAACCACCGCCATTGCTGATTCCGGCCACCATAGTGACCGCTGCCACCATCAACCAATGCGCCCCAATGCACTGCGTCCGTAGAACCCAGCCACGCGAGCTCCCATTGCCAGAAATGGCCGGGAGGGCAATTCCCGTGTCCTCGGATTAGCGCCGGCTACTAAATGCCAATTTGTTGATGTGGCAGATTAGGTTAGCCACTAACCGAGCCATTAACTTAACACTAAGCCACTAACATTGGGCCATGGCCTGCTAATTAGCTCGGTTAGGAACTATTTAAATCATTGTTTTCCTAGGACATGTGGGACCCGGCTGTCAGGTTTAACCAGACTGACCATGTTGACTAGCTGACGTTAGCATGCCTTAGTGCTGATGCAGTAAAGCTTTTCTAGAATTATAATAAATTAGAAAAGGATTATGAATTTCAAAAAATGTTTAAAACTTCAAAATATCATAGAAAATAATCTATAACTCCAATGGAAGTAATTTATATATGAAAAATTATCAAAAAAATCAACAGAATCTATTTATGGCATTTTAATGCATGTTAAAGGAACTTATACCTGCTGATCATGTCAAATCATTTAAAGGGCATTTTAAATGCTTATTTTGGAGCTTAAATTTGAATCTTTGATTCAAATGAACTTCAACTAACATGGTAGCATTTTGCACTAGCTCAAACACCAGCATATTGCCATGTCATGATCATGCATCATATTGTTACATTGCATTGATTATGTTCCCTCTTGTTTGTCGGTGTTAGTCCCCACTCAGTAGACGTTGTTCCGACGATGTGATTGATGACACTGATAAAGACACAATTCTATCTCCAGAAGTTCCAGGCAAGCAACCCCCCTTGAGCATACCGATACAATCCCACTCTCTTGCTCTCGCTCTCTTTTACTGCAGTAGGACAACAACGATTCAATTGTTACATGTTGGGGTTGTTGAACCCATTCCTCTCCATGACATGTCTTTGCGAAAGTAAATAGTTGAAACCCACTAGCATGAGTAGGATTTGTTTGAGCCATGATGTGCCTACTCATTCATGCTTGCTTGGTATGCCTGCTATGCTTAGAGTTGTGTCAGGTCTGATTCATCTGGGATGGTTTGGAATGGTGATGAACATGTCCTACTATTGAGAGCTAAGTGTGTGAATGCGATTTGGTAAAGGTAGCGATGAGAGGCCATGTATCGGTACATGGTGGGTTGTCTCATTGAAACCATCCTTAGGAACTGAGTTCTGTGTTTGTGATCCAAAACAGATACTACCACGCATTGGGTTCCGGTAACTCGACCCCTCTCGACTTATTAATCCCCTCAATCTTTATCCAGGAGTTGCAACTAGTTTCCGGTGTTTGTAGGTTGTGTTAGTAGTCTACCAAGTGGCACCCAGTACAGGTGGGCTTGGGACAGACTATGCACCATGGCCCGGTGTACCAAGTGGCACCCGGATGGTGGACTTGGGAACCCTGCACACATCGTTTGGGGCCATAGTGGAAACCTCGGCCGGACTTCCTTGTGGATGGAACTCAAATAGCCGATAAACCTAGACTAGAGACTTGTGTGGTTAGTCAGATCATGGCCGACACCCTCGCTGGGCTTCCGCTTGAAGGTTGACGAGTACATGTCGTGTAAATGGCGATAAGTGGTGACAGCATGTCTGAAGAAGTACACCCCTGCAGGGTTATCAAACTATTCGAATAGCCGCGTCCGCAGATATGGACTACTTGGAAAGCTTATATGGTTCATAGATAACTTGAAGTGGATACTCTAAAATGCGCAAGATAAGCGTGGGTGCTATGGATGGCCATCTTGTAGGGAGGTGGGAGCAAATACATAGTGGTGTATTAATATGGTGTATATGTGGACTTGTGTGTGCTTGCTCACCCCAAAGATAATGCAGGTAGACGTAGTACAGGATAGCCACTGAGTCAAAGCTAGCTTGCTGCAGTTAAACTTCACCACCCCTTTGTTGATACCAATGCATATGTAGCTAGTTCTGATGTAAGTCTTGCTGGGTACATTTGTACTCACATTTGTTTAATTTATTTTTTTGCAGAGAGACTTCAGTCTCACTAGTAGTTTCACGTGGGCTCCGACGATTAGCTTGGGGATCCCAGACAGAGGTCTGGTTTCTTTGGAGGATCTTGTAGATAGACAGGCTTCCTAGCCTTCTTCCTTTTCATATGTTTGTACTCAGACATGTTTATGCTTCCACTTGGCTTGTATGACTTTGTGTGAAGGGTCTTGAGACCCGTTGCTTGTAATAAATGTTGTGATGGCTCTTCTGGGCCTTTATCCATATGAGTTGATGAGTTATGTTGTGATTGTTGCGAAACGTTGCATGGAAAAAAATTATACGCACACGCAATGATCTATCCATGGAGATGCATAGCAACGAGGAGGAGAGTATGTCTACATACCATCATAGACCATAAGAGGAAGCGTTTAACAATGCAGTTGATGTAGTCGAACTTCTTCGCACTCCAACCAATCAAGTACCAAATGTATGGCACCTCCGCGTTCTACAGACATTTAGCTCGGCAACATCCTCTGCCTTCTTGATCCAGCAAGACGACAAGGTAGTAGATGAGTTCCGACAGCACGACGGTGTGGTGACGGTGATGGTGAAGTGATCTCCGCACGGCTTTGCCTAACCACTACGAAAATATGACCGGGGTGTAAACGGTGGAGGGGGGCGCCGCACACGGCTAGGGAACTGTCTGTTGTGTGCTAGGCGCCCCCTCCCACATATATATATATATATAAGTGGGAGGGAGGACAGCCAAAGGAGGCTTCCAAGTAGACGGAATCCTACTTGGGGTCCTTCCCAAGCTGCCCCCCTTTCCTTATTTGGATGTCGGGGAAAGGCAGGGGAGGGTGCCCCCCTCCCTTTCCTTTCTCCCATGAGAGGGAAAGGGGGGAGGGGCTAGCCCTCCCCCTTTTCCTTCCCTAGGGCTGGCCAAAAAAGGGACGGGTGCACCAGCCCCCGCGTGGGCTGGTCTGCCCCCTCCTTTGGCCCATAAGGGCCATAATTTGCGGGAGGTGCCCGGAACCCCTTCCGGTGACCCGATTCCTTCCCGGTACGTCCCAAAAGACTTCCGCTGTCCAAATAACATCATCCTATATATCAATCTTTACCTCTCGGCCATTTTGAGACTCCACGTCATGTCAGTGATCTCATCCGGGACTCCAAACAACATTTGATCACCAAAACATATAACTCATATAACACTATATCGTCAATGAATGTTAAGCGTGTGGACCCTACGGGTTCGAGAACTATGTAGACATGACCGAGACACCTATCCGGTCAATAACTAACAGTAGAACCTAGATGCCCATATTGGCTCCTACATATTCTATGAAGATCTTTATCGGTCGAACCATTATGACAACATACACCATTCCCTTTGTCTATCGGTATGTTACTTGCCCAAGATTCGATCGTCGGTATCTTCACACCTAGTTCAATCTCGTTACCGGCAAGTCTCTTTACTCATTCCGCAATACATCACCTAGTGAGCAACTCCTTAGTCATTTGCTTGCAAGCTTAAGGTGTGTATTACCGAGAGGGCCCCGAGATACCTCTCCGATACTCGGAGTGACAAATCCTAATCTCGATCTATGCCAACTCAACAAACACCTTCAGAGATAACTGTAGAGCATCTTTATGATCACCAAGTTACGCTGTGATGTTTGATAGCACACAAGCTATTCCTCCGGTATTCGGGAGTTGCATAATCTCATGGTCAAAGGAATATGTATTTGACATGAAGAAAGCAATAGCAATAAACTGAACGATCATTATGCTAAGCTAACATATGGGTCTTATCCATCACATCATTCTCCTAATGATATGATCCCATTATCAAATGATAACATGTGTCTGTGGTTAGGAAACCTTAACCATCTTTGATCAAAGAGCTAGTCTAGTAGAGGCTTACTAGGGACACGATATTTGTTTATGTATTCACACATGTATTTAAGTTTCCGATCAATACAATTCTAGCATGAATAATAAACCTTTATCATGAATAAGGAAATATAATGTAAAATAACAACTTTATTATTGCCTCTAGGGCATATTTCCTTCAGTCTCCCACTTGCACTAGAGTCAATAATCTAGTTCACATCACCATGTGATTTAACACCCATAGTTCACATCGCCATGTGACCAACAGCCAAAGAGTTTACTAGAGTCAATAATCTAGTTCACATCTCCATGTGATTAACACCCAAAGAGTATTAAGGAGTGATCATGTTTTGCTTGTGAGAGAAGTTTAGTCAATGGGTCTGTCACATTCAGATCCGTATGTATTTTTGCAAATTTCTATGTCTATAAAGCTTTGTATGAGCTACTCTAGCTAATTTCTCCCACTTTCAATATGTACCCAGATTGAGACTCAGAGTCTTCTGAATCGGCATCAAATCTTGCATCGACGTAACCCTTTACGATGAACTCTTTATTACCTCCATAATCGAGAAATATCTTCTTAGTCCTCTTAGGTAACTAAGGATAATTTTGACCGTTGTCCAGTGATCTACTCCTGGATCACTATTGTACCCCCTTGCCAAACTCATGGCAAGGTACACGATAGGTTTGGTACACATCATGGCATACTTCATAGAACCTATGCAGAGGCATAGGGAATGACTTTCATTCTCTCTCTATCTTCTACCGTGGTCGGGTTTTGAGTCTTACTTAATTTCACACCTTGCAACACAGGCAAGAACCCTTTTTTGACTAATCCATTTTGAACTTCTTCAAAATCTTGTCACGGTATGTGCTTTGTGAAAGTCCTATTAAGTGTCTCGATCTATCCCTATAGATCTTGATGCCCAATATATAAGTAGCTTCACCGACACTACAAGGATTCCGGTCTATTGCAACAAAATTTATTACTACAACTACGTTTTGTTGCAATAAAATGCAATATTATCACAAATTCCCCAGTTGTGGTAATAGGCCGCACATATTGCCATAACTTAGTTTGGTTGTGATAAAAACTAACCTTGTTGCAATAGAGGCCTCATATTGCAACAAACTGTATTGGCGTTGCAATATGGTAGCGGTATTGCAACAAACAAATTCCTTTGCGTGAGGGCAATCATTTTGTTGTAATAGAGACTAGTTATTTCAAGAGAACAACTATTCATGGCAATATTAAGAAAGATATTGCAACGTCGGCTTGACGTTGCATTAGTTACAAATATAATTGCAAAAAGGGGCTAACTATTGCAATAAACTGCATCGATGTTGCAATATGGTAGCGATATTGCGACAAACAAGTTCCGTTGCGCCAGGCAGCCATTTTGTTCTAATAGAGACTAGGTATTTCAAGAGAATAACTATTTGTGGTAATATTCAGAAATATATTGTAAAATCGGTGTGACGTTGCATTAGTTACAAGTAAAATAGTGGGAAAATATATTATTCAAATTTATAGATATTAATTTATGATTTTTGCAAGCTTTAAGGAGTAATTAAAATATATTTTCATTGCACCAATTTCGATTAACTAAAATAATAGAAAACATTTATAAATGGATAGAACACACTTTCTTGATAGGAATACATATTTAATTTGTTAAATTTGGATTTGAAATGGCCAAGTTGTTGCCATTTTAAAACTAGGGTGTTTTTTGCAAAAACGAGGGTGGCATCCACGGTGACCTCCAGGGGCAATGACAAGTGGGGCAGGCCGCCGTCTACTCCTCGCCGGAGTCGCTATCGTTGCCCTCGTCGTCGGAGTCGCTGGAGATGACCTCGACGGGCAGCAGCTTCCCTCCGTACAATGTATCGTGTATGAGCTCGCCGGAGAGCCGGGTTTGGAGCTGGTACTCTGCCTAGAGCGTCGGCTGCCCAGCTGCATCTTTGCGTCGACATGGGAGGACAGAGGCCAGAGCCCTCGGACTCATCGTCGTTCCGGCGCTTGCAAGCAGAGAAGCCGCCGCACGCGCCGCCTCCACTGCGGCACCTGAAGTTGCCGCCCCCACAACGACCAAAACCGTCGCGCCGCCACGCCTGCACCCACGATAGACATTGCCGGGGAGATTGGGTGGCCAGATGCACCAGAAATGGCTACCGGAGGGGAATGGATTTCTCACCGGAGGGAGGAGAATCACGGCTGACGAGATTTGGGGATATGTCGGACGGCAACCCTAAAAATCGCCGGCGCCCAGATATATAGTGGAAACGGGGGCGGTTTATGTGCCTTCTTTAGAAAAATTACGGGTCGGAACCTTTTTAGCGGATCTGCTTGGGTCGTGTTTTTGGCCCGTTCTGTAAACCATCCCGTATATTATTGGAGTTCGTCAGAGTTTTGCAAAATCTGCTGACATGCTCAAAGCTAACATGCTCAAAGCAGGGCCGGTGCTAGCAATCTGTCTAGGCTTGGCGGCTGCCATACCTAAAATTCCACCAATAAAAGTATGTGTGCCAACCAAGGTTTATTTTCTCAATTCCGATTTTTCTTGGTAGGGACCGGGAAACCCGGTTTCCGGAAAATCTCGGAATTTTTGGACTTTTTTCGTCTGACGAATTTTGATTTCGAAAATTTTGTTCCACAATATAAAGTGTCTACGCTTTTTTTCGCACATCGATGTCCCTGTTCCAGAGGCCAGCCCATCTTCTCTACGAAGAGAAGATTGTGGCTCCGAATCACTCTTCCTCCGTCGGGTAATTTTATGTTTTTCGAATTTTTTTAAAGAAAAACTTTAAAAAGTAAGTTGGCAAAACTGCCATACCTAAAAAAGAACAAATGAAAAAATAAAAAAATGGGACGGAACAAAGGAAGGGAGAATGTGCACCTGATCAAATTATGTGAAGTGGGTTAGTTGATTAGCCCGTCTACATTCAACCATCGTGCCGTGGGTTCGAGCCTAGCTCAGGTAGTGTTTTTGCGGCAGTATTTTTCTGGAAATAGCAAAGGAAAATGGGCTCGGCCCACCATGGACAAGGGGTGTGCGTTCGACGGCTCTTGCAACTTCGCTGAAGCGACGCCCACACGGGCCGGCCTAATCATCTCGCAGTGAGCGAAAAATCAAAAAAATAAGAATGTGTGGGATCAAACTTCGGCCCTCATGGTAGAATCCAGTGAGGCAAACCAGCCGAGCTAGCTACCTCCAACGTTTTAAATCCAGTGCCAATCTTAAAGCAGAATGTACAGCGGCAAATCCTTAAAAAAACATTCAACATTTTTATGATATACGTTGAAGAAATTTTAAAATACAGTGAACATTTTTGTAAAAAAAATATTGAACAAATTTAAAATACTAAAATGTACATTTTATGGGTATATATGTTGAACAGTTTTTTAATATATTTTTTCGACGCGAAAAAAAAATTTAAATACACAATGAATATTTTCTAATATACGTTAAACAATTTAATAATATACAATGAATATTTTTGTAATACAGAATGAACATTTTGTAAAATATGTTGCACAATTTAATAATATACAATAAAGATTTTTGTAATACACAATGAACATTTTCTAATATATGTTGAAAAATTTAATAATATACAATGAACATTTTTGTAATACACAATGAACATTTTTACAGTGCAAGGTGAACTTATACGGTGAGCATTTTCTTATACATTAAAAAATTGTAACACAAGGTGATCTTTTTATATAAATATGCACTAATGAGAGAAGAATAGAAACAGAAAATAAAAAAGGAAACGTACAAAAATCAAAGGACAAAAAGGAATCAAAACAGAAAAATAAAAACTGGGATAAAACAACTGAAAAACGGCCAAAACAGTGGAAAAATTGGAAGCAAAAAACCATAAAAGAAAAACGAAAAAAAACCCATAGGAAACAAGGAAACAGCAACGAACGAAATCCGTACGTGGGCGGCCCAAGTGGCGACTTGCTTCAGCGAAGGCTCGTTCTTTTGACGCCTGCGGGCGTCAAATAGGATTTGCCGTTATAACCCTATAACGGGCGCTTAGAGCGCCATTTAGGATTTGCCCTTTCGTACGCAGTGGTGGTTCTGCTAACTCGCGCTGAAGGCCCTCTTACCAGGGCCGGCCTATGTACTTTTGTATTTCTTTTTGTCAAAGACACAGAAAAACGTGCAGTTGACAGGACCGATCCTATATCTCTGCGTACGAAAGGAAAGCACGCAAACCACTAGGCTATCCCATCGGTTTTGATATACATGCTTTTTTACTTCTTTAATTTGTTGTCACTTCGTGGTTTTTTCTCATGACGTTTTTTTTCTGTTTTTGTGTTTTTTCTTTCTTTATCCTCTTTCTTTTTTCCTAAATGCATGGATTCCTTTCAAATTAATGGAGTTTTTTTTTTCAAAACTGATTAACCTTTTTTTCAAAATCCATGAACTTTTACTCAAATTCATGAACCTTTTTCCAAAATTGATGATTTTTTCCACCTGGTGCGGAGGGTCGCGACAACGCGAACCGGCTTCCTAGCGTCTACGTTCGGAGGCGGGGTGACACAGATGTGGCCTCCGATGGCGGGGTCTGTTGGGATGTGGCAGCGGCGATCTCGCCAGATCTGTGGTCCCAAGCACCAGGTGGCACCAGCTGCGGACGACGTCGGTTGGGAACCCTAGACGTTGGTCATGACCCCTACTTCCCCCATGAACGCCACCCCTACCAGGTTGTAACTCGCATCGTCCTGACCCGGGTGGCAAACCCCGGCCGGCGAGCCGCCCCTGTGATCTTGCACACCGCTCCTGGTTGGCCAAGGCTCCCGTCGCCCTCTTCCTCCATCCTCGGTGTTGACCAAGCAGATTCGCCGTCCCTCTTCTCGACCTTCGCCCGCGAGCTTGAGCTTCTCCACCGGCCATGTATGTGAGCTTCCCACACACCGCCTACCGTCGGACTTAGGGAAGATGACGGACTTGAGACGATTTCGTCGGGAATCTCCCCATCTAGTTCGGAGGGAAGATGACGACCGTGAGACGATTTGTAGGGACTTGAAAACACTCAATAACAACAACAATGCAAAATATCGTATCCTCTAAACAAATGATGTCATGGATTGGTCTGTTGAACTACTTATACGTACCATACATATATACCAAATAACCGGGAAACAATGTATAAATAAGAAATATATAAATATGGACGGCGAGAACGTTAGAGAGGAGGGCACCGGATCGCCTCTCCATGATTCTCGGATATGGTGGTTTTTTCACCGAGAAATAACTTTTTACCAACATATTTTAGTAACATTATTTTTAGCAGCATATATATATATATGTTATATTGCTTTGATTTTTTTCAATTTATTTCATTATTCTAAACATTCCCTCCAAAAAATTACTTTCCCACCACATAATTTAGAATTATTGTAGTTTGCGCCAATATTTTGTGTTCCCACCAAAGAAATAGAGTCTATTTATCCTTACCGCTAAACACCCTTCGTAACTATCCACAATTACTATTATTCTAAACCAAATCACACGGCATCTTCATGAGAGATTGGATCTGAGCTTGAGGCGGAGATGGCGAAGGTGAGAGGACGGAGGCAGAGGCCGCCGTCTCTGCCGGTCGACGACGGAGAAACGGCCACAACCGAGGAGGACGGCCATGGAGGGGAGGGCGCTGCCTTGATCTGGATGAGGGGAGCAGCAGCAGCGACCTCTATGAGGATGAGGAGAGCAGCAACCGTGCCCCTGTTCTTCCGCGGCGCGGCGGCCGGCGGCCTCGGCTAGGATCTTCGCCCTCTTATTCCCGCGCGGTGTAGCGGCGACCTGAGGACGAGTTCGAGGCACAGTGGTGGTTCGAACACACAACACCAGGGGAGGCGGCGGTGCTTCCTTGCCTCGTCTATTGTCCTTATCTGAGGTCCGTCCGACGGTAGATGCACACCCGACATTGTCATGGAGGCTCCGACCCCAAGGCACCCTCCCTGCTTCCTTCTGGTTGCATCTCCCCCTGGTGAGCTCCTTCTTTCTTCAGTTCCTCGTAATTATTTTTCATTCTGCAGTAGGGTATGGGTGCCTGATACTCTCCAACATATCTATAATTTTTGAATGTTCCATGCTATTATATTATCAACCTTGGATGTTTTATATGCATCTATATGCTATTTTATATGATTTTTGGGACTAACCTATTTAACCTAGAGCCCAGTACCAGTTTCTGTTTTTTCCTTGTTTTAGAGTATCACAGAAAAGGAAAATCAAATGGAGTCCAATTGACCTGAAACTTCACGGAACTTATTTTTGGAACAGAAGCAACCTGATAGACTTGGAGTGCACGTCAGGAAAGAAACGAGGGAGCCACGAGGTAGGGAGCGCGCCCACCCCCCTAGGGCGTGCCCTCCACCCTCGTGGGCCCCTCATGGCTCCTCTGACGTATTTCTTCCGCCTATATATATCCATATACCCTAAAACGATCGGGGGGCACAATAGATCGGGAGTTCCGCCGCCAGAAGCCTCCGTAGCCATTGAAAACCAATCTAGACCCGTTCCGGCACCCTGCCGGAGGGGGGAATCCCTCTCCAGTGGCCATATTCATCATCCCGGTGCTCTCCACGACGAGGAGGGAGTAGTTCTCCCTCGGGGCTGAGGGTATGTACCAGTAGCTATGTGTTTGATCTCTCTCTCTCTCATGTTCTTGAGGTGGTACGATCTTGATGTATCGCGAGCTTTGCTATTATAGTTGGATCTTATGATGTTTTCTCCCCCCTCTACTCTCTTGTACTGAATTGAGTTTTCCCTTTGAGGTTATCTTATCGGATTGAGTCTTTAAAGATTTGAGAACACTTGATGTATGTCTTGCCATGCGTATCTGTGATGACAATGGGATATCACGTGATTCACTTGATGTATGTTTTGGTAATCAACTTGCGGGTTCCGCCCATGAACCTATGCATAGGGGTTGGCACACATTTTCATCGTGATTATCCGGTAGAAACTTTGGGGCACTCTTTGAGGTTCTATGTGTTGGTTGAATAGATGAATCTGAGATTGTGTGATGCATATCGTATAATCATACCCACGGATACTTGAGGTGACATTGGAGTATCTAGGTGACATTAGGGTTTTGGTTGATTTGTGTCTTAAGGTGTTATTCTAGTACGAACTCTAGGGCTGTTTGTGACACTTATAGGAATAGCCCAACGGATTGATTGGAAAGAATAACTTTGAGGTGGTTTCGTACCCTACCATAATCTCTTCGTTTGTTCTCCGCTATTTGTGACTTTGGAGTGACTCTTTGTTTCATGTTGAGAGATAGTTATGTGATCCAATTATGTTATTATTGTTGAGAGAACTTGCACTAGAGAAAGTATGAACCCTAGGCCTTGTTTCCTAGCATTGCAATACCGTTTACGCTCACTTTTATCATTAGTTACCTTGCTGTTTTTCTATTTTCAGATTACAAAAACCTATATCTACCATCCATATTGCACTTGTATCACCATCTCTTCACCGAACTAGTGCACCTATACAATTTATCATTGTATTGGGTGTGTTGGGGACACAAGAGACTCTTTGTTATTTGGCTGTAGGGTTTCTTGAGAGAGACCATCTTCATCCTATGCCTCCTACGGATTGATAAACCTTAGGTCATCCACTTGAGGGAAATTTGCTACTGTCCTACAAACCTCTGCACTTGGAGGCCCAACAACATCTACAAGAAGAAGGTTGTGTAGTAGACATCAAGCTCTTTTCTGGCGCCGTTGCCGGGGAGGTGAGTGCTTGAAGGTATATCTTTTGATCTTGCAATCGAGTCTTTTAGTTTCTTGTTTTATCACTAGTTTAGTTTATAAAAGAAAATTACAAAAAAATGGAATTAAGTTTGCTTCATACGCTTCATCTTTTTAATATCTTCCGTGAGTATGATGGAAAGGAAAATTGTGCCAAAGTGTTAGAAGAAGAATGCATTAAAATGTTTCGCACTAAATCTTTGAATGATGAGCATGATTGCAATGTTGTTAGCATGAACTCCTTGAATATCCATAGTACTAATGATGATTGCACAAGTTATGATCAAAATGTCTCCTATAAACATGTCAATTTTTGTGAAGTGCATTGGGTTTACATGTACACACCAAATAGGGAAGATAGATATTGCAGAAGGAAATATGCCCTAGAGGCAATAATAAAGTTATTATTTATTTCCTTATATCATGATAAATGTTTATTATTCATGCTAGAATTGTATTAACCGGAAACATAATACATGTGTGAATACATAGACAAACAGAGTGTCACTAGTATGCCTCTACTTGACTAGCTCGTTGATCAAAGATGTATGTTTCCTAACCATAGACATGAGTTGTCATTTGATTAACGGGATCACATCATTAGGAGAATGATGTGATTGACTTGACCCATTCCATTAGCTTAGCACTTGATCGTTTAGTTTGTTGCTATTGATTTCTTCATAACTTATACATGTTCCTATGACTATGAGATTATGCAACTCCCGTTTACCGGAGGAACACTTTGTGTGCTACCAAACGTCACAACGTAACTGGGTGATTATAAAGGTGCTCTACAGGTGTCTCCGAAGGTACTTGTTGGGTTGGCGTATTTCGAGATTAGGATTTGTCACTTTGATTGTCGGAGAGGTATCTTTGGGCCCTCTCAGTAATGCACATCACTTAAGCCTTGCAAGCATTGCAACTAATAAGTTAGTTGCGGGATGATGTATTACAGAACGAGTAAAGAGACTTGCCGGTAACAAGATTGAACTAGGTATTGAGATACCGATGATCGAATCTCGGGCAAGTAACATACCGATGACAAAGGGAACAATGTATGTTGTTATGTGGTCTGACCGATAAAGATCTTCGTAGAATATGTGGGAGCCAATATGAGCATCCAGGTTCCGGTATTGGTTATTGACCGGAGACATGTCTCGGTCATGTCTACATAGTTCTCGAACCCGTAGGGTCCGCACGCTTAAAGTTTCGGTGACAATTGTATTATGAGTTTATGTGATTTGATGTACCGAAGGTAGTTCGGAGTCCCGGATGAGATCGGGGACATGACGAGGAGTCTCGAAATGGTCGAGATGTAAAGATCGATATATTGGACGACTATATTCGAACATCGGAAAGGTTCCGAGTGATTCGGGTATTTTCGGGGGTACCGGGGAGTTACGCGAATACGAGGAAGAAGTAATGGGCCTCATAGGCCAAGTGGTGGAAGAGAGGAGGCAGGGCGCGCGGCCCCCCTAGCCCAAACCGAATTGGCCTAGGGGGTCGGCCCCCCTTTCCTCCTTTTCCTCCTTCTCCTTCCTTCTCCTTCTCCTCCTTCCTTTCCTCCTCCTAGTAGGAGTAGGAAAGGGGAGTCCTACTCCTACTAGGAGGAGGACTCCTCCTCCTGGCGCGCCCATAGAGGGCCAGCCGGCCTCCCCCCTTGCTCCTTTATATACAGGGGTAGGGGGCACCTCTAGACACACAAGTTGATCAGTTGATCTCTCCCAGCCGTGTGCAGTGCCCCCCTCCACCATATTCCACCTCGGTCATATCGTAGCGGTGCTTAGGCGAGGCCCTGCGTCAGTAGCAACATCATCACCATCACCACGCCATCGTGCTGACGGAACTCTCCCCTGAAGCTCTGCTGGATCGGAGTTCGCGGGACGTCATCGAGCTGAACGTGTGCTGAACTCGGAGGTGCCGTGCATTCAGTACTTGGATCGGTCGGATCATGAAGACGTACGACTACATCAACCGCTTGTGCTAATGCTTCCGCTTTCGGTCTACGAGGGTACGTGGACAACACTCTCCCCTCTCGTTGATATGCATCACCATGATCTTGCGTGTGGGTAGGAATTTTTTTGAAATTACTACGTTCCCCAACAATTGCAAGAGGCATATGCATTTAGAAACTAAAGAAAGGCTAGAAGTTTGTGCTGAAAATTTAAATTTTCTTAGTCGTACTTGTGAACTTTGCAATGAACATGATCATTTCAGTACCCAAGGCAAATTGTTTCATGATCGTATCGTGTCCAAAAATTGTGATGACTTGATTTCCCTTGCACATTATAATGAACTCAGTTTGCTTATGGGTTACGAAGAAATGAAACGTATAACTAAGGATATTCCAAAATTTGCCCTTGATAGAGTTCTTCATTTTGATCTAGAGGAAATTTATATGTATTGTGCGGTGAATTGCATTGAAAATCCTTATATTGCCAATTACATAAAGAAAAGAAAATAAATAGAAGATGAAGAGAATACCAATGAAAGGGAAGAGACTTCCCAATATCCTCCTATTATTTCTTATGATGAATCAGGTAATGAGGAAGAGCCTCCTATTCAACCAATCTCATTAATAAGGAGCTCCAAAAAGAGGATTGAACCCACACATGATGTGGTGAAGAAGAAGAAAGGAAAAAGGAAGAGAGGTAAAAAGATATCTCCCCCAAATAATGCTGCTCCTATTACTATTGTGCCTCATGAAAATATAATTGTGGAAGATAATGATACTTCTTATGATCTTGAAAATCTTTTTGGCACTTGCTTGGAAGAATATGATAATTGCTATACTATTGGTGCTATCCATACTATTAATGATGAAAGTGATTATTCTTATGATATGAAAAGGCCCAAGCTTGGGGATGCTATGTTTGATGAAGATGATGTTTTTGAGAATATATTTGCTGCAATTAATGTTTGTCCCAAGCTTGGGGATGCTATGTTTAATGAAGATGATATTTTTAGTCTCCCAAGTTTTGATATGCAAATTTATAATGATGATAGCATGCCTCCTACTTATGATGATTATTGTGATGATACTTATGCTATAAAAAGTAGTGATTATATTTATAAAACTTGTGATGATTATGGTTACCCCTTTTCTGCACATTACTCTTTTAATGTGGAAACAATTTATAGTATCCGAGTCTCTTATGATACTCCCACTATTCCGAATGTGAAGAATTTTGCTTATGTGGAGAGTAATAAAAATTCTATGCTTGTAGATCATGAAAAGAATGCTTTAGGTGCTGGTTATATTGTTGAATTCATTCATGATGCTACTTAAAATTATTATGAGAGAGGAATATATGCTTGTAGAAATTGCAATAATATCAAGTTTCCTCTCTATGTGCTTAAAGTTTTGAAGTTATGCTTGTTTTACCTTCCCATGCTAGTTGATTATTGTTCCTATAAATTCTTTGCTCACAAAATCCCTATGCATAGGAAGTGGGTTAGACTTAAATTTGCTAGTCATATTCTTCATGATGCTCTCTTTATGTTACAATTCTTATCTTTTATGTGAGCATCATTGAAATCATCATGCTTGTCCCTTGCTGGGAGGCAACCCAACTTTATTTTTTGTCCCTTACTTTTTGCTCCTGTTTCTCTCCCTAATAATAAAGCACGGATTGAGTCTCCGGGTTCACCGTTGTAGCAAGTTTGCAGAAAGGTCCTTGTGCTTTTTGGTAAATGATCCAGCAGTCCCTATTTGAGTGGATCTGAGAAAACGTTTTGGTTTTGCAAACTAATCCCTGCATTTTGTAAAAATTCCCTTCGCTCTCCTTTCTTCTATCTTATCCTCTTCATTGCACCGACGGCTGCCCCTCCCCTCCCGTCAGCTCTCTCGGCGTCTCCCTTGCCTGCCCTGGCTCTGGCTCCCCCCTCTACCTCCGGCCCTCTCGGCCTCTTCTCCGCCTCCGGCCTCCTCGGCCACCCTGTAGGCGCCTAGGCGCCAAGCGCCCTCCACAGCTACTGCCGGCGCCTCCACTCTCCGTTCCTCTTCGTTGTGCACGGCAGCAGGAGGGGCCCTGATGGGAGCGCGCTTCTGCCCCCCGTCGCGGCGCTCCCCCTCGCCGACCACGTCGAGAGTACACCTACCGGTCTCAGTGTCCACCTCAAACGCCCTGATCCACCACAAGGACACCCTAATCCACAAGGCCATCCCGGTGCCCACGCCCGACGGCAGGGCGATGGTGGTCGTCATCTACTTCCAGCCGCACCGCCAACAGTGGGCCACGGATCGACCCGGCAAGAGCACCTGGAAATCTGTGAGGCTGAGCAACATCCCGGCCGTGCTGGACCTGGTGCTCCACCGCGGGCAGCTCTACGCCAACACCAGCTTCGGGATTGTGTACGTCTTCCTGGAGCTGCACGGGCTGGGCTCCGCGTCCCCGATATCATCCCGTCCGTGACGTGGAGGCCAACCTCGCGCGTGGAGAGCAACTTCCTCGTGCAGACCCCCGGCGGTGGGGCGCTGATCCAAGTGGAGCTCGTCGAAGCGGCCGGGGGTGAGGAGTTCATGGTTTGCGTGCTGGACGAGTGCGGTGGGACGTAGGAGGAGGATGACGACATCGGCAATGTTGCGGTGCCCATGGACGCGTCCGGCACGGTGGCTGTGTCCATGAAGGAGTGCCCCAGGCTGAGGCCCAGCACCGTCTACTATAGGGACCTCAACAGTGGTGAGACACGGGTTCGGGCGTATAGCCTCGCCGGCAAGCACAAGAAGGTCGAGGTCGTCGAGTCCCTCTCCAGGGCGGATGGAAACAAGCGGCCATGCTTCTGGTTCACGCCGCTCTATTCATAGTGACAGTGAGTCCTGATCATGATCAACGTCCGTTTTTAGCCTGATCGTCTGATCGTGATGCAATGTCTGCGAGTTGTGCAATGTTCATCGAGAGTCTGTAGTATCTCTTACGCATATCTTATTCACCTGAACCTTCTCCAGTTAAGCGGCACTCCAGATTTGATAAAGATGCTCTTCAAAATATAGATATGATTAACATGTTAGTCTTGTTCAGTTTGATTCATATTGCTTCTATATGATCACATGTAGGAAAAACTATCTATGCCAATGGTGGGCTCTATGCAGAGTGTTATTTCAGAATAACTATGTGGAGTTTCTTCTTTACCATTTGTATGACCCTTTTTTGTATGATTACTTTTTGCATAGTAAGCTCTTCCATGATTACTAATAGTCTGAACGTTGTTTTATTCTGCAGGTTGTTTGCATACTTAAATAGAGAGTCATACACACACAGACTTGCTTAGTTTGGTCTCTTTACATATATCACTGTTATTTCCTTCCACAAACACTTTTTAGATTCATTTTGACACACTTCTGAGTGTTGTCACACATAATGACTGCGGTTCGCGCAACATGTAACCATTCCAGTTAATGTTAACTGAGAATTATTATTTCGCATCACACTAGCAAGATAGGAACACAAAAGACAAGATTAGTATGGCAATACTTTTTTATTATGTGTGACGGCACCCATTTTTGTTTTTTGTCACAGACACATCAATCTGCATATAGGATGTGGCGTTTGACCCTGATAACATCAAGAAATTGTTAATGGACTGCACTCAAGCCAGAGAATTGGCCTTTGCAGGTGCTTATCTTTTGTTATTGTCTTCTTACACTATCTAGAATGTTACTAGCATTAGAACTGCCATTGACCCTACTGATATCCTTCTTTCCTTTTAACTTAACCTTGACAGAGGCAAACAAACCTGTTGATGATGTGGAAAGATGTCAAGCACATTCTTCAGAATGATAAACTGTTGCGTGACAGAGTGGAGAAAATCGTCAAAGAGTGTGATGCCTACACGAGTTCTACAAGAAAGTAGATGTATCTCCCCATAAGGAAATGACGATGGTTGATATCGACAAATAATGAGAATTCCATGATGAAAAAGATGTAGTGACATGTTGGAACTGCTAAAGTGAGGAGTGTCCAGTAGGTCCCTAAATGATCCTAATAACCTCCTCCACTCATGTTAATCTTTTGATGAGATGGAATTGGCATTTGGTTGACGGATCCTTAAAGCACTTTTTTGTTGCAAATCATTATGTAGTTTACCAATATTTTATAGTTCTTTTATTGCAGAACATGGAAAACCCTATTATATAAGCCTTCCGTAGCAATGAACCGGTATTTAGCTCACAAAGAAGTGGCAAAAAGGCTGGAGTGGTGGAGGCAAGAAAATAATTTTGAGTAGCCAACAAAGAAAAAAGCTCTTTGTGAAATCAGAACAAAGTCAAAAATAGAGTGCTTCATTTTCTACAACTGTTTCTTGTGTTATTGCTTTCATAGTGAGTGCAAGTTTGCAATCACATATATGCAGAGGTCGGCTGCTAATGGGTTCTAGGTTGCCGGGAGTGAGGAAATTATATTAGCCAAGGAGTGAGCCCTCTGTTTTGTGGTGCAGCAGCATTGTCTATTACAATGTACATTCTATTATTTTTCCTTCTCTTTTTATAATTGTAACTGAAGGAATTTTTGCTAAAATAAATTGGGTGCGTTACAAGCTTATGTTGAGTGTGTTAATTCCTATCATTTTGTTGTCATGGAGACTTGAAAAATGACATTTTTCTTCCATTTCCCTGTTCTTCATTTCCAGATCTGAACCGTGTCGTTCCTTATCAATTCTCACATCCATTTTTATTAGTTCACAAGGATGTGCATCCCTTCTTACATGGGGAACCAGATAACAAGAACGGGTAGAGCAGTCTTCCAACCTCCTCCAAGGAAGACGATTATGGTGCGTGACCTCAAGCAATTGTTAGTTTAGATTGGAACAATAATTGAAAATCCTATATATTGCTTTTGTTTTGCAATTAGCGGTACTAAAGATTGCTCTAGGCACAAGAATAGTGGCAGGTTACCGGTTCTTAGGAAATGTAGTTCTTTTTGTTTCCAGCATGTTAGAAGTTGCATGTGTAGAACTAATGAAGTCGATAATCCAATTATGTGCGAGTACCTTCAGGTGCTGGTTTATTTGTCTTAGTGTCGTTGCTCTTTATGTCACTGGAAAAAATAGCACGCTATAGTGCCGCTAATAGCACGCTATAGCGTGTAGAGAATTGCCTCGCTAAATTAATTTATGTACAATGTCTCGCTAATAGCACGTTGTAGCGCGCTATAGCACACTAATAACATATTTTCAGGGCCCGCGCTATTTTCTATAGCGCGCTATTTTTTTCATTTTGTAGAGACATGCTTTTCCTCATTCCTAAGTTATTTTCCTTCGCAGCCAACATTGTTTTTCCAAGGTTGTGATAAAAATGGATGAGGTCGTCCTTCTACAAGCCATCATCAGCTGTTATATGATTTTTTTACATGGCATGACGTTCAAGGAAGCAAAGGCGCTCTGAGGTTATCATTTGATAATTTTCATACTATGGTTTTTGCATAGAATTATAATGTAGCAAGTAATTTAGGCCTATGGTCATCTTTTTTATATCAAGATGAATACCTGATAATCCAAAAAAATAAGAGAAAAGCAAACTCATTCATTGTGTAGTTTTTGCTGATATACATTTTACCTTGGCGTGTCGTCTTCGGATGGCACCGTATGGATGTTGGCATGCCGCATTGATGGACGTTTATATAGACACATGAACTTTCTGTCCCCTTGCAACGCACGGGCATTTGTGCTAGTTTGAATAATTAAATTTGGAGTCCATTTGAATTGTTTATGTATTTTACAATATTTCTGGAAAAGAAAAGGAAGAAAAGAAATCAACCTTATAAAGCGCACTAGGTGAAGCCCAGCTATATGGCGCCTACTAGGGTCAGCCCAGTGGCTCACTTGCGCGAAGGAGGTGGTGATGCAACGCACGGGCATTTGTGCTAGTAGTGATAAATAATTTATCTAGCCTCTGTTATGATTGAGTTTTCATGTTTTAGTTAGTGTTTGTGCCAAGTAGAACCATTGGGAAGACTTGGGGAAAGTCTTGTTGATCTTGCTGTAAAAAAACAGAAACTTCAGCGCTCACGAGAATTGCTGCCATTTTTTATTGGATAGTGATATTTAGTTAAATCTTTTTGAAGATGATTAATAGATAAATTCCTCACGTCCAGAAATTTATTTGAGAATTTTATGAGTTCCATAAGTATATGTTTGATCCAGATTACTACAGACTGTTCTGTTTTTGACAGATTCTGTTTTTGATGTGTTGTTTGCTTATTTTGATGAATCTATGAGTAGTATCGGAGGGTATGAACCATAGATAAGTTGGAATACAGTATATATTACACCAATATGAATTTAGAATGAGTTCACAACAGTAACTTGGTGGTGATTTATTTTCTTATACTAACGGAGCTTACGAGTTTTCTGTTAAGTTTTGTGTTGTGAAGTTTTCAAGTTTTGGGTAAAGATTCGATGGACTATGGAATAAGGAGTGGCAAGAGACTAAGATTGGGGATGCCCAAGGCACCCCAAGGTAATATTCAAGGAAACCAAAAGCCTAAGCTTGGGGATGCCCCGGAAGGCATCCCCTCTTTCGTCTTCGTTCATCGGTAACTTTACTTGGAGCTATATTTTTATTTACCACATGATATGTGTTTTGCTTGGAGCGTCATTTTATTTTATTTAGTTTTGCTTGCTGTTTGAATAAAATACCAAGATCTGAAATTCTTAAATGTTAGAGAGTCTTCACATAGTTGCATAATTATTCAACTACTCATTGAGTTTCACTTATATCTTTCGGAGTAGTTTGTTATTGCTCTAGTGCTTCACTTATATCTTTTTAGAGCATAGCGGTGGTTTTATTTTGAAGAAATTAATGAACTCTCATGCTTCACTTATATCATTTTGAGAGGCCTTAGAACAGCATGGTAGTTTTCTTTGGTTATGAAACTAGTCCTAATATGATGGGCATCCAAGAGGGATATAATAAAAACATTCATATAAAGTGCATTGAATACTATGAGAAGTTTGATACTTGATGATTGTTTTGAGATATGAAGATGGTGATATTAGAGTCATGCTAGTTGAGTAGTTGTGAATTTGAGAGATACTTGTGTTAAAGTTTGTGATTCCCGTAGCATGCATGTATGGTGAACCGTTATGTGATGAACTCGGAGCATGATTTATTTATTGATTGTCTTCCTTATGAGTGGCGGTCGGGGACGAGCGATGGTCTTTTCCTACCAATCTATCCCCCTAGGAGCATGCGCGTAGTACTTTGTTTCGATAACTAATACATTTTTGCAATAAGTATGTGAGTTCTTTATGACTAATGTTGAGTCCATGGATTATACACACTCTCATCCTTCCACCATTGCTAGACTCTCTAGTACCGTGCAACTTTCGCCGGTACCTTAAACCCACCATATACCTTCCTCAAAACAGCCACCATACCTACCTATTATGGCGTTTCCATAGCCATTCCGAGATATATTGCCATGCAACTTTCCACCATTCCGCTTATTATGACACGCTCCATCATTGTCATACTGCTTTGCATGATTATGTAGTTGACATTTTATTTGTGGCAAAGCCACCGTTCATAATTCTTTCATACATGTCACTCATGAGTCATTGCACATCCCGGTACACCGCCGGAGGCATTCATATAGAGTCATATCTTGTTCTAAGTATCGAGTTGTAAGAAAATAAAAGTGTGATGATCATCATTATTAGAGCATTGTCCTAGTGAGGAAAGGATGATGGAGACCATGATTCCCCCACAAGTCGGGATGAGACTCCGGACGAAAAAATAAATAAAAGAGGCCAAAGAAGCCCAAATAAAAAAAGAGGCCATAAAAAAGAGAAGGCCCAAATAAAAAAATAAAAAATGAGAGAAAAAGAGAGAAGGGGCAATGCTACTATCCTTTTACCACACTTGTGCTTCAAAGTAGCACCATGATCTTCATGATAGAGAGTCTCTTGTTTTGTCACTTTCATATACTAGTGGGAATCTTTCATTATAGAACTTGGCTTGTATATTCCAATGATGGGCTTCCTCAAAATGCCCTAGGTCTTCATGAGCAAGCGAGTTGGATGCACACCCACTAGTTTCTTTTGTTGAGCTTTCATATACTTATAGCTCTAGTGCATTAGTTGCATGGCTATCCCTACTCACTCACATTGATATCTATTAATGGGCACCTCCATAGCCCGTTGATATGCCTAGTTGGTGTGAGACTATCTTCTCCCTTTTTGTCTTCTCCACAACCACCATTCTATTCCACCTGTAGTGCTATGTCCATGGCTCATGCTCATGTATTGCATGAAGATTGAAAAAGTTTGAGAACATCAAAAGTATGAAACAATTGATTGGCTTGTCATCGGGGTTGTGCATTATTTAAATACTTTGTGTGGTGAAGATGGAGCTTAGCCAGACTATATGATTTTGTAGGGATAGCTTTCTTTAGCCATGTTATTTTGAGAAGACATGATTGCTTAGTTAGTATGCTTGAAGTATTATTATTTTTATGTCAATATTAAACTTTTGTCTTGAATCTTATGGATCTGAACATTCATGCCAAAATGAAGAGAATTGCATGGATAAATATGTTAGGTAACATTCCACATCAAAAATTTTGTTTTTATCATTTACCTACTCGAGGACGAGCAAGAATTAAGCTTGGGGATGCTGATACGTCTCCAACGTATCTATAATTTTTGATTGTTCCATGCTATTATATTATCAACCTTGGATGTTTTATATGCATTTATATGCTATTTTATATGATTTTTGGGACTAACCTATTAACCTAGAGCCCAGTGCCAGTTTCTGTTTTTTTCCTTGTTTTAGAGTATCACAGAAAAGGAAAATAAAATGGAGTCCAATTGACCCGAAACTTCACGGAACTCATTTTTGGAACGGAAGCAACCTGATAGACTTGGAGTGCACGTCAGGAAAGAAACGAGGGAGCCACGAGGTAGGGGGCACGCCCACCCCGCTAGGGCGCGCCCTCCACCCTCGTGGGCCCCTCGTGGCTCCCCTGACGTATTTCTTCTGCCTATATATATATATATATCCATATACCCTGAAACGATCGGGGAGCACAATAGACCGGGAGTTCCGCCACCAGAAGCCTCCGTAGCGACCGAAAACCAAACTAGACCCGTTTCGGCACCCTGCCGGAGGGGGGAATCCCTCTCCAGTGGCCATCTTCATCACCCCGGTGCTCTCCATGATGAGGAGGGAGTAGTTTCCCTTGGGGCTAAGGGTATGTACCAGTAGCTATGTGTTTGATCTCTCTCTCGTGTTCTTGAGGTGGTACGATCTTGATGTATCGTGAGCTTTGCTATTATAGTTGCATCTTATGATGTTTTCTCCCCCCCCCATCTACTCTCTTGTAATGAATTGAGTTTTCCCTTTGAGTTCATCTTATCAGATTGAGTCTTTAAAGATTAGACAACACTTGATGTATGTCTTGTCGTGCGTATCTGTGGTGACAATGGGATATCACGTGATTCACTTGATGTATGTTTTGGTGATCAACTTGCGGGTTCCGCCCATGAACCTATGCATAGGGGTTGGCACACGTTTTTGTCATGATTCTCCGGTAGAAACTTTGGGGCACTCTTTGAGGTTCTATGTGTTGGTTGAATAGATGAATATGAGATTGTGTGATGCATATCGTATAATCATACCCACGAATACTTGAGGTGACATTGGAGTATCTAGGTGGCATTAGGGTTTTGGTTGATTTGTGTCTTAAGGTGTTATTCTAGTATGAACTCTAGGGCTGTTTGTGACACATAGGAATAGCCCAACAGATTGATTGGAAAGAATAACTTTGAGGTGGTTTCGTACCCTACCATAATCTCTTTGTTTGTTTCCGCTATTAGTGACTTTGGAGTGACTCTTTGTTGCATGTTGAGGTATAGTTATGTGATCCAATTATGTTATTATTATTGAGAGAACTTGCACTAGTGAAAGTATGAACCTTAGGCCTTGTTTCCTAGCATTGCAATATCGTTTACGCTCACTTTTATCATTAGTTACCTTGCTGTTTTTATATTTTCAGATTACAAAAACCTATATCTACCATCCATATTGCACTTGTATCACCATCTCTTCGCCGAACTAGTGCACCTATACAATTTATCATTGTATTGGGTGTGTTGGGGACACAAGAGACTCTTTGTTATTTGGTTGGAGGGTTGCTTGAGAGAGACCATCTTCATCCTACGCCTCCTACAGATTGATAAACCTTAGGTCATCCACTTGAGGGAAATTTGCTACTGTCCTACAAATCTCTGCACTTGGAGGCCCAACAACGTCTACAAGAAGAAGGTTGTGTAGTAGACATCAGTGCTCGGGTCACTTTTAACTTAATCCCCACAAATTCTCATATTGCTATGTGCAGATTCTATTTTATCCATGCCTACACGGTGTACAACAGAACTCCTAGCAGGCTAGCAATCACACACGTAAGGGAAGATGTGTTCCTCTCTAGCTAGAACCTGCTCAATCAAATGCCTAGCCATTTCAATCATTTATTGTAGGAAATATAAGGTGCACTCAAATAGGAGGCCATTCTGTGCAGCCTATTCTTTTTAGTTCTACGAATCCTATGGTAGAAGGCGGTGTTAGTTCTATAAATAACTTTTAGACATTTGTATTTTTTCAGGTTGTAGCATGACAACTTTGATCAAAACTTGTTTCAGTTGACTCTACATTCCATTTGTTGAATTTGTGTTCTTAACTGAAAGCAGAGTTTGTTAATGTAAGTGACTTGAATTAGTATTCTTCTCTTTGTTATGCTAATATTCACCTTGCTTCAGTTGACCCCACTTTCCGTTCGTTGATTTTGTGTTCTTAACTGAAAGCAGAGTTTGTTGGTGTAAGTGGCTTGGATCAGTGTTCTTCTCTTTGCATATGCTAATATTCACCTCTAACAGCTGCTAAAGTATCATGGAATTATATCAAACTCGTCTCTGCCCAAATTTTCCAGGCCTGAAGAGAGGAAGAGTAGGCTGGCGGCAAGGATCCAGTGACGAGCGCCTCCGTAGTGCAAATACTTTGGATCTATGTGTGTTGGCCAAATTGTTCAAGCCTGAGACTGATTAGAAGGTAATATTGTTCATGCTCTTCAGTGATGAGATTGATTCACTTTCTTCCATATTAGAAAATTCAAACTAAATGCTCTGATATGTATTTTAGACCTTTTTGATATCCTTGAATTAGCCGTGGAAGGTAGAGGAAGTAGAGATAAAAATGTATCACACTTTTCTCTTCTTTTAAGCATTTCATCTGTTTGATTCATTTTAATAGTACAAGGATTTCCTCTATTCATACATGATTTGGAAGTGACTCTCACACATGTGAGGTTTAGCATTAGGGATATTTCCATATGTTTACTTTGAGCTCATTTTATCATCTTTTTTGTTAGAGCCTTCTTGTTCTTCATTCATGTTAGACAACGGTCCATGTACAAACCAAGAACAAAAAACTACTTATGAATGGTTTGAGTGGAGGTATAAACAAATTGTGGTCTTTGGTTAATTGGTTGGATGACTACTTTCACTTTTTACCTTGCACAAAATAATCGATTCCCTGGTTTCCCTTTATGTTTCTTTCTTGCAAATGCCATTGGAAGCTCTCTGTGATTTTTAATGCTGGCCATTTTGTTGGTTCATTGTGGCACAATTCAAAGCGGTCGCATATAAATGTGTAAGTGGCATCATGATTTGGGACACTACAGAGACATTTTGCTCATATCATAGTGCATACAACCTTTTTCACATGTATTATCTTATTGTACAACGGTATGCACTGCTTATGTATATTCATTTGTTGTATGCTTTACAGGACAGATGGGACCTAGAAGATACATCAGAAACAGAAGAAAAAGTTCTCAAAATTGCGAAAGAGCGATATAGAGGCCGGCGATCAACTCTAAGCTCCACTTACAAGGCATACAAAGCAAATGCAGTTAGATTGCCTAATATGCCGGAAGATTTACAACCAGAAGAGTGAATGCATGATTGAGTACGTTGGTACTGATTCAAAATTTCATGTTATCTCTAAGATCAATCTTTGTATGCCATGTGTTAAGATGAAATTGCATTTCTGACTGGTTATATTTGGTTGATAGGAACACAACCGAAAGAACACCAATAACCGTAAGAAACAGAAGACAAAACACATAATTAGATCAAAATCTTACTCGTAACTAAGTTTTGAGAAGGTATGATTCTAACCAAATATGTATGCCTCGCTGCTAACTACGGTTTCATGTTTGAAGCATCTCATTGCTATATTACTTGTAGAGAAACTTGGAAACTGGAGAAGATCCAGATTCTATTGCTCTGTGGGAACTCACCCACACGAAGAATGGAACATGGTCTAACACAGAGTCCCATGATGTTTAAGTGAGTACACTGACTTTTGGTTATTCTATAGTTATTCAATGATGTGCATTCGACATGCTTCTGCGTCAGGTGGGATTATTCATGTGTTGGATCATGTTATTCTTGTTTCATCTTTTATAGTGTCAATATTGATGTGGCACCTATAATTGTTCTTTCCGTTTTGAGGACAAAACATGTCAAGAGGTTGAAAACAAAGAATCTGAAACTCATGGTCCACTTTCGAGTGAGCATGTCATTGGCCTTCATAATTAGCTAGCTGCTTCTTCTCTTCCACCATGCGTTGTTGCTGCATTGAGTCACAACTTAACTGAAACTATAGATCGAGCCACAACTTAAAACAATAGCAGAAGCTTTTAGTACATGTACTTCTGCATACGCTTTAGACTATTACACTTGTAAAACTGTTCTGACCCCTCAGTTATATGCTTGCTGACACAGTATTACTCCAGTTAGTTAGTCTGGTAACAGTTCTTTTGGACAATGGGGCTGGAATAGTTGTATGGCATATGTTACGTCAGACTCATTAACTAGAACTATTTTTTTATTTCTTGATTGCAGGATCCAAAGAACTAGCTCGACTTGACTCTAGATCACGGACATTTTAGTCTTGGCACTTAATTGGGATGGCTAAATTACATTTGAGTTTCAGTTGATGGATATTTACTATGAGAATTATGAATTTTATTAATCTACATATTATACGTATGGTTTTGAATATTGTAATTGAAAGCTTGTATTTTTTTAGGTTGCAATAGGCTATTGCCACAACCCACTTTTGGTTGCCACATGTTAGCACCACGAAAATTAAAATTGTCACAATATTTTCTCGCCACAAACATTTCACCCATTGTGATACCTACTTATCACCACCAAAACTAGTATGTTGCAATTTCTTGTTACGGTCATCGGAATATTTGTTGCCATAAGTTAATGCCACAAATGTAGCGGTTTGTGGCAAAATGCCTAATGCCACGAAAACAATGATTGTTGCCATAGTTTATTGCCACAATTGGCTATTGCCACGAAAGAGTATGCACCACGAAATGAGCATCGTTGGCATAGGTTGTCGCCACAAATGTCTATCGCCACGAGCTATGAGTCGCCGCAATTCGTTACATGTTGCATTAAAACTATCTCCACAAAGAAAATTGTGGCATCAAGTGAGTGTTGCCACAGGAAAACATGTGGCGACTTCCAACATGGTTGTTGTAATAGCAGACTTTATTGTCACGATTGCTTTTTTGTGGCAATAACCTATTACCATGTGTCCAGTCGCAACGGCTGCCAACAAATGATGTTTCATGGCAATAGGTACTTATCGCCACAAATCGGCATGTATTGCCACGAACGATTTTGTTGCAATAGACCCGGATACTTGTAGTGCGAGGTCTTTCATTGAAAAATTCTTATTCAAGTATCCTTTTTATGCTATTCTGAAATTGTATATCATTTCCAACCAATAATGTGACATCCACATATAATATCAAAAATGCTACAGAGCTCCCACTCACTTTCTTCTAAATACAGGCTTCACCATAAGTCTGTATAAAACCATGTGCTTTGATCACCTCATCAAAGTGTATATTCCAACTCCGAGATGCCTGCACTAGTCTATAGATGGATCGCTGGAGCTTGCACACTTTGTTAGGACCTTCAGGATCGGCAAAAACTTATGGTTGCATCATATACAAATCTTCTTTAATATCCATTAAGGAATGTAGTTTTTGACATCCATTTGCTAGATTTCATAATTATAAAATGCGGCAATTGCTAACATGATTCGGATGGACTTAAGCATCTCTACGGGTGAGAAAGTATCATTGTAGTCAACCCTTGAACTTGTCAAAAATACTTTTGTGACAAGTTGAGCTTTGTAGATAGTGATATTAACATCATCGTCTGTCTTCCTCTTCAAAATCCATTTATTCTCAATGGCTTGCTGATCATTGGGAAAATCCACCAAAGTCTACACTTTATTCTCATACATGGATCCTATCTCAGATTTCATGGCCTCAAGCCATTTATCGGAATCTGGGCTCATCATAGCTTCTTCATAGGTTCGCCATGCACTACTAGGAAAAGGGCTATAGATGGAAATGACACTAATGGCGCACCAGACATGTGGTGCGCCATTAGTATATACTAATGGCGCACCATGTGTTGGTGCGCCATTAGTGTCCAAATACTAATGGCGCACCACACCCACGGTGCGCCATTAGTAACAATTTTTTTTTAAATTGCTCCATTAGTAAAAAAATATGTTTTTCCAAAACTACTAATGGCGCACCGGGGGAGTGGTGCGCCATTACTTGTTGAACTAGTAATGGCGCACCACTCCCACGGTGCGCCATTAGTAAAAAACTTTAATTTTTTTTCAAAACTACTAATGGCGCACCGTGGGAGTGGTGCGCCATTACTAGGTGCGCCATTAGTAACTTGGCCAGCACTTCCACCGAATGCACCCCCCCCCCCCGTGGACCGCCTTTTCAGTTTAAAAAATAAAAATAAATGATGGAAATGTCAAAAAAATAAAAGAAAAGAAGTTTCCCATGTGATATGTGGTCTAGTTGTTGTGAAAATTTACAAATATGAATTTCGACTTTATTTGCGAAATCTCTCGAGAATTTGTAAAATGGGCATAACTTTTGCGTACGAACTTGGATGAAAAAGTTTTTTATATGAAAATCATCTACTCGAAAAGTTACATCCGAATTTAACAGGGGGAACCCCGTTAAACATTTTCAAAATCCCCAAAAACCTAACAAAAAAAGTTACGGGGCTTCTAAGATCCGGAGGCAAAAAATTCAAAAAAATTCAAACTTACTAGTGGCGCACCGTATGCTAGGTGCGCCACTAGTAACAGAAAAAATTGGTTTTGAAAAAAAAAATTGAATTATTTTTCAAAATATGATACGTAATATGATCGGGAAGTTTGAAATATTTTTTCAAAATTTCATCATACTCATGAACATGAACAAAGTCCTAGACATCAGCAAGGTTTAATAGGATTGATATGATAGATATATCAACAAGTGCCTGTGAAGTGAGGTGGTGCTGGGGTTCGATAGAACTATGACGTTAAGCGTGCTTGGGCTGGAGTAGTTTGAGGATGGGTGATCTTTCGGGAAGTTTGACCACAGAGTGCGATTTGACCTAAGATTAAGCGTATTGACTCGAGATTAAGCCATAGTGACCCGAGATTAAGAAAATTTTTTTTTTGAATTTTTTAAAAAAATGAAAAAAATTATTACTAATGGCGCACTTCTATGTGGTGCGCCATTACTAAGTCAGATAGTAATGGCGCACCTCTAGGCATACTAATGACGCACTACTGGTGCGCCATTAGTAAAAAATACTAGTGGCGTGATATGCGCCATTAGTAGGCAAAACTGGTGCGCCATTAGTAGGCCTTTTCCTAGTAGTGATGGTCTAACAACATGACTTCCAGGACAGGATTACCGTACCACTCTGGTGGGAAAACGTGCTATGTTCGGCCTATGAAGTTCAGTAGTAACTTGATCTGAAGTTTCATGATGAAAATAAAAAAATTTGAATTTTTTAAAAAAATGAAAAAAATTTATTACTAATGGTGCACTTCTATGTGGTGCGCCATTACTAAGTCAGATAGTAATGGCGCACCTCTAGGCATACTAATGACGCACTACTGGTGCGCCATTAGTAAAAAAATACTAGTGGCGTGATACTAATGGCGCACCAGTAGTGCGCCATTAGTAGGCAAAACTGGTGCGCCTTTAGTAGGCCTTTTCCTAGTAGTGATGGTCTAACAACATGACTTCCAGGACAGGATTACCGTACCACTCTGGTGGGAAAACATGCTATGTTCGGCCTATGAAGTCCAGTAGTAACTTGATCTGAAGTTTCATGATCATCATCATTAGCTTCCTCTTTAGTTGGTGTAGGCATCACGAGAACAGATTTCTATGTGGCGTGATACTAATGAAAAAAAATGAAAAAAATGAAAAAAAATTATTACTAATGGCGCACTTCTATGTGGTGTGCCATTACTAAGTCAGATAGTAATGGCGCACCTCTAGGCATACTAATGACGCACTACTGGTGCGCCATTAGTAAAAAAATACTAGTGGCGTGATACTAATGGCGCACCAGTAGTGCGCCATTAGTAGGCAAAACTGGTGCGCCATTAGTAGGCCTTTTCCTAGTAGTGATGGTCTAACAACATGACTTCCAGGACAGGATTACCGTACCACTCTGGTGGGAAAACGTGCTATGTTCGGCCTATGAAGTCCAGTAGTAACTTGATCTGAAGTTTCATGATCATCATCATTAGCTTCCTCTTTAGTTGGTGTAGGCATCACGAGAACAGATTTCTCTTATTACCCATCAAGTTCTACTTTCCTCCTACTTACTTCTTTCGAGAGAAAACTCCTTCTCTAGAAAGGACCCATTCTTAACAACAAAGATCTAGCCTTCGGATCTGTGGTAGAAGGTGTACCCAATAGTATCTTTAGGGTATCCTATGAAGACGCACCTCTCTGATTTAGGTTCGAGCTTATCAGCCTGAAGCCTTTTGACATAAGCATCGCATCCCCAAACTTTAAGAAACGACTGCTTAGGTTTATTGCAAAACCATAGTTCATATGGTGTCGTCTCAATGGATTTAGACGGTGACCTATTTAACCTGAATGCGGCTGTCTCTAATGCATAACCCCAAAATGATAGTGGTAAATCAGTAAGAGACATCATAGATCGCACCATATCAAATAAAGTACGGTTACGACGTTCGGACACACCACTACGCTGTGGTGTTCCAGGTGGCATGAGTTGTGAAACTATTCCACATTGTTTTAAATGAAGGCCAAACTCGTAACTCAAATATTTGCCTCCATGCTCAGATCATAGAAACTTTATTTTCTTGTTATGATGATTTTCCACTTCACTCTGAAATTCTTTGAACTTTTCAAATGTTTCAGACTTGTATTTCATCAAGTAGATATACCCATACTTACTCCAATCATCTGTGAAGGTCAGAAAATAACAATACCCACCGTGTGCTTCAACACTCATCGGACCGCATACATCGGTATGTATTATGTCCAATAAGTCATTGGCTCGCTCCATTGTTCCGGAGAACGGAGTTTTAGTGATCTTGCCCATGAGGCATGGTTCGCTAGTATCAAATGATTCATAATCAAGTGATTCCAAAATCCCATCCGCATGGAGTTTCTTCATGCGCTTTACACCAATATGACCTAAACAGTAGTACCACAAGTATGTTGCACTATCATAATTAACTTTGCGTCTTTTAGCATCAATATTATGAATATGTGTATCACTACGATCAAGATTCAATAAACCATTCACCTTGGGTGTATCACCATAGAAGGTTTTATTCATGTAAATAGAACAACAATTATTCTTTGACTTAAATGAATAACCTTATTGCAATAAACATGATCAAATCACATTCATGCTCAACACAAACACCTAACATTTATTTAGGTTCAACACTAATATCGAAGGTAGAGGGAGTGTGTGATGGTGATCGTATCAACCTTGGAATCACTTCCAACATACATCGTCACCTCGCCCTTAACTAGTCTCTGTTTATTCTGCAACTCCTATTTCTAGTTACTAATCTTAGCAACTGAACCGGTATCAAATACCCAAGGGCTACTATTAATACTAGTAAGGTACACATCAATAACATGTATATGAAATATACCTTTGTTCACTTTGCCATCCTTCTTATCCGCCAAGTATTTGGGGCAGTTCCATTTCCAGTGACCATTTCCTTTGTAGTAGACGCACTCAGTTTTAGGCTTGGATCTAGCTTTGGGCTTCTTCATGGGAGCGGAAACTTGCTTGCCATTCTTCATGAAGTTCCCTCTCTTTCCCTTGCCCTTTTTCTTGAAACTAGTGGTCTTGTTACCCATCAACACTTGATTCTCTTTCTTGATTTCTACCATCACTGATTTCAGCATCACAAAGAGCTCGAGAATCATTTTCGTCATCCCTTACATATTATAGTTCATCACAAAGTTCTAGTAGCTTGGTGATACTGACTAGAGAATTTGTCAATCACTATCTTATCTGGAAGATTAACTCCCACTTGATTCAAGCGATTGTAGTACCCACGCATTCTGAGCACATGCTCACTAGTTGTTCCATTCTCCTCCATCTTGTAGGAAAAGTACTTGTCAGAGGTCTCATACCTCTCAACACGAGCATGAGTCTGAAATACCAATTTCAGCTCTTGGAACATCTCATATGCTCCGTGGCGTTCAAAATGTTTTTGAAGTCCCATTTCTAAGCTGTAAAGCATGGCGCACTAAAATATTAAGTATTCATCATATCGAGTTTGCCAATCGTTCGTAACATCTGCATCTGCTCCTGCAATAGGTCTGTCACCTAGCGGTGCATCATGGACATAATTCTTCTGTGCAGCAATGAGGATAATCCTCAGATCACGGACACAGTCCGCATCATTGGTACTATCATCTTTCAACTTATTTTTCTCTAGGAACATATCAAAAATAGGGGAGCTATATTGCGAGCTGTTGATCTACAACATAGATATGCAAAAACTATTAAGACTAAGTTCATGATAAATTTAAGTTCAATCAATCAAATTACTAATGAACTCCCACTTAAATTAACATCCCTCGAGTTATTTAAGTGATACATGATCCAAATCAACTAACCCATGTTCGATCATCATGTGAGATGGGGTAGTCATCAATGGTGAACATCTCTATGTTGATCATATCTACTATATGACTCATGTTTGACCTTTCGGTCTCCAGTGTTCCGAGACCATGTCTGTACATGCTAGGCTCGTCAAGTTTAACCCAAGTATTCTGCACGTGTAAAACTGTCTTACACCCGTTGTATGTGAACGTAGAGTCTATCACACCCGACCATCACGTGGTGTCTCAAAACGACAAACTATAGGAATGGTCCATACTCAGGGAGAACACTTTTATCTTGAAATTAAGTGAAGGGATCATCTTATAATGCTACCGCTGTTCTAAGAAAAATAAGATGCACAAAGGATAAACATCACATGCAATCAAACTATGTGACATGGTATGGCCATCATCATCTTGTGCTTTTGATCTCCATCTCCAAAGCATCGTCATGATATCCATCGTCACTGGCTCAACACCTTGATCTCCATCGTAGCATCGTTGCATCGAGGTCATCACGCCAACTATTGCTTCTACAACTATCGCTAACGCATAGTGATAAAGTAAAGCAATTACATGGCGCTTGCACTTCATAAAATAAAGGGACAACCCTAAGGCTCCTGTCGGTTGTCGATATTACAAAACATGATCATCTCATACATCAACATATATCACATCATATCTTGACCATATCACATCACAACATGCCCTGCAAAAACAAGTTAGACATCCTCTACTTTGTTGTTGCAAGTTTTACGTGGCTGCTATAGGCTTCTAGCAAGAACCGTTTTTACCTACACATAAACCCACAATGGTGATTCATAAAGTTTGTTGTTTTAACCTTCTTCAAGGACCGGCCACAATCAAATTCGATTCAACTAAAGTAGGAGAAACAGACACCCGCCAGCCACCTTTATGCAAAACTAGTTGCATGTCAGTCGGTGGAACCGGTCTCATGTGCGTGGACATGTAAGGTTGGTCCGGGCCGCTTCATCGCACAATGCGGCCGAATCAAAATAAGACGTTGGTGGTAAGCAGTATGACTATCACCGCCCACAATTATTTGTGTACTACTCATGCATATCATCTACGCATAGACCTGGCTCTGATGCCACTGTTGGGAAATGTTGCATGGAAAACAAAAAAAATTCTACGCACACGCAATGATCTATCCATGGAGATGCATAGCAACGAGTGGTAGAGTATGTATACATATACTCGTAGACCATAAGGGGAAGTGTTTAACAACACCGTTGATGTAGTCGAACTTCTTCGCGCTCCAACCGATCAAGTATCGAACGTACAACACCTCCGCGTTTTGCACACATTCAGCTCGGTGAGTCCTCCGCCTTCTTGATCTAGCAAGATAGCGAGGTAGTAGATGACTTCTGGCAGCACGATGGTGTGGTTACGGTGATGGTGAAGTGATCTCCGCAGGGCTTCTCCTAAGCACTACGAAAATATGACCGGGGGTGTAAACGGGGGGGGGGGGGGCGCACACGACTAGGCAATTATCTGTTGTGTGCTAGGCGCCCCCTCCCACATATATATAGGTGGGAGGGAGGGAGGAGCAGCCAAAGGAGGCACCCAAGTAGGAGGAAGCCTACTTGGGGTCCCTCCCAAGCCACCCCCCTTTCCTTATTTGGAGTGCGGGGAAAGGCAAGGAAGGGTGCCCCCCCTTTCCTTTCTCACATGAGTGGGAAAGGCGGGAGGGGCTAGCCCTCCCCCTTTTCCTTCCCGAGGGATGGACAAACAAGGCAGGGGGCGCACCAACCCCCTTGTGGGCTGGTCTGTCTCCTCTTTTAGCCCATAAGGCCCATAACTTGCCCGGGGAAGCCCGAAACCCCTTCTAGTGACCTGATTCCTTCTCGGTACGTCCCGAAACACTTCCGGTGCCCAAATACGATAATCCTATATATCAATCCTTACCTCTCAACCATTTCGAGACTCCACGTCATGTCTGTGATCTCATACGGGAATCCAAACAACATTAGGTCACCAAAACATATAACTCATATAACACTATATCGTCAACGAACGTTAAGCATGTGTACCCTACGGGTTCGAGAACTATGTAGACATGACCGAGACACCTCTCCGGTCAATAACGAATAGCGGAACCTAGATGCCCATATTGGCTCCTACATATTCTATGAAGATCTTTATCGGTCGTACTGTTATGACAACATACATAATTTCGTTTGTCTATCGGTATGTTACTTGTCGAAGATTCAATCGTCGGTATCTTCATATCTAGTTCTATCTCGTTACTGACTAGTCTCTTTACTCGTTCCGTAATACATCATCTAGTGACCAACTGCTTAGTCATTTGCTTGCAAGCTTATGATGTGTATTACCAAGAGGGCCCAGAGATACCTTTCCGATACTCGCAATGACAAATCCTAATCTCGATCTATGCCAACTCAAAAAACACCTTCCGAAATACCTGTAGATCATCTTTATGATCACCCAGTTATGTTGTGCCATTTGATAGCACACAAGGTATTCCTCCGGTATCCGAGAGTTTCATAATCTCATAGTCGAAGGAATATGTATTTGACATGAAAAAAGCAATAGCAATAAACTAAACGATCATTATGCTAAGCTAACGGATGGGTCTTGTCCATCACATCGTTCTCCTAATGAGGTGATCCCATCATCAAATGACAACACATGTCTATGGTTAGGAAACCTTAACCATCTTTGATCAACGAGCTAGTCTAGTAGAGGCTTACTAGGGACACGGTATTTGTTTATGTATTCACACATGTATTTAAGTTTCCAATCAATACAATATTAGCATAAATAATAAACCTTTATCATGAATAAGGAAAAATAATATAAAATAACAAATTTATTATTGCCTCTAGGGCATATTTCCTTCAGCGATGCCATGTTGTACATCGCATACTTGCATGTTATGCGTACGTGTAATGTCTATTGCTATGTGTGGGATCTGACACCTAGTTGTTTATTCTTGGTAGCCTTCCTTATGGGTAAATGTCTCCTAGTGCTTCCACTGAGCCATGGTAGTTCGCTACAGCTCCGGAACACTTAGGTTGGTTGGCATGTATCCTTCTTTGTTCCTGTGTCTGTCCCTTCAGGGAAATGTCACCCATTGTTCCTTTAAGTCCTTGTAGCTTGCTACGACTTGGGTTCATACGCTGATGACCAACACGTTCATTGCTGGGTTATGTATGTCTATCCCTGTAAGTTTGTGCCACCTTGGGTTTATGACTAGTCATGTCAGTCCGGGTTCTCTGTCATACGGATGCTAGCGACACAATCATATACGTGAGCCAAAAGGCGCAAACAGTCCCGACCTAGGTAAGGCTGCAGCCGTGGGAATACCGTGCGTGAGGCCGAAAAGTGATAGGATGTGTTACATGCTAGATCGGTGTGACTTAGGATCAGGGTCTCGACAGAGTAGCAAAAGTAACATCATGCTCATACAAGTCTTTGATGTGATCAAAGCCAATGACATTCAATTCAAGTTGGGTAGCAAGCTGTAAGGTAACGCAGCAGAAAACAAAAATATTTGACTTACGCACCAGCCCAGGACCACTATGGAGACTGCATACAAGGTTTGATCTTTTCCGTTACCGACTCGTAGCACAGCGGGAAGTAGAGTCGATGACGATCGGCGGTGCAGATCCCCGCAGCTAGGATTTACAACCTCCCAACCACGAGGATGTATACCCTCATCTACCCATCGGACAGCCCTCCGAGAGGCAGTCGGACAGTCCCCCGGACGGTGTCGCGGACAGCCCTTTGGGAAGACCTTCAAAACCCAGATGGTCACTCGGACAGCACTTCGGCAGGACCTTCGGGAGGCACTCTCAAACTAAGACAGAAACTATGATCTCTCTACAGAGTTTCACACATACGGTGTCATCTATCCGGCAGGGCTTCGCCGTCCAGAACTAGTTCCCACCGGAACCTAGACAGCCTTTAGGCTCTAGGAAACTATTTCGTGGGGAGGGAGAGAGAAGCCAGATCATTGCAATGGCACTTGTATGTGAGAAAGAGTGAGTGTGGAGAGTGCCTCTCCACCTCTATTTATAGCAAAACCCAAGGGGTAGGGGGAAACATGAAAAACCCAAAATGCCCACACTTTATGTCACACATAAAAGGGCATAAAGGGTATAAAGGGATGACAAGTGGAGCTCCAGGGAGGAGCTGCACCCTCCAACGTCCCACCTTCATGCCCCCCCCCAAAGGGGGTTCCTTGATCCTCATGTCCTTCTAAAAGCCTTTTGGGAAAAGCCCCAAAAGGTGGCTTTCCATAAATATCACAAAAAGCACTTTCACTATTCACGACGACATTTTTTAGCGTCCGTTCGAACTGAAAATATTTATGTGGGCTTATAACATTTCCATTACTCACTAAAATAATTTTCAACATGTTCCGAAACAATTCCAGATTAGTGATTTTCACCTGAGAAAAGTATCTGAAGTGGTTCCGACCGCTCCGGAGCAATTCCAGCTTTTATCCCGGAAAAATCCAGAAAGTTTCCAAAATGACTCTGGCACCCTCCAAGAATTATCAGGCATGTGCAGAAACCAATTTGACTTAATAGTATATCCCGAAACAACTTTTCGATTTCACCGAAACTCATCCGATGACCTCTCTCTATGGAACTTTTTCGCTGTCCGAAACTTTTCGGTGATTTTCTCTCAGACTCCCTGTCTAGTATTCAGCAGATAGATGACCCTTAAGTGTGTGACCCTATAGGTTCGGTGAAGTATAGACATGACCGGGAACCCCTTCCTATCAATGATCAAGATCGGAGTCGTGGACACCCATATTGACCCCTATACCCACACGAATGAATATTCGAGTGAACCTCCAGTTGCAGTGAGCTATTCATGTTGCTTCACGATATGTCACAAACAACCGAGGTGAGATTTATTGCATCCCCATGGACGAAATATTTGTCCACCATGCAAGTTACCTCGTTATCGGTTTTGTTCTCTTTTCTCGTTTCTGTGTTCTGGCTTCCCTGTGATCAAATCACATTGTGTCTGGCCAGACAATGATGGATAGCGTAACCCCGAGAGGGCCCGAGAATATCTCTCCATCATCGAAGGAGGAAATCCCAATCTTTAGCTATCAAGTTACTTGACACACTTTTCCATGAACCCGTAAGCCGCCGTCATAGCCACCCATTTACGAATGACGTTTAACAAACCCCAAAGTTCATGAAGCAAGTATGAAGAAACTCGATACTCCCATGGTCTAAGGAATTGTGCAAACATTAACTATCACTTTGATATTAACCATAAACTTGTGACGAAAAGAATCTCATAGCATAACATGAATCCGGGTCGATTCAACACAAATGTTCTCTTAACATTGTGCCCTCAAGGTTGCTGGCATAGACATGCCCATGATCAGGAAAACAGAACCATCATGCAACACTTGAGCTAGTCTTAGAGGCCAGACTAGGAATATATTTTACCGTTTATTATTCCACACGTGCATATGAGTCTTCCTCCGAGCCTCATGGTTATTGTAGACTCGAGAACCATAGCAGTTATAGCATGGAACATAAACATAATTATGAACCGGGAAATAATCAATAACATTTATTATTGCCTCTAGGGCATATCTCCTACACAAGCATGCATTTGCGGGAAAGAGCATCTGCCACAACATTTTCTTTGCCCTTAATGTACTTTATCACATAAGAGAGAGATTCAATAAATTCACTCCATTTAGCATGGCGTTTATTCAACTTGGTTTGACCTTTAAGGTACTTAAGTGTCTCATGATCGGTATGTATGATGAATTCATGTGGGCAAAGATAATGCTCCCAAACATGCAATACACGCACTAAAGCATACAATTCTTTGTCATAGATGGGATAGTTAAGTTGAGCTCTGGAAAGTTTTTCGCAAAAATATGCAATGGGTCACTTTTCTTGCATCAAAACTCCGCCAATCCCATTACCACTAGCATCGCAATGAACCTCAAAAGTTTTGTCAAAATTAGGCAAAGCAAGAATCAGAGCATGTCTAAGCAAAGATTTGAGTTCATCAAATGCGGTAGATTGTAAGGTTCCCCGAACAAAGGGTGCATTTTTCTTACTGAAGGCATGCAACGATGCGGCAATAGTGCTAAAGTCTTTCACAAAGCGGTGATAAAACCCCTCTAGACCAAGGAAACTATGCACTTGTCGCAATTAGTGGGTTGAGGCCAACTTTTAATTGCTTCAATTTTAGAGTCATCAACATGAACACCCTTTGAGGACACAAAGAAACCCAAGAAAACAAGTTTGTCAAAGCCGAAAATGCATTTCTCCATATTAGCATAGAGACATTCTTTCCTAAGAGTTTGCAAAACATCTTGAAGATGGTTAACATGATCTTTTAGAGACTTGCTGAACACGAGTATGTAATTAAAGTAGACCACAACAAATAAGCCAATGTATGGGCAAAGCACATAATGCATGACACGCATGAAAGTACAGGGAGCTTCCAATAAACCTATAGGTATAACTAACCACTCGTACAAGCCAAATTTAGTTTTAAAAGCGGTTTTCCATTCATCACCTTCTTGTATGCGGATTTCCTAATAGCCACTTTTAAGATCAATTTTTGCGAAAATGGTGGCGCCGCTAAGCTCATCTAGCATATTGTCAAGGCGTGGAATGGGATGCCTATAGCGAACGCTGATAGCATTGATGGGTCTACAATCGGAACACAAGCGAAAACTACCGTATTTCTTAGGCACAAGAATAATCGGGACGGCACAAGGGCTTAAGCGTTCACGTACATGTCCGTTGTCGATGAGTTGTTGTACTTGCCATTGGATCTCCTTAGTTTCTTTAGGGTTGACGCGGTATGGAGCCTTGTTCGGAAGAGGTGCACCGGGGATGAGGACGATCCGGTGTTCAATGCCACGTAGAGGAGGGTGATGTCTACTACGCAACTTTATTCTTCTAGACACGTGTTGGGCCTCCAAGTGAAAAGTTTTGTAGGACAGTAGCAATTTTCCCTCAAGTGGATGACCTAAGGTTTATCAATCCATGAGAGGTGTAGGATGAAGATGGTCTCTCTCCAACGACCCTGCAACCAAATACAAGAAATCTCTTGTGTCCCCAACACACCTAATACAATGGCAAATTGTATAGGTGCACTAGTTCGGCAAAGAGATGGTGATAAAAGTGTAATATGGATGGTAGAAATATATTTTTATAGTCTGAATAAATAAAACCAGCAAGGTATCAAATAGTAAACAGGCACAAAACGGTATTGCAATGCTTAAAAATGAGGCCTAGGGTCTGTACTTTCACTAGTGCGACCTCTCAACAATGCTAACATAGTTCGATCATATAATTATCCCTCAAAGTGCAACAAAGAATCACTCCCGAGTTCCTATTAGTGGAGAACAAAAGATAGAAATTGTTTGTAGGGTACGAGACCACCTCAAAGCTATTCTTTTCGCTCGATCTATTCAAGAGTTCGTACTAAAACAACGCAAAGCCATTTTTTCCGTTCGATCTATCCTAGTGTTCGTATTAGAATAACACCAAAGCATATTCATATTCATAATACTCAATCCACACAAAGAACTACAAAGAGACCCCAAAGTTTCTATCAGAAAATCGATAATAAAAACATGCATCAACCCCTATGCATAGATTACCCCAATATCACCGCGGAATCCGCAAGTTGAGTGCCATAACGTATATCAGGTGAATCAATATGATACCCCATTGTCACCTCAAGTATTCATACCGCAAGACATACATCATGTGTTCTCAAATCTGAACATTCAATCCGACATGATAAAACTTCAAAGGGTAAAGATTCAATGAAGTTTCTTGAAACCAACAACCTATGTTCTTAGTCACCAAGCAATTGTGATTCAACTTATTCAATGGAGTTTAAGTAAGAGATCCACATACTCAACCATCATATAGTCTTCTATGATTGCTAACACTCGCCTTGTACACATGAGCAAAATGTTTCAACCGGACACATAGAAAGATAGGGGCTTATAATTTCGCCTCCCAACGTATTCACCTCAAGGGTGATGTCAACAATAATAACTCATGCTACCCATATTCAACTAGAAATATGTGCCTAGATCTTTCCTCACCATATGATGCTTACCAAAAGATAAAATAAAAAGGAATAGAGAGGAATACTTTGACTCTTTGCATAAAAGTAAATACTGAAAAGTAAAAGATAGGCCCATCATAGAGGGAACCAGAGGTTGCCATGCGCTTACTTGTTTGTGTGCTCAATCCCTTAGTGCAAAAGAACGTCACGTTATATTGTCCCTTGTGATAGCAACCTTTATTATGCAGTCTGTCGCTTTTATTGATTTACCATCACAAGTTCGTACAACGCTCAATTTTCTCTTACACTAAATGATCTTACACTTTTAGAAGCAATCTTTATTGCCTTATTGCACCGATGACAACTTACTTGAAGGATCTTCCTCAATCCTTAGGTAGGTATGGTAGACTCTTGAAAATAAGATTTGGGTTTAAGGGTTTTTGGATGCACAAGTAGTATCTCTACTTGGTGCGAATTTTTGGCTAGCAAAGATGGGGGGCAAGCACCACATGTTGAAGGATCTATGACAATATAACTTCTATGTGAATACGAACAAACATAAACCATTACGTTGTCTTCCTTGTCCAACGTTAACTATTTTGGCATATAATATTTTGATGGGGGCTCAAAATCACAGAAGATTGCCATGATAGTGTATTTGCATGTGAAAGTTCTCTTCCTTATACTAATTATTCATTAATTGCTTGTATGACCAATATTGTGATTGTCAGGCCTCAAAATATTTTACTTTCTAAACCCAATGTGAAGCTACCACTAGGCATGATATGATTTCAACTTTATGACATTCAATTTATTCAACAATTTACTCATAGGATATAAGTGAAGCATAAGAGTAAATGACATAGAGAAGAGTTTCGTTCATGGGATGTGAATGCCTCTTACTTAACCTCCCTGGCAACTATTTGAGGATTGTATTTTATTTAAAAACTTTCAGATCTAAATATCTTATTAAAACAACAAGCAAAATAAAAATAAAATGACATTCTAAGAATACCACAACTCATGTGAAGAAGCAAAAAACTTAGGCTCAACCGATACTAATCGATAATTGTTGAAGAAGAAAAGTGGGATGCCTACCGGGGCATCTCCAAGCTTAGATGCTTGAGACTTCTTGAAATATTATCTTGGGATGCCTTTGGCATCCCCAAGCTTGAGCTTTTGTGTCTCCTTAATTCCTCTCATATTACGGTTTTCCTAAATCTCAAAAGCTTCATCCACACAAAACTCAACAAGAACTCGTGAGATAAGTTAGTATAAACCAATGCAAAAAACCTTATCATTCTCCACTGTAGAAAATCACTAAAATTATTATTCAACATTGAATACTAAATGCCTCTACATATTTAATACTCCTATCCTCAAATAAAATCATTAAACAAGCAAACATATGCAAACATAACAGCAATCTGCCAAAACAGTACAGTCTATAAGGAATGCAAGAGTATGAATACGTATTCAACTCCAAACATTATGAAAATTTACCACACTGCAGAAAATTTATCAGAGCTCACTTTGCAAAACGTTTCAACATTTTATCACATTCTGACTTTTCTAGGGAATTTTTGCAACAGCGGTAAACTTTCTATTTTCAAATAGCAACATGTATACTTGCGAAATAAGCATAGTAAAGGCTATCATTGCCACTTTTATTGAAATAAAAGATGCAAAACATTATTCTAAATAATAGAAAGCAAATCTGCAGAAGTGCATGCTCTAGCCAATGTAACCAAAAGACCGGTCTGATGGAAGAGACTAGGCAGCATATTATACGTCAACACTCCCCCTCACATGTGGCTCCCTCGGGCCTAAACGTGGACCAAAAGTGGGCTGCAATTTAATTGTGCCAGCCAAGTCTTGAACTCAAGACCTCTTGGCTCTAATACCATGTAGAAGTACATGCTCTAGCTAATGCAACCAAAAGACCGATCTGATGGAAGAGACTAGGCAGCACATTATGCGTCAACAAAATCCTAACAAAATAAAATGATGCTCCAAGCAAAACACATATCATGTGACGAATGAAAACCTAGCTCCAAGTGAGGTTACTGCTAATGTTGGAGACGAAAGAGGGGATGCCTTCCGGGGCATCCCCAAGCCTTGTTGCTTGGATCTTCCTTAGATATTAACTTGGGTTGCCTTGGGCATTCCCAAGCTTAGGGTCTTGTCACTCCTTATTCTCCACATATAGATGTCTCACCCAAAACTTGAAAACTTCAATCACACAAAACTTAACGGAACTTTGTGAGATAGGTTAGTATGATAAAGAGCAAACCATTCCACTTTTGGTAGTGTCAAGACAAGATTCATAATTGTTTCCAGACAATGCCTACTATATAATATAATTTCTACAATTTATATTGAGCAATATAAGCCATAGAAACTAGAAAACAAGCAAACTATACATTGAAAACAGAATCTATCAAAAAAAGAATAGTCTCTAGTAATCTATACCAAAACCATACTTCTGCCACTCCAAAAATTCTAAAAAAATTAGGACAGCCTGGGAAATTTGTATTAATCTTCTGCAATAAGAATTAGCATTTTATCATGCTTCTATTAAAAATGAGAATTGTTTTCCTGAGCGCAAAAGTTTCTGTTTTTCAGCAAGATCAACTCAACTATCACCCAACATGATCCTAAAGGCTTTACTTGGCACTTTATTGAAACAAAAGCAATAAAACGTGATTACTACAGTAGCCTAATCATGTGAACACACAAAAACAGTAGGAAAAAGTGTTGGGTTGTCTCCCAACAAGCGCTTTTCTTTTATGCCTTCTAAGCTAGGCATGATGATTTCGATGATTCTCGCATAAAAGATAAGAATTGAAGCATGAAGAGAGCATCATGAAGCAAAATACTAGCACATTTAGGTCTAACCCACTTCCTATGCATAGGGATTTTGTGAGCAAACAACTTATGGGAACAATAATCAACTAGCATAGGAAGGCAAAACAAGTGTAACTTCAAAACAATCAACACATAGAGAAGAAACTTGATATTATTGAGATATGTAAGGGCATAAGTTTCTTTCTCATAATAATTTTCAGAGGCATCATGAATGGATTCAACAATATAACTATCACATACAACACTCTTTTCATGCTGCACAAGCATAGAAGATTTGTCACTCTTTATGGCATACATGTCATCATAATAATAATCATAGATAGCAACTTCATTGTCATAGTCAATTAAAACCTCTTCCAAAATAGTGGATGTATCACTAAATAAAGTCATGACCTCTCCAAATCCACTTTCTTCAATATTGTAACAAGATTCAACTCCCTCCAAAATAGTGGGATCACTACTACCTAGAGTTGACACTCTTCCAAACCCACTTTCATCAATGTAATCATCATAACTAGGAGGCATGCTATCATCATAATAAATTTTCTTATCGAAAGTAGAAGGAATCAAATGATCATATTCATTAAGCAAAGCATCCCCAATCTTAGGACAAGCATTATTTCTAGCAAATAAATCTTCAAACATTTCATACTCATCAAACATAGCATCCCCAAGCTTGTGGTTTTCCATATCATCACAATCATTCTTATCAATAGCATGAATGGCACCAATAGTATAGAAAACATTATTATCATATTCTTACAAGCAAGTGCTAAAAAGATTTTCAAGATCATAATTGATATCGTTGTCTTCCCAATCATAATCATTACATAAAGTAGTAGGTATCACAAAATCATGCTCAATATCATCATCCTCCATCAACATATTTGATTCACTTTCATGAGGCACAATGGAAGGAGCAACATTATTTGGGAAAGATACCTTTTTACCTCTATTCTTTCTTCTTTTCTTCTTCTTCACCACATCATGTGTGGGTTTAATTAATTCTTTCAAGCTTTTTGGTGAAGAGATTGAATGGATAGGAAGCTCCTCCTCATACTTGATTCATCATAATAAACGCTAGGAGGTTATTGGGAAATATTTTCCCTTTCATTAGTACTCTCTTCATATTCCATTTTTTTCTTGTCTTTAGATAGTTGGCAATATAAGAATTCTCAATGCAATTTACTGCACAAAACATATAAATTTCCTCTAGATCAAAATCAAGAAATTTCTCGGGATTTGGAAACCCCTTAGTTCTATGTTTCATTTCTTTATACCCCAAAAGAAGACTAAGCTCTTTATGATGCTCAAGGGAAATCAAGTTATCACAATTTTTTGACACGGTTTGAACATGAAACAATTTGCATTGGAGATTTAAATGACCATGTTCATTGCAAAGTTCACAAGGATGGCGAAAAAAATTACATCTTTCAGCACAATCATCTAGCCTCTCTTGAAACTTTTTCATTTCTAAATATTTATGCTTCTTACAAAATCTATCTTCCCTTTTAGTGTGCAAAGGCACTCCCAATTCATTCCGCAAAAAGTGACATGCTTATAAGAAACATTTTTGTCATGACTTGTGCAATCATCATTAGCATTTTGGATATTCAAAGAATTCACACTAACAACATTGCAATCATGCTCATCATTCAAATATTTTGTGCCAAACATTTTATTGACTTCTTCTTCTAACAATTGAGCACAATTTTACGATCCATCATTTTCAAGAAAGATATTATAAAGATTATCAATAATATGATGCAACCTCAATTCCATTTTATGTAGTTTTCTTTTATAAACCAAACTAGTGATAAAACAAGAAACTAAAAGATTTAATTGCAAGATCTAAAGATATACCTTCAAGCACTCGCCTCCCCGGCAACGGCGCCAGAAGAGAGCTTGATGTCTACTATGCAACTTTATTCTTGTAGGCACATGTTGGGCCTCCAAGCGCAGAGTTTTGTAGGACAGTAGCAATTTTCCCTCAAGTGGATGACCTAAGGTTTATCAATCTGTTAGATGTGTAGGATGAAGATGGTCTCTCTCAAATGACCCTGCAACCAAATATAAGAAATCTCTTGTGTCCCCAACACACCTAATACAATGGCAAATTGTATGGGTGCACTACTTCGGCGAAGAGATGGTGATAAAAGTGTAATATGGATGGTAGAGATATATTTTTATAATCTGAATAAATAAAAACAGCAAGGTAGAAAATAGTAAACGGGCACAAAAATGGTATTGCAATGATTAAAAATGAGGCCTAGGGTCCGTACTTTCACTAGTGCGACCTCTCAACAATGCTAACATAGTTGGATCATATAATTATCCCTCAACGTGCAACAAAGAATCACTCCCGAGTTCCTATTAGCGGAGAACAAAAGATAGAAATTGTTTGTAGGGTACGAGACCACCTCAAAGCTATTCTTTTCGCTCGATCTATTCAAGAGTTCATGCTAAAATAACGCAAAGCTATTTTTTATGTTTGATCTATCCTAGAGTTTGTACTAGAATAACACCAAAGCATATTCATATTCATAATACTCAATCCACACAAAGAACTACAAAGAGACCCCAAACTTTCTATCAGAAAAAGATAATAAAAACGTGCATCAACCCCTATGCATAGATTACCCCAATATCACCGCGGGAATCCGCAAGTTGAGTGCCATAACGTATATCAGGTGAATCAATATGATACCCCATTGTCACCTCAAGTATTCATACCGCAAGACATACATCATTGTTCTCAAATCTGAACATTCAATCCGACATGACAAAACTTCAAAGGGTAAAGATTCAATTCATCACAACAAGAGTATAGAGGGGAGAAACATCATATTATCCATCTATATTTACAAAGCCCGTGATATAGATCACGAGAGAGAGAGAGATTAAACACATAGCTACTGGTACAAACCCTCAGCCCCGAGGGTTGACTACTCCCTGCTCATCATGGTGGCCGCCTGGATGATGGAGATGGCCACTGGAGATGATTCCCCCCTCTGGCAGGGTGCCGGAACGGGTCTAGATTGGTTTTCGGTGGCTACGGAGCCTTATAGCGGCAGAACTTCTGATCTAGGTTAACCCCGAAGGGTTTCGGAATATTTGGGAATTTATAGTGCAAAGAGGGGGTGCAGGAGGCCACCGAGGTGGGCACAGCCCACCTGGGCGCGTCAGGGGGCCCTGGCGCGCCCTGGTGGGTTGTGCCCCCCTCGGGGCACCCCCCAGGTGTAGCTCTGGCCCATTGGGTTCCTTCTAGTCCAAAAAAATCTCTGTAAAGTTTCGCGGTGTTTGGACTCCATTTGATATTGATTTCCTGCGATGTAAAAAACAAGCAAAAAACAGCAACTGGCACTGGGCATTGGGTCAATAGGTTAGTCCCAAAAAATGATATAAATTTGCTAGAAAATTATTGTAAAACATCCAAGAATGATAATATATTGGCATGAATACTTCATAAATTATAGATACGTTGGAGACGTATCAGAGGGAGACCCAGAGGTAGCTCATCGGGGAAGACATCCGCGAATTCCTGCAACAAGTTAGATATAGAGAACACTAGAGTGAGAAGAGTAAAAGGGTTAGTTCTTGACACCTCATCTTTGCATAGTAGGACATAGTGGATGACACTCGATGGGTTCTCACACACTTCTCTCATCTCTCTTTTGGTGGCTAGGAGGACTAAGTTTCTCTCTCTCGGTGAAGAGTCGCTCATTTTGGGCTTGTGTCGCTCACTCTCTTTGTGGTGGTTCACTTTCTCACTAGTCTCTCCATGATGGGTCAATGCTTTCTTGTCGGCGATCACTTGACTTGGTGACATGGGTCGTAGCATGTACTCCCTTCTCTTCATCTTGAAGCTATAGTGGTTTGTTCTTCCATTGTGGATGACGCCGCAGTCAAATTGCCAAGGTCTCCCTAAGAGGAGATGGCACACGGACATAGGAACCACATCACACTCCAAGGTGTCCTCATAGGCGCCGATCTTGAAGGAAACTTGTACGGTGTGCTCCACTTGAATGGTTCCTGAGTCGCTAAGCCATTGGACCTTGTAGGGACAAGGATGCTTCTTCTTGACCAATTGTAGCTTGGAACATAGCTCTTCACTTTCCAAATTGTGGCAACTTCCTTCGTCGATGATGACCTTCATGGAACGCCCATTGATGCCCGCTTTGGTGTGGAAGATGTGGCACCGTTGGTCTTCGTCTTGTTGGTGTTGGAGCGTCAAGACCATGGAAACCACGAGGGCGGGACTTGAATCATTATCCCAAAAGACTTGATCATCTTCATCTTTGTTCATGTGCTGGTGCATGGCCACATGCTCAAGGGCTTCCAATTCTTCTTCACTCATGGAGTCGTATGTGCCATCATCGTTGAAAATCATGGTTCTCTTGTTGGCGCATGGAAGGACTTGTGTCCTCGGCCACCACATGTGAATCACTTGAGAGAACTTGTCTTGACGATATCATTCGATGTCACCGATGATGAGGGAGTCTTGGATTTGTAGTTTCTTGCCAAAGGACGAGTTGAGGAAGGCGTACCTTGCTTGGAACTTGACTTGTCTCTGGTACTTGGTGATGTTCTAGTCAAGGTAGGAGGTGCCGAAGCCATGGGAGCTTGAGTTTATGAGCCGAAGGTATTGGACGAGTACTTGGCATATTTGAAGTCATCTTGTACTTGTCGCTTGGCATTGGTTGCTTGGTGAACTAACTCGAGGAGGTTGGAGTAGGGTTGAAAGTCGGCAATCCGCTTGATGGGGTGGTTGAGGCCGTTCAAGAAGCGTGGCATAATTTTCTCATCATCTTCCTTGACATTGGCTCTTATCATGGCAATCTCCATTTCTTGGTTGTATTCTTCCACCATCTTCATGCCTTGCTTGAGGAGTTGTAACTTCTTGAAAAGATCATGGCTGTAGTGTGTAGGCATGAAGCGAGCTCTCATGACATCATTCATTTGCGTCCAAGTTGTGATGGGTGGTTCACCTCTTGCTTATCGTCTTTCGATCACTTGTTCCCACTAAATGAGGACATGGTCTTGAAACTCAAGGGAGGCCATGGTGATATTATTTTCCTCGTCGTAGTTGTGAAGACAGAATATCTTGTCGACCTTCAATGCCCATGAGAGGTATTCTTCGGGATCATTGCTTCCGGAGAACTTGGGCATGGTGAACTTGAGCTTGTCGTGGCGGAGTTCTTCATCATAGTGGTGGTTTTGATGCCTCTCTTGCCATGGAGGAAGGTCCTCAAATGCTCGTTCCTCTTGATGTCGCTCTTGGCATGGAGGTGAGTCTTCAAGCATTCATTCCACTTGGTGTCGCTCTTGTCATTGAGGAGGACGAGGCATATGCGCTTGGTTTTGCCTTTCTTGTTCCTCTTCATGTTAGACGGCTTCTTCTTGTCGTGCTTGATGAAGTGCTTCTTCTTGTTCATGCACTTGGTGGTTGTGCTTCAAGTGCTTGTGCTTCACGACGCTCTTGTACTTGTCGGATTGCCTCACCGTCTTGAGGTGCTTGACGTTGCACTTGTGGAGGTTGCTCTTGGTCCACGGCGTCTTGTGCTTGGCATCTCGCCCTTTCACGTGCTCGAACTCGGTCTTGCAAACCATTTCCATGGAATGGATTTTCTTGAGCTTGGCTATCGTGTGGATCGTCACGTCGATGAAAGCGAGATCGGGGAGGACTTCCATCGGAAGAAGAGTAGGCCAAAGATTGATGACTTGAGCGGTGGCTTGAGTGGCGTTGTCTTGGCAAAGAGGTTAAGGAAGACGGGTGGCTCATGATCATGTTGTGGAATTCTTCCGTTTGTGTAGTGAGCTTGGCGTCGAGGTAGTCATGGTTCCTTGCTTCCGATTGATGGAGGTCGGTAGCGAGTTGCTCAATGCGCTCACCCAAAGCTTCACTTTCTTGATGGAGAGCTCATTGGGTGACGAAAAAGTGGTTCTTGGTGACGTAGTCGCGTTTGTCACCTTGCTCCTCAAATAGTGGGTTCGTCGAAGAAGTTGGCCTATCCATCATAACCAAGTGGTGGTGAGAAGGAAAATGAGAGAACAATACCAAAGTTACCTTTTCCAAAGATTGTGGATGTATGAAGTATCGCTCAATGTAATGCTACAATCACTACTGGAGGATACTGCTAACGCGACACTACGATCAGAGACCCTTTGATGAAACTGTGTGCGATGCAATAATCGCAAACAGTGGTGTTAAAAAACCGTCAAAAAGGTGCAAAACGTTTGTGATGGCGAAGCCATCAAACACGATTCAGATTGTAGTTGTGTGTGCGATGCAGGGCACGCGGTTAATCCATTGGAACTGTTCGCAATAGGCAGAACAATAGAAATGGGCAGCCATATCAATATGTGTGTGATATACGGCATACGGTTCACTCGGACAAACTGTTTTCGATTAGGGAACACAACAGAAATGGTTCAACTTAACAAGATGTGTGTGATATGCGGCATACAGTTCACATGGATTAACTATTTGTGATGAGCCAAAGGAACACAAATGAGTTGTGTAAACAAGATGTGTGTGATATGTGGCAAACAGCCGACTCGGATGAACTGTTTGCGATGAGAAATTACAACACAGATGGTTAATACAGTTAGTTCGTGTGTGATTCTGTGTGTACAAAATCTTTGAAAAATGCAAACTAGTTGCTTGCGGTGGCTAGGAGTATCACGCACGATGCGTCTGTGAGTACTCGTGTGCGATGATTAGTAAGGTACACATACGTTTCCTTATTTTAACATGTGTGTGAATTTGCAATATGGACAGTTAATATGTAAATGCCTTTTGGACATCGGGCACACGCTTAAAATCAATGAACTGTGTACGATACTAATACTTTCCATGAAAATTTAAGAACTTGGGTAACAGCATTTGAGTAACATATATATAGTGGTTACACTATTCAACAAAAGGAGGATCTTCGTAACACGGTTTTGACAATCATATGGTCCATATCTACATACTTAACATAGTAACAACCATCACATTTTAGGAGGCTAAGGGCCAACAACCCTATGGTCCATATCTACATACTTAACATAGTAATAGCTACCACATTTTAAGAGGTTGAGGGCCAATAACCACAACTATCAGCTGGAAGCAGCTTGATCACAGCGACTCGGCATCTCGTCAATGAAAAGGAAGAGCCCTCCTGTGCCTTGGTAGAGCATGAGTAGAACAGTGTCTCCAATTTTCCAATATGGATGTATTGCCACGACAAGCGAGAACTTGTTAATTTGAATGGTTCCATTTCTGTGGGAAATGCAGTACCTTGCAGTCACTTTGGCATTATTAGCAGGCACAAGTGTAATTCGACCACACCGGGAAATCGATCCAGGAACTGCTACAGCGAGCAATTTCTATTGACATGTAGAATAAAAACCAATTGTAACATATCGTTGAAGATATATATAGTTTATGAGCATCAACATTAAAATAAGACTTTTTACCAATGTTTTGTGCACACAATTGGTCTTGTTCAATGTGTGCACCATAAGTCTAATTAACCCCACCCAAAATCCAGCGTTCATAGGATGTGCTATCTCTGTCAGATTATCAACAAAGTTTATGACATGCTTCAAGTCCTTCCAATGAAATTTGGTACGCTTAGTAACATACAGATCGTTCACTATGCATCCAACATATCCTTCTTAAAAGGTGGAAAGGTATTATTTATTCAGAACATGGCGGAAGAATATATATTGCACATAAATTGGTAAATAGAATTTGTTACTGCCTTGGAATAGAGTCATAATATGAAATCACAATTGGTTGCTTAAATAGTGATCAATTAGTCAGAACAAATACCCTGATTTTGCTAAGTAATATGACAGCATGGAGAAAGTTGAAAGGACATTAACCTCAATCCAACTTTGATCGTCTGATGACGTTGGGGAAGTAAACATCCGTGTTAATTAGACCAGGTTGTGGTGCACGCACTAGAATTTTATTGCCAGCTTTCAGTTCATAACACTTAGACATTTTTCTCCAAAGGTCCGCATTAAAATAGGAGTGAACCATCTTTATCAAGTTTTACGCTAATCGTCATTGTAAATCCATGTTGCGTTGTCAATATGACATCCTGTGACTCATCAACAAAGTAAAGCCCAAGATTTCCTTCTACTCCTGTTCTTGCAAAGCAAGGGATGTACTGCTTGAAATGAAAATTAAGATCATAAATTAGATATATTGAAATAACATAGCAAGATCCAAATATGGGAGTAACTGATAGAACATATCAATATATAGATGAAAGCAAAGTACAAAAATATAGAATTAAAAATAGATAATGTAACAAAGATTTGATGCAGATATATATAGATAATATAGCGACAGACGGTATATGTTCCCAAATTTAGGCCATGCAGACCCGTGGTAGCTTGAGATTGAACATACCGAGTGAAGGAAATATGCCCTGGAGGCAATAATAAAGTTGTTATTCATATTTCCTTATATCATGATAAATGTTTATTATTCATGCTAGAATTGTATTAATCGGAAACTTGATACATGTGTGGATACATAGAAAAAACACAGTGTCCCTAGTAAGCCTCTACTAGACTAGCTCGTTAATCAAAGATGGTTAAGTTTCCTATCCATAGCCATGTGTTGTCATTTTATGAACGGGATCACATCATTAGGAGAATGACGTGATGGACAAGACCCATCCGTTAGCTTAGCATAATGATCGTTAAGTTTTATTGCTATTGCTTTCTTCATGACTTATACATATTCCTTTGACTACGAGATTATGCAACTCCCGAATACCGGAGGGACACCTTGTGTGCTATCAAACGTCACAACATAACTGGGTGATTATAAAGATGCTCTACAGGCGTCCCCAAAGGTGTTTGTTGGGTTGGCATAGATGGAGATTAGGATTTGTCACTCCGAGTATCGGAGAGGTATCTCTGGGCCCTCTCGGTAATGCACATCATAATAAGCCTTGCAAGCAATGTGACTAATGAGTTAGTTGCGGGATGAAGCATTAGGGAATGAGTAAAGAGACTTGCTGGTGACGAGATTGAACTAGGTATGGAGATACCGACGATAGAATCTCGGGCAAGTAACATACCAATGACAAAGGGAATAACATATGTTGTCATAACAGTTTGACCGATAAAGATCTTCATAGAATATGTGGGAACCAATATGAGCATCCAGGTTCCACTATTGGTTATTGACCGGAGAGGTGTCTCGGTCATGTCTACATAGTTCTCGAACCCGTAGGGTCCGCACGCTTAACGTTCGATGGGGATTTGTATTTATGAGTTGTGTGTTTTGGTGACTAAAGTTTGTTCGGAGTCCCGGATGAGATCACGGACATGACAAGGAGTCTCAAAATGGTCGAGAGGTAAATGTTGATATATTGGAAGGTATTATTCGGACACCGAAAGGGTTCCGAAGTGTATCGGGTACGTGCGGGAGTATCGGAGGGGTTACCAGAACCCCCGGGGGAAAGATATGGGCCATATGGGCCATAGGAGGGAGGCTAACCAGCCCAGAAGGGGCTAGTGCGCCCCCACAAGGGAGCAGGCTGAATTGGACTAGGGAAGGGGGCGCCACCCCCCTTTCCTTCTCCTAGTCCCTCCCCTTCCCCTTTTCCCCCTCCTGTAGAAGGAAAAAAGGGTGAATCGTACTAGGACTGGAGTCCTAGTAGGACTCCCCTCTCCTTTGTGCGCCCCTTGTGGCCGGCCTCCTCCCCTCCTCCTTTATATATGGGGGCAGGGGCACCCCAAAGCACATCAATTGTTCTCTTAGCAGTGTGCGATGCCCCCTCCACAGTTTACTCCTCCGGTCATAGTATCGTAGTGCTTAGGCGAAGCCCTGCGTGAATCACATCACCATCACCGTCACCACGCCGTCATGCTGATGGAACTCTCCCTCGACCCTCTGCTGAAACAAGAGTTTGAGGGACATCATCGAGCTAAACGTGTGATGAACTTGGAGGTGCCGTATGTTCGGTACTTGATCGGTTGGATCGCGAAGATGTTCGACTACATAAACCGCGTTAACCTAACGCTTCCGCTTTCGGTCTACGAGGGTACGTAGACACACTCTTCCTCTCTCGTTGTTATGCATCTCCTAGATAGATCTTGCGTGTTCGTAGGAAAATTTTGAAATTGCATGCTACGTCCCCCAACAGTTACATCGGAGCCAGGTCTATGCGTAGATGATATGCACGAGTAGAACACAAAGAGTTGTGGGCGATAATAGTCATACTGCTTACCACCAACATCTTATTTTGATTCGGTGGTATTGATGGATGAAGCAGCCCGGACCAACATTACATGACCACGTTCATGACACCGGTTCTACCGACGTGCTTTTGCACACAGGTGGCTAGTGGGTGTCTGTTTCTCCAACTTTAGTTGAATCGAATTTGACTACGTCTGGTCCTTGTTGAAGGTTAAAGCAGCACACTTGACGAAAAATCGTTGTGGTTTTGATGCGTATGTAAGAATGGTTCTTGCTAGAATCCCGTAGCAGCCACATAAAACTTGCAACAACAAAGTAGAGGACGTCTAACTTGTTTTTGCAGGGCATGTTGTGATGTGATATGGTCAAGACGTGATGAGATATAAATTGTTGTATAAGATGATCATGTTTTGTAAAAGTTATCGGCAATTGGCTGGAGCCTTATGGTTCTTGCTTTATTGTATGACATGCAACCGCCATGTAATTGCTTTACTTTATCTCTAAGTGGTAGCGATTGTCGTAGAAGCAATAGTTGGTGAGACAACAATGACGCTACGATGGAGATCAAGGTGTCAAGCCGGTGATGATGGAGATCATGTCGGTGCTTTGGAGATGGAGAACAAAGGCACAAGATGATGATGGCCATATCATGTCACATATTTTGATTGCATGTGATGTTTATCTTTTATGCATCTTATTTTGCTTAGTACGGCGGTAGCATTATAAGATGATCCCTCACTAAATTTCAAGGTACAAGTGTTCTCCCTGGGTATGCACCGTTGCTACAGTTCATCGTGCCGAGACACCACGTGATGATCGGGTGTGATAAGCTCTACATTCACATACAACAGGTGCAAGCCAGTTTTGCACATGCAGAATACTCAGGTTAAACTTGACGAGCCTAGCATATGCAGATATGGCCTCAGAACACTGAGACCGAAAGGTCGAACGTGAATCATATAGTAGATATGATCAACATAGTGATGTTCACCATTGGAAACTACTCCATCTCACATGATGATCGGACATGGTTTAGTTGATATGGATCACGTGATCATCTAGATGACTAGAGGGATGTCTATCTAAGTGGGAGTTCTTAAGTAATATGATTAACTGAACTTAAATTTATCAGGATCTTAGTCCTGATAGTATTTGCATATCTATGTTGTAGATCAATAGCTCGCGTATAGCTCCCCTATTTTATTTTTGATATGTTCCTAGAGAAAACTAAGTTGAAAGATGATAGTAGCAATGATGCAGACTGGGTCCATGATCTGAGGATATCCTCATTGTTGCACAGAAGAATTATGTCCTTGATGCAGCGCTAGGTGACAGACCTATTGCAGGAGCATATGCAGACGTTATGAACATTTGACAAAGCTCGGTATGGTGACTACTTGATAGTTTAGTGCACCATGCTTTATGGCTTAGAACCGGGACTTCGAAAATGTTTGAACACCATGGAGCATATGAGATGTTCCAAGAGCTAAAATGATATTTTACACTCTTGCCCGTGTTAAGAGGTATGAGACCTCTAACAAGTACTTTGCCAACAAGATGGAGGAGAATAGCTCAGCTAGTGAGCATGTGCTCAGAATGTCTGGGTACTACAATCGCTTGAATCAAGTGGGAGTTAATCTTCCAGATAAGATAGTGATTGACAGAGTTCTCTAGTCTTATGGCCAAGGCCAGAGGATCCCGTCGAGCAAAAGCGTTTTCAACGCAGGCTTATGGCCACGGCAAGAAGCCTCAAGAAAAAACAGCAACAACTTAGAGCTAATCAAGATTTGCTAGTCGACAGATGGACTGAAGTCCTTGCGGCCGAAGAGCATAAACTCGAACGCCCCTCCAAGAGCTACCCAAAGCGCAGGTTGCTACCTTGATTAGAGGAGGAAGCACTTGATGCGGCCGACCGGCCATCTCGTGGTCGCGACAGAGAGGCCTCTCGGCCCTCCACTCAAGCCGCACCCCGTACCAAGGCACGGGAATATGCGCCGGACTTACGAGACATGCTGGAGGATAAGGCAAGGCGAACAAGGTCGATCTACGGACCACGTGGGCGCCCCACGGCTCGAGATGGTAACCGTCACGCCGGCCACAAATTCGGCGGGGCCGAACACAGTAGACAAGGCTCATTGGAGCTACGTCACGATATAGCCCAGTACAGAGGCGCTGCACACCCACTCTGCTTTACAGACGAAATAATGGATCATCAAATCCTCTAGGGTTTCAAACCCGTAAACATCGAATCATATGATGGCACAACAGATCCTGCGGTGTGGATCGAGGATTATCTCCTTCATATCCACATGGCCCGCGGCGATGATTTCCACGCCATCAAATACCTCCCACTCAAGCTTAAAGGACCAGCTCGGCATTGGCTTAACATCTTACCAACAGGATCAATCAGTTGTTGGGAGGACCTGGAAGACGCATTCCTCGACAATTTCCAGGGCACTTACGTGCGACCTCCAGACGCCGATGACCTAAGTCACGTAATTCAGCAGCCAGAGGAATCGGCCAGGCAATTCTGGACACGGTTCCTAACAAAGAAAAATCAAATAGTCGACTGTCCGGACGCTGAGGCCCTAGCAGCCTTCAAACACAATATCTGTGACGAGTGGCTGGCCCGGCACCTTGGACAGGAAAAGCCGAAATCTATGGCAGCACTCACGACACTCATGACCCGCTTTTGCGCGGGAGAAGACAGCTGGCTTGCTCATAGCAACAATATGACCAAGAACCCTGGTAATTCGGACACCAGGGACAGTAGTGGCAGGTCGCATCGCAACAAGCAGAAGCGCCACATTAATGGTGACAATGCTGAGGATACGGCAGTTAATGCCGGATTCAGGGGATCTAAATCCGGTTAGCGGAAAAAGCCATTCAAAAGGAATCCTAGGGGCCCGTCCAGTTTGGACCGAATACTCGACCGCTCATGCCAGATACATGGCACCCTCGAAAAGCCAGCCAATCACACCAACAGGGATTGTTAGGGGTTCAAGCAGGCAGGCAAGTTAAACGCCGAAAATGAAGACAAGGGGCTGCATAGCGATGACGACGAGGAGCCCCGGCCGCCGAACAACAGTGGACAGAAGGGTTTTCCCCCACAAGTGCGGACGATGAACATGATATACGCAATCCACGTCCCCAAAAGGGAGCGGAAGCGTGCGTTAAGGGACGTATATGTGGTAGAGCCAGTCGCCCCAAAGTTCAACCCAAGGTCCTCCTGCCCGATCACCTTTGATTGAAGGGACCATCCCACTAGCATCCATCATGGCGGATTCACCGCATTGGTTCTTGACCCAATTATTGACGGATTTCATCTCACTAGAGTCCTTATGGACGGTGGCAGTAGCCTGAACCCGCTTTACCAGGATACAGTGCGAAAAATGGGCATAGATCCCTCGAGGATTAAGCCCACCAAAACGACCTTTAAAGGCGTAATACCAGGTGTAGAGGCCAACTGTACAAGCTCAGTCACACTTGAAGTGGTCTTCGGATCTCCGGATAATTTCCGAAGCGAAGAGTTAATCTTCGACATAGTCCCGTTTCGCAGTGGCTATCATGCACTGCTCGGGCGAACCGCATTCGCTAAGTTCAATGCGGTACCGCATTATGCATACCTTAAGCTCAAGATGCCAGTCCCTCGAGGAGTAATTACGGTCAATGGAGACACCGAACGCTCCCTCCGAATGGAGGAGCACATGGCGGCCCTTGCAGCGGAAGTTCAAAGCAGCCTCTCCAGGAAGTTCCCCAGTCCAGCCACTAAACGACCAGACACCGTCAAGCGCACCCGGAGTAACCTACAACAAGACCGCCTGGCACGATCCGAGCAGGCGTAGCAATGCGGCCCCAACCCCAACCCTCGCAAAAAGGCGACGCCAGTACTTCGCGTACATAACTACGCTCTAGAGATACCATGGGCACAGGGGGAGGGGCACCATCACGGCACGCCCAAAACACGGCTTAAACCGTACCAGGGGCTGCCGATTTTTTAATTTTCTCTTACTTTCAGGACATCATCCTTCGGAAGGCCTATTCGGCAGTTTAATTGTCGCACAAAACGATGCAAGAACCAGGGAAGCAGACAAGCCACGCCGCACTACGGAACTCCCAGGTGGTCTTTATCACAAGCAGTATACCCGTTCCGCATACTATTCCGCAGCTTGCCCCTAGAACGGACATGTTAACTAGTCCAACCTTCCACTTATCGCATTATTTGTATCGTTCTGCTTTGATCGCAGCCCTTTTTAATAAACAATGCATAGCTTTCGTCTATTTTTGCATTACCTTTTTTTCTTTATATATGTTCCTTAACGACATGTTGCACCCGTACACGTTGGTACGGCCAAAATACACCAGGGGCTTTAGTACCCCTCAATATAGTGTGAGAAGTCTGAACACTTTAACAAGTGCGGCACCCCAAACTTATAGCCTTATATGCATCGGCTCCGAATGTCTCGGGTCAATAGTTGGGTTTGCCCGTCTCCTATGTTTTGGTTCCTTACGTTCTGCTATATCGGCTAAGGTAGCACTAGGAGAACCACTGCGATTGTGCCCCGGTTGAGCTGGGTCGAGCACCTCAGTGGAGAAAGCTAAAATTGACTGTCATGATGAAGCGAGAGCTGGTCGCTGTTCGAGAGGTTTTTTCAAGTCCCTAAAGACTTATGCCGCTTAGGGCGAGGAGCCGGCTCTGTCCGGCCAAGGCATGGATAGCGCCCCAAACTCGGTCTTCCGAATACCAGGGGCTTCGCCAAAATTTAAAATTATAGAATTCTATGGCTAAGTGAGAGTGTTCACGCATTATAGTCTGATTGCCTTGTTCGTTGGGCTGAGCGCCTCCCTCGAAGGACCCAAACATGGGAAAAAGAGCGCTCAGGTTTATCCCCGAACACCCCAGCACTAGCGGCACAGGGGCAGAAGCCGATGACTCGCTATCTCTCAGAATTGATAAACAGCCGCACCGAAGGTAATATTTTAAATTCAAATAGCATTGCTTAGCGCATATGAACAAGTTTTCAGCGCAGGACAAAATGAGCGAGTTTTACTCAAAAATTACATCCATAGAACATTCATCCGCCACAAGGCGGGCACCCTTCAGAACATCCTTATAGTAATTCTCGGGCTTGCGATGCTCTTTCCCCAGCGGTGGCCCATCCTTCACCAGCTTCTCAGCATCCATCTTGCCCCAATGCACATTAGCACGGGCAAGGGCCCTACGGGCACCTTCAATGCAGACGGAGCGCTTGATGACTTGAAGCCTTGGATAGGCCTCCACCAACCGCCGCACCAGCCCGAAATAGCTGCCAGGCAGGGCCCCTCCAGGCCATAGCCGAACAATGAGGCCCTTCATGGCCTGTTCGGCCTCCTTGTGAAGCTCGACCAGTTGCTTCAGCTGGTCGCTCAGGGGCACGGGGTGTCCGGCCTCAGCGTACTGAGACCAGAACACCTTCTCCGTCGAGCTGCCCTCCTCAACTCGATAGAATGCAGCGGCTTCGGATACACTCCGGGGAAGATCTGCGAACGCTCCTGGAGAGCTCCAAATTCAGGTAAGTAACAAGTAACTCACGTTTATGTGTTTGCTTTGCATAAAGAATGCCTTACCCGCTGCTATCTTCTTCACCTCATCCAACTCCTGGAGGGTCTTCTGGGATTCGGCCTTGGCAGACTTGGCATTTTCAATAGCCAACGCGAGCTCGGACGCTCGCGTCTTTGAGTCAAGCTCCAAACTCTCATGCTTTTCCATGAGAGCCTGGAGCTCTTGTCGCACCTTGCCAACTTCGGCCTCATACTTCTCCCGTTCTGTGCGCTCCGAGGCTGCCCTCTTCTCGGCCTCGTCCAACGCTTGCTTAAGGGTCGCCACCTCAGACGTGGCCCCTACAATAGCCACGATAATCCTGTCATTTTTTGCAATTGCACCTTTATATATATATATATATATTTAACAAGGTGTTTCTTACCTTCATTGTCCTCGAGCTGCTTCTTGGCACGCTCGAGCTCTTGCTCGGACCTTTCGAGGTCCTGCTTTAGTGTGTCCACTTCCGCAGTCAGTGCGGCGGACACAAGCAGGGTAGCCTGCACATGCATATTGACTCATTTTTGTTAGACTCCTACGAATTCTATTTGATCCTCTATTCGGCTTTTCTTCCCGAACGCCAAACAGAGCATCAGGGGATACTGTCTATGTGGTACTATTATTTACACTTTCTTTACTTACCTCAAAGCCTGTCAAAAGGCTAGTACAAGCTTCAGTCAGTCCGTTTTTGGCGGACTGAACCTTCTGGACCACCGCACTCATAATAGTGCGGTGCTCCTCGTCGATGGAGGCTCCTTGGAGCGCCTCCAACATATTGTCCGGCGCCTCCGGTTGGACGGAGGCCGCCGACACGGTGGACTTGCTCCTCTTGGAAGGAGGTCCCCCGCCGGACTCTGGAACCTTTGAAGGTTCTGGAGCGGTGTCCGGCCTTGAGCCGGACTTGGAGCCCTGGGGGGTTTCATCCCCTTTACTCCTAGAGTCCGGGAGGTCACCTTGCGGCGCCTCTAGGACCACCTCCTCCCGGCTTGGAAACTGTGGAGACAACACTTCGGTGTCGTCCGTAGGGCGGGGGGAGGAAGCCGTCGGGAGCGAGTTCACATCCGACGAGTCCAGTGAGCCACTCGACGACGCGTCGAGCCGGTCTTTGGGTGGGCTGCATAAACATATTCGACGTTAGGGAAAGCTGTGCAATAAACGAATGCTATGAATTACTCCGGTAGCCGGATACTTACGATTTTGCCAGGGGCTTGGCCCTAGGCGCCCACTCCTCTCTGCCGCCGTCGGCGTCGGTGGAGCAGTCCGGAGGAAGGGTTTTCCCCTTCTTGGACCCTTCGGCCTCCCAGTTGGGGCGGCCTTCCTTTTCTTCCCTTCCCCCGCTGGAGGGGGAGGGGTCTCTTCTTCCTCCTCCTTGTCTTCACGGGAGGAGTGCGTCTTGGATTCGTCGGATGACGAATCCGACACCTTCAGGCGTCGGGCACTCTTTCGAGTCCCCGTGGCCTTCTTCTTGACCTTCTTCTCCGGCACCACATAGGGTGCCGGAACCAGCAGCCTCGCCAAGCGAGCGTCCGCTGGGCCTTCGGGCAAAGGGGCCGGACAGTTGATCTTTTCGGACATCACCTGCCAATCCTGTCAAAGGAAAGGGAGCTTAGATCCCGCATAGAGTCAAACTATGAAAAACTGATACCCTGTAAAATAAAAAAAAACAGCTTACCGCGAGAGCGTGACGCTGCGCACTAAATCCGTGATCCTCAGTAGTGAATGCGGGAGCCTCGGTGCCCTTGAAAAGCACCTTCCAGGCATCTTTGTACGTCCTGTCGAAGAGCCTGCTCAGAGTTTGGTGCCGCGCCGGGTCGAACTCCCACAGGTTGAAAGCCCGTTGTTGGCATGGGAGGATCAAGCAGATGAGCATAACCTGGACTACGTTGACAAGTTTGAGCTTCTTGTCCACCAGGGTTTTGACGCATGTTTGGAGTCTGGCCAGCTCTCCTTTTTTACCCCACGACAGGCCCGTCTCTTTCCAGGACGTGAGCCGCATTGGGGGTCCGGACCGGAACTCGGGGGGTGCGACCCATTCAGCGTCGCGCGGGCTCGGTGATGTAAAACCACCCCGATTGCCACCCCTTCAGGGTCTCCACAAAGGAGCCCTCGAGCCATAGGACGTTGGCCATCTTACCCACCATGGTGCCTCCGCACTCCGCTTGGCTGCCACGCACCACCTTCGGCTTGACATTGAAAGTCTTGAGCCATAGGCCGAAATGGGGGCGGATGCGGAGGAAGGCCTCGCACACGATGATAAACACCGAGATGTTGAGGACGAAGTTCGGGGCCAGATCATGGAAATCCAGGCCATAGTAGAACATGAGCCCCCGGACAAATGGGTGGAGAGGGATGCTCAGTCCGGGGAGGAAATGGGGGAGAAACACCACCCTCTCATGGGGCCTAGGGGTGGGAATGAGCTGCCCCTTCTCGGGGAGCTGGTACGTGATGTCGTTAGACAGGTATCCAACCTTCCTCAGCTTTTTGATATGTCCCTCCATGACGGAGGAGACCATCCACTTGCCTCCCGCTCCGGACATGGCTGGAGAAGGTTGAGGTGGGGAGTGCGGACTTGGGCACTGGGGCTCGAGTGCGCAAGAATGGATAGGCGAAGGAGGAAGAAGGCGTAGGTGAAAAGGTGGATCTTTATCCCCTTATATGGGTGGACGCAACTACATGTCCCCACCAGCCTGGCAAAACTCGCTTATCTCCAAGTGCCGTAATCGATGGCGCGATTGGGTTACCCACGCCCTATTGATGAGAATCCTGAAATAAGGGGACACGATCTCTGCTTCAACAAGACGTGCCAAGGAAACCGCCTCGCATAACGCGCTGAGATGGGATAGTAAAACGGTTTGAATAAAAGCTTGGCCGTGGTGTGATCTCATACTATGGAATACATTAGCAGATTAGATTTGTGTAAATAGTATTCTCTCTATGGCAATATGTGGAAACTTATTTTTCAGAGCTAGACACTATCTTTGTGTTCAAAATCTTCTATGAAGTACTTGGAGCAGGAACCTGCCTTGCACTCCCAAAGACAATATGCGCGCCGGACTCGTCGTCATTGAATCCTGGTTCAGGGGCTACTGAGGGAGTCCTGGATTAGGGGGTGTCCAGATGGCCGGACTATATCTTCAGCCGGACTCTTGGATTATGAAGATACAAGATTGAAGACTTTGTCCCGTGTTTGGGAGGGATTTTCCTTGGCGTGGAAGGCAAGCTTGGCGATAGGATATGCAGATCTCCTACCATTGTAACCGACTCTATGTAACCCTAACCCTACCCGGTGTCTATATAAACCGGAGGGTTTTAGTCCGTAGGACAACATACACATCAACGATCATACCATAGGCTAGCTTCTAGGGTTTAGCCTCCTCGATCTCGTGGTAGATCTACTCTTGTACTACCCATATCATCAATATTAATCAAGTAGGACATAGGGTTTTACCTCCATCAAGAGGGCCCAAACCTGGGTAAAACTTCGTGTCCCTTGTCTCCTGTTACCATCCGGCCTAGACGCACAGTTCGGGACCCCCTACCCGAGATCCGCCGGTTTTGACACGACAAGATCCATGTATGAGAACAAAGTATGGATTTTGATTGACTTGCCCGATGATCGTTGAGCCATTGAGAATAAATGGATCTTCAAGAGGAAGACGGACGTTGATAGCAGTGTTACTATCTACAAAGCTCAAATTGTCGCAAAAGGTTTTCAACAAGTTCAAGGTGTTGATTATGATGAGATTTTCTCACTCATATCGATGCTTAAAAGTCTGTCCGAATCATGTTAGCAGTTGTCGCATTTTATGAAATCTGGCAAATGGATGTCAAAATTGTATTCCTTAATGGATTTATTAAAGAAGAGTTGTATATGATGCAACCAGAAGGTTTTCTCAATCCTAAAGGTGCTAACAAAGTCTGCAAGCTCCAGCGATCCATCTATGGACTAGTGCAAGCATCTCGGAGTTGGAATATATGCTTTGATTAGTTGATCAAAGCATATAGTTTTATACAGACTTGCGGTGAAGCTTGTATTTACAAGAAAGTGAGTGGGAGCACTACAGCCTTTCTGATAGGTATATGGGAATGACATATTGTTGATCAAAAATGATGTAGAATTTTCTGGAAAGCATAAAGGAGTGTTTGAAAGGAGTTTTTCAAAGAAAGACCTCGGTGAAGCTACTTACATATTGGGCATCAAGATCTATAAAGATAGATCAAGACGCTTGATAAGACTTTCAATGAGTAAATAACTTGATAAGATTTTGAAGGAGTTCAAAATGGATCAGTCAAAGAATGAGTTCTTGCCTGAGATGTAAGGTATCAAGTTGAGTAAGACTCAAAACCCGACCACGGCAGAAGATAGAGTGAGAATGAAAGTCATTCCCTATGCCTCAGCCATAGGTTCTATAAAGTATGCCATGTTGTATACCAGACCTATTGTGTACCTTGCCATGAGTTTGGCAAAGGGGAAGAATAGTGATCCAGGAGTAGATCACCGGACAGGGGTCAAAATTATCCTTAGAGGACTAAAGAAATATTTCTCAGTTATGGAGGTGATAAAGAGTTCATCGTAAATAGTTACATCGATGCAAACTTTAACACTGATCTGGATGGATCTGAGTCTCAATCTGGATACATATTAAAAGTGGGAGCAATTAGCTAGAGTAGCTCCATGGAGAGCATTTAGACATAGAAATTTGCAAAGTACATACGGATCTGAACGTGGCAGACCCGTTGACTAAACTTATCTCACAAGCAAAACATGATCACACCTTAGTACTCTCTGGGTGTTAATCACATGGTGATGTGAACTAGATTATTGACTCTAGTAAACCCTTTGGGTGTTGGTCACATGGTGATGTGAACTATTGGTGTTAAATCACATGGCGATGTGAACTAGATTATTGACTCTAGTGCAAGTGGGAGACTGAAGGAAATATGCCCTAGAGGCAATAATAAAGTTGTTATTTATATTTCCTTATATCATGATAAACATTTATTATTCATGCTAGAATTGTATTATCTGGAAACTTGATACATGTGTGGATACATAGACAAAAACACAGTGTCCCTAGTAAGCCTCTCCTAGACTAGCTCGGTAATCAAAGATGGTTAAGTTTCCTAACCATAGACATGTGTTGTCATTTGATGAATGGGATCACATCATTAGGAGAATGATGTGATGGAAAAGACCCATCCGTTAGCTTATCATAATGATCATTAAGTTTTATTGCTATTGCTTTCTTCATGACTTATACATATTCCTTTGACTATGAGATTATGCAGCTCCCGAATACCAGAGGAACACCTTGTGTGCTCTCAAACGTCACAACGTAACTAGGTGATTATAAAGATGCTCTACATGTGTCTCCAAAGGTGTTTGTTGGGTTGGCATAGATCGAGATTAGGATTTTTCACTCCGACTATCAGAGAGGTATCTCTGGGCCCTCTCGGTAATGCACATCATAATAAGCCTTGCATGCAATGTGACTAATGAGTTAGTTGCAGGATGATGCATTATGGAATGAGTAAAGAGACTTCCCAGTAATGAGATTGAACTAGGTATGGAGATACCGACGATCGAATCTCGGGCAAGTAACATACCGATGACAAAGGGAATAACGTATGTTGTCATAACAGTTCGACCGATAAAGATCTTCGTAGAATATGTGGGAACCAATATGAGCATCCAGGTTCCGCTATTGGTTATTGACTGGAGAGGTGTCTCGGTCATGTCTACGTAGTTCTCAAACTCGTAGGGTCCGCACGCTTAACGTTCGATGACGATTTGTATTTATGAGTTATGTGTTTTGGTGACTGAAGTTTGTTCGGAGTCCTGGATGAGATCATGGACATGACGAGGAGTCTCGAAATGTTCGAGGGGTAAAGGATGATATATTGGATGGTAGTATTCGAACACCGGAAGGGTTCCGAAGTGTATCGGGTACATACTGGAGTACCGGAGGGGTTACCGGAACCCCCCGAGAAAGATATGGGCCATAGGAGGGAGGCTAACCAGCCCACAAGGGGCTGGTGCGCCCCCCCCCCCAAGGGAGGAGGCAGAATTGGACTGTGGAAGGGGGCGCCATCCCACTTTCCTTCTCCTACTCCCTCTCCTTCCCCTCTTCCCCCTCCGGTAGAAGGAAAAAAAGGGGGGCAAATCCTACTAGGACTAGAGTCCTAGTAGGACTCCCCTCTCCTTAGCGCGCCCCTTGTGGCCGGCCTCCTCCCCTCCTCCTTTATATACGGGGGCAGGGGGCACCGCAAAGCACATCAATTGTTCTCTTAGCCGTGTGCGGTGCCCCCCTCCACAGTTTACTCCTTCGGTCATAGTGTCGTAGTGCTTAGGCGAAGCCCTGCGCAAATCACATCACCATCACCGTCACCACACCGCCGTGCTGACGGAACTCTCCCTCGACCCTCTGCTAGATCAAGAGTTCGAGGGACGTCATCGAGCTGAACGTGTGCTGAACTTGGAGGTGACGTACGTTCGGTACTTGATTGGTTGGATCACGAAGACGCTCGACTACATCAACCGCGTTAATCTAACGCTTCCGCTTTCGGTCTACGAGGGTATGTAGACACACTCTTCCCCTCTCGTTGCTATGCATATCCTAGATAGACCTTGCGTGTTCGTAGGTAAATTTAGAAATTGCATGCTTCGTTCCCCAACACCGAGCACTCCTTGAAGTCATCCGGAATGGTGAGATAGAACTTCATTTCCGACTGGCCACGACCACACTTGCCTGATTTGTGCTTGCACTGTGGACACATGAATGAACACCCATGAATCAGCTAGAACAAAAATGATTCCACGGCGATTTCCTCCGGTTGATTAACAGCGACGGACGGACTATGATAAGAGATGAGTGAATATTTTGCTAAATTTATTACCTTCTCCATGAGAAAATTCCTCGGCCCAATCCCGCAGAAAACCCCAGTCGACTAGAGTCTAGAATGTCGGTGCAGATAGGCGGCAGAAAGCGGTAGGGGCGAAATCCCGTGCCGTTTGGAGTGTGACCTACGACCGTCGACAACAACCGTCAAGCTTAGGGTGGCTGCCGCGGTAGAAGTTGATGAGGTGGGGAGTTGTGGAGGAGTCCGCGGTGAATGGGTGCGGATGAAGTGGGCGAGGGTTTTATTTTTCCTTTTGCATGTGTGAGTGAACACACACGGTTTGCAGAGGCGATGGAGATGCATTGTGTGCGATAGTAAATCACCGAGATTGAATGGGAATCCAAATCTCCTTTGTCCATCATCCATGAGTTTTTTTCTACGATGACATAAACCCTGCTAATCACCGTCTTCAAATTTGACACTTTTCCGGGTTCATTTACAATATTTAGGGGATTATGTGCATTTTGTAGGCATTAATGCACATAATTCAAATTCAAACAACTGGTGCTTGAAAAGGTGCACAAGAACGGCCTGGAAAAACCATACTCGTGGTATTTAGTAAATTCTCAGGCCTTTTACAAGGAATGGGCAGAGATTTCAAGGGAATGTGTGGCAATAGTCAACCACAAACGTGTCATTTACTGGGTTATCAACTATAGAACAATGAAATACATGCTTGAAAAACATGAGCCTGGCATGGTGCCATGGTATGGCCTCACCGCGCCCTGGTTAAAAGCTGAGAAGGTTTGATTTATGTCGTCATGCACGCCCTTCATAAATCGAACCATCACCGAGGAAGTTCAATGCTTTCGAGAGGGAAATCACCAAGATTGAAGGGGAATCCAAATTTCCATCCTAGTTTGTCATTCCGTTTTTTTTCAGCGATCAACATACCGCCTCAAATGCAATGTGTTCAAATTTGACATTTTTCCGGGATCATTTACCATATTTAGGGGATTATGTGCATTTTCTAGGCATTAATTATGCATGTAATTCAAATTCGAACAATCGGTGCATGAAAAGGTGCACAAGAACGGTCGGCAAAACCATGCTCGTGCTATTTAGTACATTCTCATGCCTTTTACAACGAATGGGTAGATATTTCAAGGAAATGTGTGGCAATAGTCAACCATAAATGTGTCGTTTACTGGGTTAATAACTATACAAATATGAAATACATGCTTCGAAAACATGACGCCTGGTGTGGTGCCATGGTATGGCCTCACCGTGCCCTGGTAAAAAATTGAGAATTTTTTCTTTATGTCGTTATGCATGCCTTTCATAAATTGAACCATCACCAAGGAAGTTTCATGGTTTTGAGGAGGAATCACCAAGATTGAAGGGGGTCCAAATTGCCTTTGTCCTTTGTCCATGAGTTTTTTTCTACGATGAACATACACCCTCCAAATCAGCGTGTTCAAATTTGGCACTTTTCCGGGTTCATTTGCCATATTTAGGGGATTATGTGCATTTCCTAGGCATCGATGCACATAATTCAAGTTCAAACAATTAGTGCACGAAAGGGTGCACAAGAACGGCCTGGAAAACCATGCTCGTGCCATTTAGTAAATTCTCATGCCTTTTACAAGGAATGGACAGATATTTTGATGAAATGTGTGGCAATAGTCAACCACAAATGCTTGTTTATTGGGTTTTCTACTATAGAACAAATGAAATAAATGCTTCAAAAACATGACGCCTTGCATGGTGCCATGGAATGACCTCACCATTCCCTGGTAAAAATTTGAGAAGGTTTGGCTTATGTCATCATGCATGCCCTTCATAAATTGAACCATCACCGAGGAAGTTCCATGCTTTCGAGAGGGAAATCACCAAGATTGAAGGGGAATCCAAATTTCTGTCTAGTTTGTCATTCAGTTTTTTTCCAAGATCAACATACCACCTCAAATGCAACATGTTCAAATGTGACATTTTTCTGGGCTCATTTACCATATTTATGGGATTATGTGCATTTTCTAGGCATTAATGCACATAATTCAAATTCAAAAAATCGGTGCATGAAAAGGTGCACAAGAATGGTCTAGAAAATGCTCATGTTATTTAGTATATTCTCATGCCTTTTACAAGGAATGGGCAGATATTTCAAGGAAATGTGTGGCAATAGTTAACCATAAACGCGTCGTTTACTGGGTTAATAACTATACAAAAAATGAAATAAATGGTTGGAAAACATGACGCCTGGCGTGGTGCCATGGTATGGCCTCACCGTGCCCTGGTAAAAATTGGAGAATGTTTTCCTTATGTCTTGATGCACGCCTTTCACAAATCGAACCATCACCAAGGAAGTTTCATGGTTTTGAGGGGGAAATCACCAAGATTGAAGGGGTCCAAATTTCCTTTGTCCTTTTTCCATGAGTTTTTTTCTATGATGAACATATACCCTGCAAGTCACCGTGTTCAAATTTGGCACTTTTCCAGGTTCATTTACCATATTTAGCGGATTATGTGCATTTCCTAGGCATTAATGCACATAATTCAAGTTCAGACAATCGATGCATGAAAGGATGCACAAGAACGGCTTGGAAAACCATGCTTGTGCCATTTAGTAAATTCTCGTGCCTTTTACAAGGAATGGACAGATATTTCAATGAAATGTGTGGCAATAGTCAACCACAAAAGTTTGTTTATTGGGTTTTCAACTATAGAAAAATGAAATAAATGCTTGAAAAACATGATGCCTGGCATGGGGTGACATGGTATGACCTCACCATGCCCTAGTAAAAATTTGAGAAGCTTTGGCTTATGTTGTCATGCACGCCCTTCATAAACGAACCATCACCAAAGAAGTTCCATGCTTTCGAGAGGGAAATCACCAAGATTGAAGGGGAATCCAAATTTTCTTCGTTCTTTTCCCTGGAGTTTTTTTCTATGATGAACATACACCCTGCAAATCACCGTCTTCAAATTTAGCATTTTTCCGGGCTCGTTTACCATATTTAGGGGATTATGTGCATTTTCTAGGCATTTGGCACATATAAATCCAATCCTGCTACAGCTGCACAGCTGTGATGTGAGGGACGTGGATTGCCGTTCAATCGTGGCGCATCCTACGGTGCACATGCGCGACCTGTGTGGCTAGGGTTCCGGTCAATCATAACGCAACACACAATAGGCTCATCGCACACTATTTTTGGAAGCGATGGAGATGAACCGTGTGCGATAATGAACGAGCAAAATTGTATGGGAAGCCAAATTTATGTTGTATTTGTCGTTGAGCTCTTGAATACCACCGCATTGTACGGCTGCCCGGCCCCTCCGTCTCAGAGCTCTCTCCAGGCGTCGTCCATGGCACCGCGGCGCACAGTAATTGGTAAGGAAGCGATCATCCCGTTGCGCCGCATTCCTCGCCGCCCACGACCACACACATGGTAAGGAAGTGATGGCATCTCGCCGCGCTGAGTTCATCACCGCTAGTGGCCACATAGTTACATGGGCGGACTTTGAGGCTGCCATGGCCGAATGGGTGGTGGATCTAGAGGCGGCCAAAGCCGCACAGAAGGAGCGGAAAAGGAAGAAAGCAGTCAAGAAAAGAGAGTCCCTCCACCGCAAGAAAGAAGAGACTGCACGCTGTGGTGAGGAGAGCTTGGCGGAGATCGAAGCATGATGGGCTTGCGCCTACAAGGCCGGGACGGAGAACGCCGGCATCTGGCCAGCATGCCCTGATGGCAGCATGTGCGAAGTAGTTTAAGTTTGTAGTATTAGACAAAATTACCAGTAGTACTTTAAGTTTGTAGTATTAACATACAATGTCGGTAAGAGCATCCTTTGAGGGCTTTGAGCATTTATTAGCATGTGTGCCCGTGTGCGTTTTTTTTGCGTTAATCATTAGAAGATCACAAAACACACAGTTTCTATGTCGTACCCGTCTGCGTTTTTTGCGTTAACGATCCATAATTCAATTACCTATGCGGTGTTTCCTAATAAACCAGGAGTACCATTGTCCGAAAAAAATCAACTACACGTGTACATTCTTTGGAGACAGGATCTGCCAAGTTTCTGTTTTCTCGCACACAAGTATTTTACGCGCTTCGTCTACATTGTGTGTTTCCCCCGCCCAAGTTTCAAGTTTCGCAGTGAAATTTTCATTAGGCGTTTCAGAATTTCTTCCTCCAACCACATCCCTACCCATCAAATTTCCTTAGTATCTCCCCCCCCCCGCGCCTCCCCCTATCGGCATCTCAAACCACCACCGCCGCAACCATAGCTTCAACCACATCTACGTTCTGCTCGAATACAGTCAGGTAACTGATATGTCTCCGACGTATCTACTTTTTCTCACACTTTTCCTCTTGTTTTGGACTCTAATTTCCATGATTTGGATGAAACTAACCCCAGACTGACGTTGTTTTCAGCAGAACTACCATGGTGTTGTTTTTGTGCAGAATTGAAAGTTCTCGGAATGGAACGAAACTTTGCGAGGATTTTTTATATCAATAATAAGAATTTTTGGAGCCAAGACCCACCAGAGAGGGGCCCCTGGGTGGGCACAACCCACCAGGGCACGCCCCCCTCTCCTAGCGCGCCCAGGTGAGTTGTACCCACCTGGTGGCCCCGCTGATGACCCCTGTGATACTATAAAATCACTTTATTCCAGAAAAAAATCAGGGAGAAATAATTATTGCGATCCACGAGACGGACCCGCCACCAAGCCCTATTCTTCCTCGGGAGGGCGGATCTGGAGTCCGTTCGGGGCTCCGGAGAGGGGGATCTTCGTTCTTCGTCATCACCAACCAATCTCCATCACCAATTACATGATGCTCCCCACCGTGAGTGAGTAATTCCTTCGTAGGCTCGCTGGTCGATGAGGAGTTGGATGAGATTCGTCATGTAATCGAGTTAGTTTTGTTAGGTCCCGATCCCTAGTATCCACTATGTTCTTAGATTGATGTTGCAATGACTTTGCCATGCTTAATGCTTGTCACTTTGGGCCCGGGTGCCATGAACTCAGATCTGAACCGTTTATGAATTCATCATTATATCCATGTTTTAGATCCGATCTTGCAAGTTATAGTCACCTAATACGGTTATGATCTGACAACCCCGAAGTGACAACAACCGGGCCCACTCTCGGTGATGACCGCGGTTTGAGGAGTTCATGTATTCACTATGTTTTAATGCTTTGTTCCGATTCTCTATTAAAAGGAGGCCTCAATATCCCTTAGTTTCCAATATGGACCCCGCTACCACGGGACACTACTAGGAAAATGCCTATACACAGGAGCTTAGTTGTAGCTCGGTTTTCAGCCCCGCGCTACTACTATTTAGTAGTAGCATGGGTAAAAACAATGCGCTACTACTAAAAAATAGTAGTAGCACTTTTCCATTATTCCCACGCTACTAATAAGTATCTTCGGGTACACGTTATAGTAGTAGCGATGGGTATAAAAGCTGCGCTACTGCTACAGAATAGCAGTAGCGCGGGCCTACTATTTCCATGCTACTACTATGGATAGACGAAATCAGCTAGTGAGCTAGTCGCACTCGCACCGCACCGCACCGCAACTTGTCCCTCTCCCTCCCACACCCCACCTAATCTTGCCCGCTCCGCAGCTCCGCCCAATCCCACCGCTGATGCCTCCTCCGCCCCCAAGCGACTAAGAGGGGGATGGCCGCCGTCGCCAGAGTCGGAGGAGGTGAGGAGATGATGCGGCCGCGCCCGCGCCCTCGGCGGCAACAGCTGCCCCTGCTGACCTCACCAAGCTTTCACATGTTGCATCCATTGTCACCTGCCTCCTCAAGCCCATGGCCAGGAGCAAGTGCAGGAGCCCCATCAGTCCACCTGTGACCCTCTCCGTCTCCATCTCCGATGAGCAGAGCACCCCCTTCCCTTGCTTGCTTGCTAGGGTTTCGCTGGATTCGGGCGGGGATCACTTGCTTTTTTCCTGGATCTGATGTGTGTGTTTGTGTGCTCGCGCGGTTGTGTGCAGGCAGTTGAAGGGGGTGGCCCATGGAGAAGCTGCTAGGTGCGGGCTCCGACCCTGAAGCCATGGATGGAAGGTACCTCTCTTGCCCATCTCCTCTGTCTCTTCTTCTTCTATTGCTGCTGCAGAGCAACCAATATAGTTATATGGGTGCTCAATAGCCTCCGACCTGGTTATTCTCTATGTAACAATTCATATCAGTAGTTCTATCCATGACATACTGTGACACCCTGGTTTTTGCCCTCTTTTCTTTGCTTGGATTTTAGTTGGTTTGGATTTGAAATTTTGAGTTTTGAATCTTTTCATATGGACTTAAACACTTGGGTACCCCTTGGCTTTCACCCAAGTGTCACCTTTACCTCTCAAACCCTCATTCCCACTCTGGTTCATCTCAAAATCATTACTGGAATATTTTTCTTAAATGAAAAATACTCATTTTCCTCTCTTAAATCCTAGTCATCTCAATGTGCTCCAAAGCAACACTAGTTTTTCTTGCCCACAAAAATCTGAGAAAATTCACAAATATTCTTTGAACCCTAGGGCACCTTCCTGAGCAAAAATATTTCATCACTTTTTGAAATATTTTTGCTACAAAAAAGATTTTTTGTTCTGGACAGAAATGGTGGTTTCTACAGTAACTACCCTTTTACTTTCTCCAATGTGGCTGATTTTTCTTGTGCATCATCACCTTAGTAGATGATTGCTAACCTCCAAAGCCCAGCTCCCAACTCCCAGCCGTCTGACCTTAGTAACCTCTCAAAGTTACTGATCAGAAACTTACTAGGCTTGTGAATCTTTCCTACTGCGTTCGGATCCAAACCAAATCGTGGTAATCTTCAAAACTACCACGAACAACAAGCCAGACATGAGTTTTGGACTTAGGTCAGCCTAAGGGCAAAGTTCACGCGGTGACCACGCGTGTACACGATGCCAATCTGCGTGTCGACGCGCTCTTAGTGCCGCCGAGCGCTTTGTTTCACGCGTGCTCGCTTCCCCGCCTGCCTAAGCATGCCAAACCTCACCAGAATCTTTGTCCTAGCTCCATTAACTCTCCCCTGGCACTCACCGACGCTGGAGCTCACAGCAGCGAGCACGGGCGCGGTCCGGCCAATACAACAGTGCACTCTGCACTATGCTCGTCGCCTTCCTCTCGATCCTGTGCTCGTCCCCATTCGCCCACAGTCCTCGCGTGAGCTGCGTCGCCTTCTCCCTCTCTCTCTGACGCCACTCGTTGCCGGGCAGCGTGTCCAGGTGTCACCGACGGAGCCCGATCCCCCCCTTGATGCTCGCCTATAAATGGAGCCCTCCCTAGCCTCCTCGAGCACCATCCTCCACTCCCACACACTCCACAACCTCGTAGAGAACCGTAGCCCGGCCGGGCAGGCCGCGGGCCGCTGTCCCCGAGCTCTAGATCACCGGCGATCCCCTCGGGTCGTCTCCGTAGCTCCGGCCCCTCCCAGGCCTGGGCAACCCTTCCAGGGCCTCCGCCACTCTGTGGTGGTGTCGTTTCGTCCAGTTGGAGCCCCTGGAGTCACCTCTGCTCGCCATCGTCTTCGTCTCTCGCGAGCTCTGCTTCCTGTCTCCGCTAGAGAGGACGGTTCCGATGCCGTCTGACCACCCCTAGCTACTCTACGGGTACGGGCAGGTGTGCCTCCGTCTCCTCTCTCGATTCCCCCCTTTCATTTTGGCCAAGAAGCCCTCGTCGTCGGCGTTTGCTCCGGCGAAGCCGCGCCGTCCCCTGTTTCTTTCCTCCTCTCCCCATCACCTGACTAGCGGGGCTCGCTAGTCAGCCACTCAGTACGCGCGCGAAGTGGTATGAGTGGTGGCGCCCCGAGGCTTTATGCCTTCGACATCACCCCCCAATCTGTTTCTATTTAATTCAAGTTTCATATTTTTTCCAGAGAGCTTCAAACAACCGAAACTCTTTAACCATAAGTCCAAATGAATTGATTCTTTTTGCATTGTGTTCTTTGTAAAGAAATCTAGCAGCTCACCAAAAGTGGGATTTTTCCCTACTGTCTAGATTTTCTGGTGAATTTCAGAAGGGTTCTTGATGTTTTCTTTTTGTGTTTATAATTATTTTTAGAGGGTGAGGCTTGTCTTGAGGATCACCAGGAGGCTTGTGAACCTCATCTGCACTAAGGCAAGCCACAACAACATTTTCATGGTGCCATTACAATATTTGTGATTTTCCTACAGGAATGAATGATTTAATCCATGCATTTAGATAACTATTATGATATTTATATTCTGTAGTTGCTTGGTTAAGTTAATATGCTTGATTTATAGAAAGTTTAAAGATAACTAAGTTGGTAGAGAAACTAAAATTAAAGTTTGCTATGGTAGAGTAGTATAGTTATGGATATGAGTAATTATATGGAGTTATTTTCTTGCTTGAGAAAATGATAAACTTGCTAGAAAAGATTTTGGTTAAAGTAAGGTTTGATCCTAACCAGAGAAGTATCATGAGTTGTTGATGTTTTTTCTTGGTGTGGAGATAGTTGACTCGATCATTTCAGTTGATATGTGATGCATATGTTAGTGGTGCATTTAATGGCATATTATGACACTGGTTATTTTCACTTTAAGTTGAACCTGATAATAACTCAACTTGAATATATCGTTAACCGGGTCATGGTGCCACTGAATCGAGTTTTTCCCAGTGCAACCACATTTGCCTTTACGGGAAGGCCTTTATTCGATCCGTTGTCATGCCTCTGGCCGGTGCCTCCAACGAGGGAAGGTTATGGGCGTGCGGTACCCTGGGCCGGTAAGCAGACATAACCTTGTGTGCCCGTTGTTGAGATTTTTGGTACCGTGTCCCCGTGTGGGATAGTTTATGTGTTGGCCACGACGGTGGTCGTGTGTCTTTGGTAGACAAGGGGCCACCCAGGACTAGCCCAGAGGGGAGTGAGTCGGAGTGGTCGGGAGAGTGTCATGGCAATGGAGGGGTTTCGTCGGAATGCCGTTGGTCCACCCGAATGGGAGTGTGAGGCCATGGGTTCCGTGGTGTGGGTACAGTGCGCTACCTCTGTAGAGTGTATTAATTTATTGATAGCCGAGTCCACGGTTGCGGACACGCTCGAAAGTAGGTCACACCATGGGTTCACATTTAATAAATCTGGCACACTAAGTTATGAACTCTGCACTGTTGATGATGGCAGGAAGGCCATCTGGATGGACAATACCAAGTGTTGGTCATGGTTGTGATCGCCGGAAGGATCATCGTTTTAGACCAAATTTGGGTCGTGGTTGTGATTCCCGGAAGGATCGTCGTTTTAGACCAAATTTGGGTCGTGGTTGTGATCGCCGGAAAGATCACGAGATATTCATAGTTAATATTGTGAGGATGGTATGGCTGTGATCCAAGAAGTGATCACTGTTGGTAAAAGGGATTTTTCTCGCAAGAGCATGATCACATCATGTTGGTTATATTGTTGCATTATTAACAATTGGTTAATTATCATGATATTGTTTGTCATTATGTTTATGTCTGTTGTGAGCTTGCAAGTACATTCAATGTACTAACCTGGCATGTCATGCCAGATTTCAGGAAAGCATTGTCGGAAAGGAGTGATGTCCGAGTCTAGATTGTGTCCACATTGGTGTCCCTGTGCTATGGAGTTCTACTACGATGTTGTTCCGCTGCCACGTAGTTGTTATGATCGAGGCCTTTATGTTCACTAAATAATGTACATATTTTTCAGTCGCACCGTGTGTGCTGCTTGACCTCGCTATCTGTTGTAATATAAACTTTGATCCACTAGCATCAATAAAGAGGTTGTTTTCTGTACCAAGATGTTGTGTGTTGCCAGAAGACATGGTCTCTGGGCTGGCAATGCATGGTAAACCAGTTGCTCTGAGCCGGGGTGCCACACATACATATTAAGTTCAGCGTTCATGCTTTGTGGAAGTATGTATTTACTCTATTTTGAAGCTGTTGCAGTAGTTGTTTTTGTAAAATAGTTGCCGGCCAGGAAATGATGCTCTCATAGACAATAACTAGCTTGTCAAATATTTGAGTAGATTTAGTGATTATATCTTATGCAAGAGTAGGTTCATGTATCTGCGCTGATTCAACTATGTTAAAAGGGTTAGCCAAATTTTATTTTGTGGAATGAACACTTGAATTCAGCACAACATACTGGATGTTCTATCATCTTACTCCTTAGGTTCTATCATCTCATCCTCTCTGCTCCCTACTCTGAAAACTGAACCCCTTTCTTCTCTGTACATTTGATAGGTTGCAACTTTGTCATTTCAATTGGATAGATGGTTGTATTCATTTCATCCCGCGCTACTTGCTCAATTGTTGTCAGTGCTTAAGTGGTACTAGTAGCAGCGGCACAAGTACACGAAGGGTTTCAGATTTCCCACTTGTGCAAAGGATAAGTTCAATCAATCTAATATTGATACTTACACTGTAAATCCCTATGTAATTTCAGTGGATTCCCTTTGTAATCTTAGTGTTTGCAATGTAAAATTGCAGTGTAAGATAGACTAATAAAAGACCGAAACTACCACTTCAATAATTACAGTGTAATTTAATGTGCATTTTGCCCAGTAATGTGTATTCCTTCTCTTTTTGGTGGCCTGAATTTAAAGTGGTTTTGGACTGTAATTTTCAGTAATGTGTCACTTCTAGTTTACCTGAATATTTTTTCATTCTTGTCAGTTTTGTGCCCCATTCTAGATAAGTTCAGTAAGGGGTGCATCCTCTTCATCTTGCAGGTATGACTCATGTCCTCGCATTCTTACTTCACCTTTGTTTCCTTCAGCTTCTTGATCCAGAAATCTTAAGATAAATTATAAGTACTCAGTGTCATGTTCTTAAACAAATCTACTGTTTTTTACTTCACCTTCGTTGTAAATTACAAAATTTTATAAAGCATAATTGACAACAGTGAGTAAATCAACTAGAGCAATATGGTTTATGAGTAGTTTGTACACTATATTTAGTTGGAGTTCCTTGATGTGCGAGATGCAAAGATTTTAGAACAGTTCGAAAGAATTACTGCAGTAAAAAAATCAGGCAGCTCTATTAGTCTTCGTTGGGAGGAGTAAGTTCACTGCATTCACATACTGGAGAGTAAAAAAATGAAAAGCTTCCTTGAGTGATGACTGATCACAAGATTTTAGTACATAAAAAAATATGACAAAACTAGCTTCAGGACGAATGGCAGGTTTGCTAACCATTTGATCTATTTTGTGCATTGCAGGTTTGCTACTTAATTCTAAAAAAATGATGTGTTCGCATCACCATCCTGTGGAACCACGAGGCATGATCCTGTGATTTCAGAGAACATTTACTATGTTTATGGATCACTACATGTTCTGCTCGAACAAGGTAAGATCATTTTTCAGTAACCATTTCATTTGTACACGCATCATGCTTTTTCGTATATAACTGAACATCTGAAGCAGTCATGGTGTATATATTTTTAAATTACAAGTCAACACCTCCCCGTTTGATTGCTATGGACTTCCTTAAAAGAATTACAAGGGATTTTCTTAAATACTCCAAAGGAAAGACCGAATCTCTTGAAATATAACTTTATATGTATTTATTAGCAAATGTGGTAATATGTATAGAATTAGTTCCTTTCTAATGCCCTCATATCATCACATTGATGAGTTGATAGAAGCATCTACTGGGAATCAAGTGTTTTATTTTTACAAGTGTACTGGGAATCAAGTGTTACATGGCTGACCTACCTCGCCCCTCCCTCCCAGCGGCGGCGGCGTCCACTAGGCGATGCAGCTCAAGGCCACTTCATCTCGGCTGCTTCCTACTGGCCACTTCCTCTGCTGCTGGCAATGACGGCATCCATGAGGCGATCATGAGCCAGCAAATCCCATCGGCAAATAAGCTAGTCTATCCTCTGTTCATCTTCTTGTGAATCCTTGTGCTAATACAGAAAACTGGTGAATGGCTGAATGCTCCTGATTCGCAACAAAAAATAATGTTGCTGAAGTTTTCACTTATATACATAATTACACATACATTGGAAGTTTATTTGCTGATTTGTATCTCAACATTTGTTTGATTCTTAGGAAAGGTCAACCTGTAGGTTAGGCCTCTCTGCTTTTCTAGACGGAAAGAAATGTTTCCGTAGTTTTGTAGTTGCAAATTGAGTTTGGTTGATGATCCTGAACAGCATGGGAGAGTGATTGCTTCAATGTTCCATCACCTGTCTGTACAGTCTGGACTGCTTCATAATATGTTTGCAACATTAGTACTACTAGATAAGTAGTAATTCTGAACATCTTTGTAGCTTGCAAAAACGAGATTGCAAGTAATCCTGGACATCTTTGTAGCTTGCAAAAACCAAATTGCAAGTAATCCTGAACATTTGTGTAGCTTGCAAGAACTAGACTGTTGCTGGATCTTTATCACTGTGTAACCCTATGCTCTTAAAAAACAACATCCTACTAAATTCTAGCCTCTCTATAGAAATCCTTGGGCTTGCAATTCTGCTATATTTCAATGAATGAATGCTCATGATTCTGCTATATCTAAATATCTACAATACTAGTTCGTTTGTAGAACAACAAGTTCTTTTACTGTTCACTTTTTATTGATTTATGCTGAAACGCTAAATGAGGCTTAGCACGCTATAGTTGCGCTATAGCGTTTCATAGATTTTGGCCGAGCCGCTGGTAAAAAGCTTAGCGCGCTATTTAAAACTTTGGTGAATTGTAATATACTATTTGGTTGAACTGATGCAATTTTCGTACTAACAAGTTCTCACTTTCTCGACGTGGGAATAGGGGTGATCGACGTTGACTAGCGTCTCCGATGGGTGATGTGCTCTTCAACCACTCGGAGGCGGACTTCATCGTGAAGCCCGGTGGCCACGTCGCATGGATGATTGTCCAGGTGATTTTGACGCTGGGGGTCACCAAGGTGGAGGGCCTTGACATCACCGTCTGGGGGAAGGGAGGATTCGGGTCCAACGGCGTCTAAACTCCGAGACTTGGTAGATACATCTAGAGCAGTGGTCTGTTTAGGTTGGTGATGGAACACCAGGGAATGTACCCACCTCTTGATGATGGTTGTGTGTGCCTGATGTTAAATGGAATCTTGAGATGGTTCTGTGACGTTTATTACCATCCATGAGTACTGTATCTAACTTTTATTTTTTTTTAATTCCTAAATTGTTAGTAGTAGCGTTGGTAACAAGTGAGCGCTACTAGTAGTTAGGTTAGTAGTAGCGTGGGTGGTACCCGCGCTACTACTAACCATTTAGTTGCAGCGCGATAGTAGTAGCGCGGGTACCCGCGCTACTAGTAGGTACTTTTCCAGCGCTAGTACTAGCCTTTTTCCTAGTAGTGGGAGAGTAGGACAAAAGATGTCATGCAAGTTTTTTTAATAAAGCATGTATGACTATTTACGGAATACATGCCTACATTATATCGATGAACTGGAAGTAGTGCCATATCGCCCTAGGTTATAACTGTCACATAATGAATATCATCCAACAAGTCATCGATCCAGTGCCTACGAATTTATCTTATATTGTTTCTGCTAAGTTACTATTGTTATCATCACTGTTACACTTGTTACAAATTACTGTTATCGCTGTTATTGTTACCGATGCTACTATCGCTACAATCAAAACTATCAGACTACTTTGCTACTGATCACTTTGTTGTAGATAATTAATCTCCAAGTGTGGTTGAATTGACAACTCAGCTGCTAATACCTTCAAATATTCTTTGGCTCCCCTTGTGTCGAATCAATAAATTTGGGTTAAATACTTTACCCTCAAAAATTGTTGCGATCCCCTATACTTGTGGGTTATCAAGACCCTTTTCTGGCGCCATTGTCGGGGAGCATAGCTATATTTGTTGAGTCACTTGGGGTTATTATCATAAGGATCCAAAGACTAAGCTATTTCCCTCAAAGACGAGGGGAGGTAAGGAACTGCCATCCAGTTCTGCTTTAGATTCACCTTCTTTTATGAGCAAACTTGCAACACCACCACATGCTATTAATTCTGATATGTCGCAAGTTATTGATGATGCTACTTCTACTATGAATGATGCTTATGATGATGCTAGTACCTTGCTTGATAATGATGATGTGCCACTTGGTGAATTTCTTGATAAACAAATTGCTAGAGTTATACAACATGATGTTGTTGAATCTGATGATGAGCTTGAAACTGAATCTCCTGAAACACCTTATAGAACTAGCTTTCCTAGATATGAATTGCCTAAGGTATCAGAAGGTTATGTTATGAGTGAAGAAGCAACTAGAGATATTCTTGACTGCAATGATAGAGATGATCTAGATAAATTATTATGCAAGTATAAAGAAAAATCTCTGAATGCTAGAATGAAATGTGATCCTAAGTTTGCTACTTCACCCATCTTTATTGATGATAAGGATTATGAATTCTCTGTCGATCCAGAGTTAATTACTTTGGTTGAATCTGATCCTTTTCATGGTTATGAAACTGAAATTGTTGTGGCACATCTTACTAAGTTGAATGATATAGCCACCCTTTTTACCCATGATGAGAAAATTCACTACTACTTTATTCTCAAATTATTTCCTTTCTCATTAAAGGGTGATGCTAAATCTTGGTACAATACTCTTGCTCCTGGTTGTGTGCGTAGTCCCCAGGATATGATTTATTACTTCTCTGAAAAATATTTTCCTGCTCATATGAAACAAGCTGCCTTAAAGGAAATATTTAACTTTGTGCAAACTAAAGAAGAGAGTCTCCCACAAGCTTGGGGGAGGCTTTGCCAGTTACTTAATGCTTTGCCTGATCACCCCCTTAAGAAAAATGAAATACTTGATATCTTCTATAATGGACTAATCGATGCTTCTAGGGACTTCCTATATAGTTGTGCTGGTTGTGTTTTCAGGGAACGAACTATTGCTCAAGCTGAAGAATTATTGAATAACATATTAAAAAATTATGATGATTGGACTATTCCTAAACCACCGGCTTAACCCACTCCAAAGAAGAGGGGTATATTATATCTCAGTCCTGAAGATATGCAAGAGGCAAAGAAATTTATGAAAGAAAAAGGTATTAAAGCTGAGGATGTTAAAAAGTTACCTCCTATTGAAGAAATACATGGGCTTAATACACCACCAATGCCTAAGGTGGTAGAGGTAAATTCTCTTATGAAGTTTAATGAAAATGATAATCCTCACAATATGCATCCTAGTCAATGCCTTTATGAGTTTGAAAACTACATTAGAAAACAAGATCACTTCAATGCAAATGTTATGAAACAGTTGAAATATAATTTTGATATGATTACTCGCTTGAGTGACTTGTTATTCATAATATCAAATGATGTTAGAGGTGTTGGAAAACATGCCTCTATGGTACAAACTCAGTTAGAACAAGTTGCTAAATCACAAAGAGAATTACTTGATGAAATGAATCATAATATGCATGACTTTGCTGTTAGAGTTGCAACTAGAGGAGGTCAAATGACTCAGGAACCACTATATCCTAAGGGACACCCAAAAAGAATTGAACAAGATTCACAAAGAAATAACACTAGTGCAGCTAGTCCTTCTAGAAAGAAAAAGAAAAATAAAAATGATAGGACTTTTCATACTTCTAGTGAACCTGAAATAGAAAAACCTCCTGATAATGATAATGAAACTTCTATCTCTGATGCTGAAACTCAATCTGGTAATGAACACTCACCTAGTGATAATGAAAAAGACAATGATGAGGTTCATGAAGACTCTCAACCAAATAATGAAAAAGAACCACAAAATGATGTTGAGATAGAATCACTTGTTGATCTTGATAACCCACAACCTAAGAATAAAAGATATGATAAAAGAGACTTTGTTGCTACAAAACACGGTAAAGAAAGAGAACCATGGGTTCAAAAACCTATGCCTTTTCCACCCAAGTCAACTAAAAAGAATGATGATAAAGAATTTGAGCGCTTTGCTGAAATGCTGAGGCCAGTCTTTTGCGTACTCGCTTGACTAATATCCTTAAAATGCCTCCTTATGCAAAGTATATGAAAGACATCATCACAAATAAGAGAAAAATACCGGAAGCTGAAATCTCCACTATGCTTGCTAATTACACTTTCAAAGATGGAGTACCTAAAAAACTTGGAGATTCGGGAATACCAACTATACCTTGCTCTATCAAAAAGAATTATGTGAAAACTGCTTTGTGTGATTTAGGAGCTGGTGTTAGTGTTATGCCTTTCTCTTTATATAAAATACTTGTTTGAATAAACTCACACCTACTGAAATATGTTTGCAAATGGCTGACAAGTCAACTGCCATACCTATCGGTATCTGTAAGGATGTGCCCGTTGTTGTTGCTAATGTTACTATTTTGGCTGACTTTGTTATACTTGAGATGCCCGAGGATGACAACATGTCTATTATCCTTGGTAGACCCTTCTTGAATACTACAGGGGCTGTTATTGATTGCAATAAAAGCAAGGTCACTTTTCATATTAATGGTAATGAGCATACAATGCACTTTCCGAAGAAATAATTCCAAGTGAATGATATTAATGTTATTGAAAAATCTCCAACAATCACTATTGGAAGTTTTCAAATACCTCTACCTACTGCCAAATAGAAATATGAAATGCTTATTGTTGGGGAAATGCATATCCCCTTTGAGGTAACTTAGTGATTTATGGAAGTTCTTCGGTTTCATGCTAATCGAAAGTGGTTGTTAATAAGATCTGATCAACCTTATTAACGAATCATTTTTGAACGGTATGAAGTTGATTAATTTAGTAAGCACTACTTTCTGTCCCTACTTTTTATTCCATGTTTTAGTTAAATAAAATAAAATGTCATGTTTTGTCTGTTTTCTGAATTTCCCTTACAATAAAAAAATGACCCAAAATAAAAGTTCTCACAATGCCCTAAAAAATTTATATGATTTTTTCCTGAATATTTAAGAATTTTTGGGCGCGCCAGAGCCCCCAGGCATGCCCTGGTGGGTTGTGGTCCCCACGTGGGCCCCCTCACTTACCTCTTCATCCCACATCATCACTTACCTCTAAAAAATCACTCTTGCTCTCTCTCCCATGTTCTTGAGCTCAAACCCGCGGATTTCGATCTCTTTACTCGAAGCTCCGTTTCCGAAATTGTTTCGGGGGATTGTTGCTTGGTATGTGACTCCATCATTTGTCCAATTAGTTTTTGTTTTAGTGGTTTATACTTTGAATAATTAGCTACTCTTTGTGCTGCTGTAGATGTGCTTGCATGTTGAATTCTTAGTGTTCTAAGTTGTTTGAATGCTTGCTATGGCCTCTATGTATCCCTATGAGTAGTTGCTATCAATCTTACAAAGTTTTGTTGACAAATTGTTGTCACTCCAAAAATTTTATTTTCAGAAAATTGTATGCGGACATGAATATCTTTAGGAAATTTGGCTCTAAGAAGAACTCCAAGGGTGTTATTGGGGAGTCCTCTGACAATGATCTCCACCCTTGGAGGTTGGTGGAGGTACGGCCGTGCGAATGGCCGCACATCCCGTTCCTGCAAGAAGCCGGAATTCATGAGGAGTTCATGCAACTCATTACCAATGTCGGTCTCACCGACTTCATCACAGATGAGTGTGACCAGCACCAAATCGTCACAAATGTCTTTGTTCAAAGCTTTACATTCTTGCCTAGAAATAATCCTCCTGAAGTGAGCTTTGACTTATATGCTGAAAACCACTAGATACCACTTACTGAATTTTGTGACATATGCATGATCCCATCTGATGGGAGCTTGGCTGAGCCTTGGTCGGCTGAGTTTGAGGATTTCTGTCGCACTTTGACGGTGGGTGATGAGAGGAGAGTCTCAGCCATCACTACCGATGGCTTACATTTTCCTGCTGTTCGTTACTTTGCACTTTTTATTACCAAATGTTTGCTTGCTAGGGAGAAGGTGGGTGTACTTAGTTCACCAGACCTTGCTGTTTTACTCGTGCAATAGAGGGAGACAACACTTATAGCATGGGGGCTATTGTGGCTCGTCGCCTCCATCTTAATAAATCTCAAGGGAAAATACATGGTGGCATTTTTGCTACTCGTTTGGCGGATCACTGCGAGGTGGCGATACGCTGATGACCCACAAGTATAGGGGATCTACCATAGTCCTCTCGATAAGTAAGAGTGTCGAACCCAACGAGGAGCAGAAGGAAATGATAAGCGGTTTCTAGCAAGGTATTCTCTGCAAGTACTGAAACAAGTGGTAACAGATAGTTTTGTGATAGGATAATTTGTAACGAGCAACAAGTAACAAAAGTAAATAAGGTGCAACAAGGTGGCCCAATCCTTTTTGTAGCAAAGGACAAGCCTGGACAAAATATTATATAGAGAAAAGCGCTCCCAAGGACACATGGGAATATCGTCAAGCTAGTTTTCATCACGCTCATATGATTCGCGTTCGGTACTTTGATAATTTGGTATGTGGGTGGACCGGTGCTTGGGTACTGTCCTTACTTGGACAAGCATCCCACTTATGATTAACCTCTATTGCAAGCATCCGTAACTACAACAAAAGTATTAAGGTAAACCTAACCATAGCATGAAACATATGGATCCAAATTAGCCCCTTATGAAGCAACGCATAAACTAGGGTTTAAGCTTCTGTCACCCTAGCAACCCATCATCCACTTATTACTTCCCAATGCCTTCCTCTAGGCCCAAATAATGGTGAAGTGCCATGTAGTCAACGTTCACATAACACCACTAGAGGAGAGACAACATACATCTCATCAAAATATCAAACAAATACCAAATTCACATGACTACTAATAGCAAGACTTCTCCCATGTCCTCAGGAACAAATGTAACTACTCACAAAGCATAAACATGTTCATAATCAGAGGGGTATTAATATGCATATAGGATCTGAACATATGATCTTCCACCAAATAAACCAACTAGCATCAACTACAAGGAGTAATTAACACTACTAGCAACCTACGAGCACCAATCCCGGATTTGGAGACAAGAATTGGATACAAGATATTAACTAGGGTTTTGAGAGGAGATGGTGCTGATGAAGATGATGATGGAGATTGCCCTCTCCCGATGAGAGGAGCCTTGGTGATGACGATGGCGATGATTTCCCCCTCCCGGAGGGAAGTTTCCCTGGCAGAACAGCTCTGCCAGAGCCCTAGATTGGTTCCGCCAAGGTTCCGCCTCGTGGCGGCAGAGTTTCGTCCGAGAAGATGGCTTCCTATTTTTTCCCATCGAAAGACTTCATATAGCAGAATATGGCCACCGGAGGGCCACCAGGGGGCCCACGAGGTAGGGGGCACGCCCAGGGGGGTAGGGGCGCCCCCCACCCTCGTGGGCAGGGTGTGGCCCCCCTGGTGAATCTCTTCCACTGAGTATTTTTTATATATTCTGAAAACGTCTTCCGTGAAGTTTCAGAACTTTTGGAGTTGTGCAGAATAGATCTCTAATATTCGCTCCTTTTCCAGCCCAGAATCCCAGCTGCCGGCATTCTCCCTCTTCATGTAAACCTTGTAAAATAAGAGAGAATAGGCATAAGTATTGTGACATAATGTGTAATAACAGCCTATAATGCAATAAATATCGATATAAAAGCATGATGCAAAATGGACGTATCATACGCCCCCATGATGTCCCTCTTACCATAGTTTACCTAGACCGTGCAGCCATGGATCACATCACTTTCTTGCACATGATCATTCTGATATTGCCATTCTTTATAACTTGGTTTATAGCGTTGACACTCGTGATGTTATCTGCTTGCCTGCACCTGCTTTGTTTGATTCTGTTGCCAGGGGCAGATACCGGATTATGCCTGCAGACATCCTCGCCTACTGGAACGCTCAGGCTGCTGCTAAGGCTGCACAGGCACCTCCGCAGTGGGATGAATGGATGCCCGCTCCTAAGGATCCCTACTACCAACTTAGGCCAAAAGCCTAAGCTTGGGGGAGTACATGTTTCCACCGACTTTACATTCATGTCTACTTATTTCATTTGTCGGTGCTCACACTTTTTCATTGTATCATCCATGCTTAGAATTAGTTTTTTTTGCTTTCTTCTTGTGTGTTTGAATTTTTTTAGAAAAACCAAAACAAATAGTTTAGTTAATTTGCTTTCTATGCATGCTTAGTTGTAGTACTAAAAAGAAAACCCAAAAAGATTTCCTTGTTCTTCTTTTGCTTGTTGGGAGCTTTCCCGTGAAAATAGTTATTCTCATTTTTTCTTTTCCCTTATATGCTTTCTTAAGAAAACCGAAAACTCCAAAAATATTTTAGTGTGTTTCTATGAATTTCTTTTCTTTTATTCGAGTTGTACCGAGGAGAAGACCACAATGAAAATTTTGAGTGGCTCTCATATGAATAACTGTTGAACTAATAAAGAGCCCATTTTACCTTGTCTTCAACTGTCGAATAAAAGTTTTGCAAATTCTAGCTTAGTCCATGGCACTCTTGCACTATTATTATTTTCATATCATTCGGTCGTGCAAGTGAAAGGAAATAATGACGACATTCGATGAACTGGCCGTGGCAAAGAGAAACTGGTATGAACTCGACTTGTCTTGTCTGGGTAAATATGTTTAACCTAGTGCCCATGATTCAGCCCTTTATGATTAAACATGTTTGCAATGATAATTAGAGATTATAGTTTCTCATGCCATGCATAAGTAGATGGGAGTTAATAATGATTTAGCTTGGATATCAACATAGCATTAAAATGATTGTGATGTAGTATGATGATATGGTATCCTCCTCTGAATGTTCAAGTGGCTTGACTTGGTACATGTTCATGCATGTAGTTGAATCAAAACCAACATAGCCTCTATAATTTTTATGTTCATGGTGTTCATATCCTACTCATGCTAGTGTCCAATGTTACTTACGCATAATGCATGGTTATGATCGTTGTTGCTCTCTAGCTGGCCGCTTCTCAATCTAAATTGCTAGCCTTCGCCTATACTAAGTGGGGATTCTGCTTGTACATCAAAAACCTTGAACCCAGAGTTATTCCAGATGAGTCCACCATACCTACCTATATACGGTATTACCATGCCGTCCTAAGTAAATTTGCATGTGCCAGCTCTAAAAACTTCTAAAAAAATTATCCGTTTTGTGTGCCTGGATCGTTCATGGAACGACAGGAGGTGGTCGATATCTTCCGTGCTAAGTGGGTTATTCTCAGGTCGAGTGTTTATTCACTTGCCATCGCACGAGAAAATGGGCGGTAATAGGGATGCCCAGTCCCAAACTTCAAAATACAAAAAGAGTTCATCTCTTAAATAATCAAACAAAAACTCCCAATGGAGTCAAAACCTTTACTTTTACCGCTTGGGAACCACCACTAGCGTGCTTAGCATGGAAGGTGTTGATAATGGATGGTCATGAAGTGAATAAGAAGGGTGCATGTCTCAAAATATCATTTATCTCTGTTTTAAAAAATGAGCTCTGGCACCTCTGCAAATCACTGCTTCCCTCTGTGAAGGGACTTTCTATTTACTTTTATGTTGTGTCATCACCTTCTAAAAACAAGCGCCAGAAACTGAGTAGAGCACAGCGGTCATGATTTATGCATTGTGTGTAGCTAATGTTGGGTGCATCATGACTGGATATTTTCTACCATGAATTACAATGTTTAGTCGCTACTTGAACTTTGGAGGTGCTCTGCATTTATGTTTTGCGGTCTCAGAAAGGGCTAGCGAGATACCATTATTGCTATATTATATCATGGTTGTTTTGACAACGTGTTGTCGTTTGAGATATCTTATTATTGCTCGCTAGCTAATTATTTCATTGATATGAGTCCTTATAATCTTTAAGAGTTGTTGTCGACATGGTTAGTTATAATGTTGGCTGAAAACCTGGGTGTTGTTTAAGCTTATTTATGCAAACAAGAGCAAAAGAGTTCGTAAAAGTTTTTCTTTCTCACTTTGAGTTTATCAACTGAATTGCTTGAGGACAAGCAAAGGTTTAAGCTTGGGGGAGTTGATACATCTCCGACATATGTACTTTTTCTCACGCTTTTCCTCTTGTTTTGGACTCTAATTTGCATGATTTGGATGAAACTAACCCCGGACTAGTGTTGTTTTCAGCAGAACTTCCATGGTGTTGTTTTTGTGCAAAAATGGAAGTTCTCGGAATGGAACGAAACTTTGTGAGGATTTTTCATATCAATAATAAGAATTTTTTGAGCGAAGACCCACCAGAGAGGGGCCCCTGGGTGGGCACAACCCACCAGAGCACGCCCCCTCTCCTGGGCACGCCTAGCTGGGTTGTACCCACCTGGTGGCCCCGCTGATGACCCCCCTGATACTATAAAATCACATTATTCCAGAAAAAAATTAGGGAGAAATAATTATCACGATCCACGAGACGGGGCCGCCGCCAAGCCTTGTTCTTCCTCGGGAGGGCAGATTCGGAGTCTGTTTGGGGCTCCGGAGAGGGGGGGCTTCGTTCTTCGTCATCACCAACAAATCTCCATCGCCATTTCCATGATGCTTCCCACTGGGAGTGAGTAATTCCTTCATAGGCTCGCTGGTCGGTGAGGAGTTGGATGAGATTCATCATGTAATCGAGTTAGTTTTGTTAGGGCCCGATCCCTAGTATCCACTATGTTCTTAGATTGATGTTGCTATGACTTTGCCATGCTTAATGCTTGTCACTTTGGGCACAGGTGCCATGAACTCAGATCTGAACCGTTTATGAATTCATCATTATATCCATGTTTTAGATCCGATCTTGCAAGTTATAGTCACCTACTACGGTTATGATCCGGCAACCCCAGAGTGACAACAACCAGGCCCACTCTCGATGATGATCGTAGTTTGAGGAGTTCATGTATTCACTATGTGTTAATGCTTTGTTCCGGCTCTCTATTAAAAGGAGGCCTTAATATCCCTTAGTTTCCAATATGGACCCACTGCCACGGGAGGGTAGGACAAAAGATGTCATGCAAGTTCTTTTAATAAAGCATGTATGACTATTTACGGAATACATGCCTACATTATATCGATGAACTGGAGCTAGTGATGTATAATCATTACAAATTCTAAAATTATAATCTTCAATGCATAAACAAAAAAGCTAGTACCTACAGAAAACATGTTCATCTACATCATCTTGTGGTCCGTCTTTATCATCAAGATAATATCCATATGCATATGTTCATTGCAGCACTTGTCTGCATTCTATGACCTGCTTATTACATGGAGCTTAACTTATTTGTCAACGGAATCGCAAGAGGAAAATCAGCTCCAAATCGGATAAGCTAATGCAGAAATCTGCCATTGTTTTGCCAACGGAATCAAATCAAACAAGAGAGAAAGTTACATGAAAGCAAACCACGGAACGCCCTCTTCCTTGGCCCAACTTGTTCAGCTCCTCGCATCCGGTCATCGATCCCATGCTCCCTGTCACCGTCGCCATTTTCCCCCAAGCTCGGTGGTAGGCAGAGGGCCGCCGCCACCCCTTGTAACACCCACAATGCGGCTATATCTCCCACGTGTCGGGGCACGACTTAGAGGCATAGCCGCATGGTAGGTGTGGCGCAAGAGGGGTAATCTTTACACATCCCATGTACTAAATAAGAAAGGGGGTAAAGACTTGGCTTACAATCGCCACTTCACACAATACATAAATAATCCATACATCATCCAAAGTACAATCAAAGGTCCGACTACGGAACCAAAATAAAGAAAGACAACCCCAAATGCTAGATCCCCAATCATCCCAACTGGGCTCCTCTACTAATCATCCGGAAAAGAAACATAGTAACGGCCCGAATCCTCGTCGAACTCCCACTTGAGTCCGGTAGCGTCCCCTGCACTGGCATCATCGGCACCTGCATCTGTTTGGAAGTATCTATGAGTCACGTGGACTCAGCAATCTCACAACCGCGAGATCAACACTATTTAAGCTTAAGGGTAGGAAAAGGATAGTGAGGTGGAGTTGCAGCAAAGCACTAAGCATATATGGTGGCTAACTTACGCAAAAGAGAGCGAGAAGAGAAGCAACACACGGTCGAGAAGCTAAAAGTGATCAAGAAGTGATCCTGAAGCTACTTACACTCAAGCATAACACAAGGCCGTGTTCACTTCCCGGACTCCGTTGAAAAGAGACCATCACGGCTACACACGTGGCTGATTCATTTTACTTAAGTTATGTGTCAAGTTATCTACAACCGGATATTAACAAATTCCCATCTTCCCATAACCGCGGGCACGGCATTCGAAACTTTAAACCCTGCAGGGGTGTCCCAACTTAGCCCACCAGCAAGGTATTCTCTGCAAGTACTAAAACAAGTGGTAACAGATAGTTTTGTGATAGGATAATTTGTAACGAGCAACAAGTAACAAAAGTAAATAAGGTGCAGCACGGTGGCCCAATCCTTTTTGTAGCAAAGGACAAGCCTAGACAAACACTTATATAGAGAAAAGCGCTCCCGAGGACACATGTGAATATCGTCAAGCTAGTTTCATCACGCTCATATGATTCGCTTTCGGTACTTTGATAATTTGGTATGTGGGTGGACCGGTGCTTGGGTACTCTCCTTACTTGGACAAGCACCCCACTTATGATTAACCTCTATTGCAAGCATCCGCAACTACAACAAAAGTATTAAGGTAACCCTAACCATAGCATGAAACATATGGATCCAAATCAGCCCCTTACGAAGCAACGCATAAACTAGGGTTTAAGCTTCTGTCACTCTAGAAACCCATCATCTACTTATTACTTCCCAATGCCTTCCTCTAGGCCCAAATAATGGTGAAGTGTCATGTAGTCAACGTTCACATAACACCAATAGAGGAGAGACAACATACATCTCATCAAAATATCAAACGAATACCAAATTCACATGAGTACTAATAGCAAGACTTCTCCCATGTCCTCAAGAACAAACGTAACTACTCACAAAGCATAAACATGTTCATAATCAGAGGGGTATTAATATGCATATAGGATCTGAACATATGATCTTCCACCAAATAAACCAACTAGCATCAACTACAAGGAGTAATTAACACTACTAGCAACCTACTAGCACCAATCCCGGGCTTGGAGACAAGAATTGGATACAAGAGATGAACTAGGGTTTTGAGAGGAGATGGTGCTGATGAAGATGTTGATGGAGATTGCCCTCTCCCGATGAGAGGAGCGTTGGTGATGACAATAGCGATGATTTCCCCCTCCTGGAGGGAAGTTTCCCCGGCAGAACAGCTCCACCAGAGCCCTGGATTGGTTCTGCCTCGTGGCGGCGGAGTTTCGTCCGAGAATATGGCTTCCTATTTTTTCCCATCGAAAGACTTCATATAGCAGAAGATGGCCACCGGAGGGCCACCGGGGGGCCCACGAGGTAGGGGGGCGCGCCCAAGGGGGTAGGGCGCGCCCCCACCCTCGTGGGCAGGGTGTGGCCCCCCTGGTGAATCTCTTCCACTGAGTATTTTTTATATATTCTGAAAACATCTTCCGTGAAGTTTCAGGACTTTTGGATCTATGCAGAATAGGTCTCTAATATTCGCTCCTTTTCCAGCCCAGAATCCCAGCTGCCGGCATTCTCCGTCTTCATGTAAACCTTGTAAAATAAGAGAGAATAGGCATAAGTATTGTGATATAATGTGTAATAACAGCCCATAATGCAATAAATATTGATATAAAAGCATGATGCAAAATGGACGTATCTACTGCCCCAAGCTTAGACCTCGCTTGTCCTCAAGCGAAAAGCCGAAATCGAAAAATATGTCCACATGTTTAGAGATAGAGGTGTCGATAAAAATAAAATACGGACATGAGGGCATCATGATCATTCTTAGAACAGCAACTTACATAATTTTTGTCATATGATTTCTTATGCTAGAGTAATAATTCAATCACAATTTCAAGTATGAATCGTAAACTTTATTGAAAACTAACAAACTATAATCTCAGTCATTGGAGAAATTGCAATTTATCATAACATAGGAAAGAGTCAATGTATAAGAGCTTTTCAGCAAGTCCACATGCTCAACTATCATATAGTCTTTCACAATTGCTGACACTCACGCTATACTTATGGGTATGGAGTTTTAATCGGACACAGAGAAAGATAGGGCCTTATAGTTTTGCCTCCCAACGTTTTACCTCAAGGGTAATGTCAACAATAATAGTTCATGAAAACTCTCGTCCAATTAGCCATATATACTAGGATCTTTCCAACATACTGTGCTTGCCAAAGGATAAAATGTAAAAAGGAAGGGTGAAGATCACCATGACTCTTATGCAAGGTAGGAGATAAAAGTAAAAGATAGGCCCTTCGCAGAGGGAAGCAGAGGTTGTCATGCGCTTTTGTAGTTGTATGCACAAAATCTTAATGCGAAAGAACATCACTTTATATTGCCACTTGTGATATGGACCTTTATTATGCAGTATGTCGCTTTTATTTCTTCCGTATCACACGATCGTATAAAGCTTATTTCTCCCACACTAATAAGTCATACATATTTAGAGAGCAATTTTTATTGCTTGCACCGATGACAACTTACTTGGAGGGATCTTACTCAATTCATAGGTAGGTATGGTGGACTCTCATGGCAAAACTGGTTTAAGGGTATTTGGAAGCACAAGTAGTATCTCTACTTGGTGCGATGAATTTGGCTAGCATGAGAGGGAAAGGCAAGCTCAACCATGTTGGATGATCCATGACAATATAATTTATCTCAGATGTAAGAAAACATAACCCATTATGTTGTCTTCCTTGTCCAACATCAACTCTTTAGAATGTCATATTTTAGTGAGTGCTCACAATCATAAAAGATGTCCAAGATAGTATATCTATATGTGAAGACCTCTCTTTCTTTATTACTTCCTATTAATTGCAACGATGACCAAAACTATGGTTGTCAACTCTCAACAACTTTTATTCATCATACTTTTTCTATGTGAGCTCATTACTCTCCATGAGATCCATATGATCTCTTTGTTTCTTTTTATTTCTTTCTCTTTTCTTTTATTCACTTAGGATCATGGCAAAATAATCAAGCCCTTGACTCAACACTAATCTTTATTATATATATAGCTCACAGACTCGATTACATAGAAGGATTATAAAGCAAAACTCATGACTAGATAATTCTAAGAACTTTTATTCTACTAGATCAAGATATTACCAAAAGGATCGAACTAAGAAAAATGGTAAAGATAAAAGTGATGGTGATACGATACCGGGGCACTCCCCCAAGCTTGGCGGTTGCCAAGGGGAGTGCCCATACCCATGTGATTATGTTTCTATTTTCAGGGATGGTGATGTGATATTCTTGGCGATGATGCCCCTCAGGATACGATTCTCCTCCTCGAGCTTATTGACTTACTGCTTGAGGTCCATTATTTCCTTTCAGAGTTTTTCTGTAACAGCCAAAGCTCCGTGCACCCAAGGGTGTGGCATAGCTGTGGGAGAATGTCAGGACCCCGACTCGATGTCACATCGATCTAGCCGGTAACACTTCATATCACTTTGCGGCCTCACGCACGGTGTTCCCACGGGTGTCGCCTTACCTTTGCCCGGGACCGTTTGCGCCTTTTGGCTCACGTATATGATAGTGTCGCTAGCATCCATATGATAAAGAGCCCGGGCTGACATGACTAGTCGTAAACCCAAAGTGGCACAGACTTACAGGGACAGGCATCCATGACCCAGCTTCGAACGTGTCGGTCATCAGCAAGTGGGTCCGGGCTGTAGCACTGGGCTAGCAGGACTCCGGTAAACCGGGCTGTAGCGGGCTAGCAGGACTCCGGTACTCAAAGCATGACATTTCCCCGAAGGGACAGACACAGGAACGAAGAAGGACACATGTCGGCCAGCCTAAGTGTTCCAGAGCAGTAGCAAGCTACCATGGCTCAGCGGTAACACTAGGAGACATTTCCCGGTAAGAGAGGCTACTAAAGATAAACAACTAGATAGTCAGATCCCACACATACCAAGCATTTCAATCATACACACAATATGCTCGATATGTGCAATACAACGAAACATCACAACATGACTCTACGACACAAGTACTTTATTTAAGGCTCAGGGAGCCATACATAGCATACACCAAGGTACGGGTCTCACGACCCAACATACAAGTCATACAGTCATACAAACCAGCAGCGGAAGTAACTTGTCTGAGTACAGAAAACTAGTAAAATAAAAGAGGCTTGGAAAGCCTAGCTATACTACGTGGTCCTTCACAAGCTCAGGGTCACCACCTGGGTCTTTAGCCTACTCGTTGATGTCAACGTCTACATAGAACCCATCAGAAGGGGTTGCAGCGTCTTCTGTAAAAATGTAGATTATAGCAACATGAGTACAAAGGTACTCAGCAAGACTTACATCAGATCCTACATACATGCACATTATCAAGAAGGGTTGGTGGAGTTATTGCAGCAAGCCAGCTTTGACTCTTGGCTAGACTATCCTATGATACTCCAACTTGAAATGGTTTTGCGCACACGAGTCCACTACTCACCACTTCAATACACTACCGAGGATCCACCTCCGTCTTCCTACGGAAGAGCCATCCTCGGCACTCACACTTATCTTGAGGCTTTTAGTAGTTTCCATTTACTTGTCTATGAACTGTATAGGCAACCAAGTAGTCCTTTACCGCGGACGCGGCTATTCGAATAGATCATGTTAACCCTGCAGGGGTGTACTTCTTCATACACGCTCTCACCACTTACCGTCGTTTACACGACATGTACTCGGCAACCTTCAAGCGGAAGCCCAACGTGGGTGTCGGCCACGACCTACCTAATCACCTAAGCCTCCAGTCCAGGTTTATCGCCTATTCAGGTTCCATCCGCAGGGAGTCCGGCCGAAGTTTCCCATACGGCCCCGAACGATGTGAACAGGGTTCCCGAGATACCTAACGGGTACTCGGTACACCGTGCCACGTACCTACCACATCACAGCCCACCCCTACGGTCAGCGCTGTCCACGGCCTCCAGTAGGCTACAAACACCAGAAACTACTTGCAACTCCTGGACGGAGAACTAGGGTGAATAAGAAGCCGAGAGGGTCCATTGGTTTCGGGCCCAATGCATGGTAGTAGCTGATTCTTAAATCACACATACAGATCTCAGTGCTTAAGGTCGGCTTCAATGAAACAACCCACCATGTACTCCTACATGGCCTCTCATCGATACCTTTACCAAATCGTGTTCACCACACCACTCTCATTACCGACATAATCATTTCACTCTAGCCCATCACCCAGATGAACCAGACCTGACACGACTCTAAGCATAGCAGGCATAGCAAGGTAGGAACAACACATACATGGGGCTCAATCAACTCCTACACATGCTAGTGGGTTTCATCTAGTTACTGTGGCAATGACAGGTCATGCAGAGGAAATGGGTTCAACTACCGTAGCACACAGCAGTTTGAATCGCGTTGTCTTAATGCAGTAAAAAAGAGCAGGAGCGAGAACATGGGATTGTATCGATATGATCAAATGGTTGGTTGCTTGCCTGATGGTTCGATGCACTGATATGGTTCTTCGTTAGGGTAATCACGGTACTCCTCGGGGGCAGAACCTGTCGCAAAGGACACCGATACACAACCATCACCAAACAATGTGCAACAATATGATGCATGCATGAAACATGGCAATATGAGTGTGTTGGGCTAATGCAACTAAAACCAGAAGGGTTTGAACAAATTTGAATCAAGGATTCAAATTTCAAATTCAAATATGGCCTTTTAAAGTGCTTTTCCTTGTTCTGCTTAAAACATCAATTTAACTTGTTTGATCATGCATGAAAATAGTACAGATGGATAGATTGGATTTTTCTGATCATTTTTCATATATAATTTGTCCAATTTGGAGTTACAGAATAAAAGTTATGAATTTTTGAAGTTTAAATAATATTCTGGAATTTCCTGATTTAAATTTAAATCCAGAAAATCAATTACTGCGTCAGCCTGACGTCAGTGTGACGTCAGCAGGTCAACGGAACAGGTCTGGGTCAAACCTGACAGTGGGTCCCGCATGTCAAGGTGATTATTTTAATTAAGATTTGATTAAAACTAATCCTGTATAATTAGCAGGGCTGGGCCCCACCTGTCATTGACTCAGGGGAGTCAACCAGGGCCCACCCGTGGTCAAAATCAAAGCCGGCGACGCCGGCGTTTAGCCGCCGGCGAGCCAGACGCGGCGGCGGGAGTGGTTTTGGCCATTTCGGCCACCAAAGGGGCCGCGGAGACCATCGGAGTGGAGCTGAGGACAAACCGCAGCTCTTGGCGGAGTCCGTTGGGGTCGGGGTGGCCGGAGTTGGCGCCGGCGACGACTTTGGCGGCCACCGGGGTTCGGTCGAGGATGAACTTGGCGCTAGAGGGGTCGGTGAGGCTCGTGGAGTGGCTAGCTAGGTGTTGTGGGACTCGGTGAGTAAGATGGACACCATCTTGTGGCCGGAGTGTGGCCGGAAGCCCGTCGGCGACGAGGTCCGCGACGGCGCGTGCGGGTGAGCTTGGTGCGCTCGCTGTGGTGCTCGAGAGAGAGAAAGAGAGGAAGGGGAAGTTAGCCCAGCTCACTGTGGTCTTGATGGAAAGGACGGCGTGGTCGGGGACGAGCTGCTGCGGCGGCAACGGCGAAGGGGATCTCCGGCGATGGCGGTTCGGGCGAGGTTGGTGCGGCGGCTTCGAGGCACGCGAGCGCTCGGGGCTCGGCTAGCTCGAAGGAGTAGAGGACGGCGGAGCTTCTGGACAGGGTGGCGCGGCGTGGAGACGACGGGGAGCACGGCTACGGCGGTGGTGCGGCGACGGTGGCGTCGGCCATGGCGTGGGAGCGCGAGGGAGAGGAACTGGGGGCGAATGGAGGTGTCCAGGAGGGTCGGGGCGCGACGTGGAGCTCGTCCAGGCCATCAGGGCGGCGAGAGGGGGAGGCCGGGCGGCGTGCAGCTGCGTGGCGAGCTGCGGTGCCGCCGCCGAGCACCTTGGCTGCCTGCCTGGCAAGCCAAGCAGCTCGCTGGAGCGGTGGCCGGGCTGGGCCGGCCAGGTGGGCTGGCTGGTGGGCCTGCGGTGGCGCCAGGTAAGTTTTTCCCCTTTTTTTCTGTTTCTGTTTTATTAAATATATATCCGCAACTTTGTTGAATTTAATAAAATACCTAGGCAACTTCAAAAATCACCAAACTATTCCTGGCCCATAGTTGGATTATTTCCAACATGAAACATTTTAGTTTGGAGATATTTGAGCATTTAAATATTTTATATTATTTTAAATGCCCAAATTCAAATATTTATGATTTAATTCAAAAACCCTAGGATGGCCTAGGAAAATGTGCACCACTTTTGGCAGAGGTTCTGAACCAAGACAAAAATGATGGGCATTTTATAAGGGCATTTCAGGTTCATTGAAAAATTATTTTAGTAACCCTAGTTGGTTTCAGAGGGGACTGGGGGTTCTGTCATCCCCATTTCAAGTTTTTGATGAAAGAGTAAACATGATGCAACACTCTAATGCATGACTAGCTAGGGTGTGACAACTCACCCCCACTCAAAAGAATCTCGTCCCGAGATTTGGGTTCCTCCAGGAAGAAGGCGGGATATTCAAGTCGAAGACGATCCTCCCTTTCCCAAGTTGCTTCATCCTCAGAATGGTGCGACCATTGTACTTTGAGAAACTTGATATTATGACGTCGGGTGGTACGTTCGGCCTGATCGAGGATACGAACGGGGTACTCTCGATATGTAAGATTATCTTGGAGATCAAGCGTTTCGTGGTCCACTTCACGGATAGGATCCGAGAAGCAACGCCTGAGTTGAGAAACGTGGAAGACATCGTGGACCCTGGAGAGGTGCGGAGGTAGTTCCAATTGGTAGGCAACTTCTCCTCGTTTGGCGAGAATGCGAAAAGGTCCAATGTAACGAGGAGCCAATTTGCCTTTGATACCGAAACGATGGGTTCCTTTCAGAGGGGTGACCCGAAGATAAGCCTTCTCGTCAACCTCGAAAGTCATAGCCTTATGCTTTCGGTCATATTGACTCTTTTGACGAGATTGGGCTGTTTTCAACTTTTCACGAACGATACGAACTTGTTCTTCTGCTTCCTGAATCATATCCGGGCCAAAGAATTGTCTTTCCCCGGTCTCTGACCAGTTAAGGGGTGTTCGACATCGTCGTCCATAGAGAACTTCAAAAGGGGCTTTACCCAAGCTAGATTGATAGCTGTTGTTGTAGGCGAATTCGGCAAATGGAAGGCACTTCTCCCAGTCCATTCCGAATGAGATAACAGAGGCTCGAAGCATGTCTTCTAGAATCTGATTGACGCGTTCCACTTGACCACTCGACTGAGGGTGGAAAGCGGTGCTAAAGGAGAGACGAGTCCCCATAGCATTTTGGAAACTTTCCCAAAATCGAGAGGTGAAAAGACTTCCTCGATCCGAGTTAATTTCCAAAGGAACACCATGGAGGGTCACTATTCGGGAGATGTATAAGTCTGCCAGCTGGCTAGCGGTTATACTCTCGCGAACAGGTAAGAAATGAGCTACTTTGGAAAGACGATCGACCACAACGAAAATAGCATTATTCCCTCTCTTGGTCCTGGGAAAACCGGTAATGAAATCCATACCAATTTTTATCCCATTTCCATTCAGGAATAGCTAAGGGTTGAAGGGTGCCAGCAGGCCGTTGATGCTCTGATTTTACACGACGACAGACGTCGCAATTTGCAATATACTGAGCAATTTCTCTCTTCATCCTAGTCCACCAGAACCTCTGGCGTAGGTCTTGATACATCTTAGTACTACCGGGATGAATGGTGAGAGGAGATTCATGAGCTTCCTTAAGGATTAATCGCCTTAGGTTGCGCACTTTGGGAACCACTAGTCGATTCCCGAAGTATACGACTCCTTGATCATTAATGGAGAAACAATCCGCAATTCCTTTCTGAATGTTCCTCTTGATGCGGGAGATTCCCGGATCTACCTTCTATGCTTTGATAATTTGATCCGTAAGGGTAGGTTTTGCCACCAAGGTGGAAAGAAAACCTTGAGGTACAATGTGAAGGTTAAGCTTCCGAAATTCCTCATGGAGAAGCAGTTGACTTTGTTGTAACATCAGGTTGTTACAATAAGATTTACGACTTAGCGCATCAGCCATGACGTTGGCTTTCCCTGGGGTGTAGGTTATTCCTAAGTCGAAGTCTGTGATCAATTCAACCCAACGTCTCTGCCTGAGATTCAAATCCGGTTGGGTGAAAATGTACTTCAGACTTTGGTGATCAGTGAATATTTCGCAACGATTACCGAGGAGGTAATGTCGCCAGGTCTTAAGTGCATAGACTACGGCTGCAAGCTCTAGATCATGAGTAGGATAATTCTCCTCATGTGGGTGCAATTGCCGTGAAGCGTAAGCAATTACGTGTCGATCTTGCATGAGAATGCAACCTAGTCCTTGTCGCGAGGCGTCGCAGTAGATAACAAAGTCCTTGGAGAAGTCTGGCGGTACCAG